>NC_134851.1:28226660-28542731 GCF_965363235.1 Mytilus galloprovincialis | reverse complement strand
TTTGAGGGGCTGTACTTCCAATGGACTTCTTCCTAACGTAGCACATTCCCACAAAGTTGTACTGAAGGCATAAACATCACCACTAATTGTCATCTTTGACATGTCTTTAAATAACTCTGGTGCAACCCATGGAAGTCTGCAAATACATAAACAATGTGAAATTTTGGCTAAAATATTAATTATAAATAAGAAGTGTAAATGAGATAGCTCTCTGTCCAATTCATAATATATAAAAAGGTTAACAATTAAAAGGGACAAAGAACAGCCTTCAACACAAAGCATTGGCTAATAGGCAATAGCAAACTAAAAAGGACTCCTAAAGGACTACTGTAAAATTATTCAAACAAGAAAATCAACGGTCTAATATATCTATAATAAACGAGAAATAAGAAACAAGAACTATTTGTGTTTTTGTTGCACAGTGTAAAGTTAGCATTCAAGTTTTTTTTGTCATTTTATTGTTTTTCTACTTATATACTACAACCTATTGCTCCTTTGATATACATTGTCTCCATCTTTTTTTATCTATCATATTTATTATTACAACATGTACCAAGCAGATGGATTCGCATCAACTATTAGCCACTGGACACTGAGCAATAAATTTTTAGCAAAGTCTTGCATTTTGACATAAATTTTGAGCTTTTTTTTTTAACATATAGAAGTTCAGATATCAAACCTTTTTGTATTGAGTACATGACCAATGGGCAGCTTGTTATAAATATTTAACATTCCACTATCAGCCAGCTTGATGAAGATATCTCCAGCATCATATTTAAACACCATCACATTCTTACAACAGATACTACCATGATGCAAGTTCTTCTCATCCTAAAAATATATAACAACATATATTTAAAAGATGTAAATTTTTTCATCTTAAAAAAACTACAACTTGAGCATTGCAATTAATTATTTGATGTAAATTCAAATAATTGTCCTTTAAATGATGTAAATTCAAATAATTGTCCTTTAAATTGTCAACTTTTGATTGGTCTGTAGGAGAGGGTGACATTAAAAAAAAAAAAGTCTCCCACTCAGCCATAGCATTGAGTTAATTGTCTCCCTTATATTAGCCAATTAAAATCTGGCATTTTAAAGTGAAGCATAATAATATTATTTATTCCTGTCGAAATAATATTCCAGAATACTTTTTTCATTTGGAACTTACATCATGAAGGAATTTCTATTTCGTGACAATACCATCAAGATAATCATGTTCTCAAAATCAAAATACAAGATTCTGATAATTTTGTAAAAGAGGAATTTGCATTGTAGTTTACAAGAATTTACTTGACTACGACTTGAAATACAATAAACAAGGAAAATAAGAATAATATCCTTGTTGATCATCACAAAAATAAAATTTTTATATGAAAGAACTGAGAATAGAAAATTCTCTATATGTAAATTTAAATGGTGATAATAATAAGGTAGACTATTTCACAAAAGGGGAGAAAATCTAAAAACAGATACTGTAAATTCAGAAATTATTGCAACGTTTTAATTATTGCGAAAAATGGGACAGAGTTGTAAACGCAATAATTAGAACTCCCATTTTGAAATATTTTATATGAATTTAACAGGATTTTCTCAAAATTGTAAGAATAAAAATCACATTTAAGTCTAAAATGACAAAATCGCAATAATAAATGCACGCAATAATTTCTGAATTTACAGTATTCTAATATAGAAATAATATAAGCAAGAAGATGTGGTATAATTGCCAATAAGATAACTCTCCACAAGAGACCAAATGACACAGAAATTGTAGGTCACTGTATGTAAAAAATCAATTATTTCTTATATGTATACACATCAATAGTTTTAGAAAATAACAAAAATGTACATTGCCAAAAAATTTCAAGTATGAAGAGTTAAACATGAGAAAAGTTTCAACAAAAATCAATAAAGTTATTAGGAATTTTAGAATTAAAACATTCATAAAAAACAACTAGATGCTCTGCAGGGCGCAGCTTTATACAACCGCAGAGTTGGAACCCTGAACATTGGGGCAAGTATGGACACAACATTCAAGCTTGATACAGCTTTGAATTTGGATTGTGATTAAATAGTTGACACAACACAGGTTTCTGACACATAATGAATGTAGTCTAAGAACTTAAACTTAAAAACTTTAAATTTTAAATTGGGCATTACCTATTATGGTCCAATATCCAAAATATAAATACATGGTTAGATTCAGCATATCAAAGAACCCCAAGAATTCAATTTTTGATGAAATCAAATAAAGTTCAATTTTGGACCCTTTAGACCTCAATGTGGACCAATCTGATAACCGAGCCCAAACATCAAAAATCTAAATAAATGGTTAGATTAAGCATATATTAAAGAACCCTATGTATACAATTTTTGTTGAAATCATTGAACAAAGTTTAATTTTGGACTGCAATTTGGACCAACTTGAAAACTGGGCATATAATCCAAAATCTAAATACTGGTTTAGGTTCAGCATTTCAAAGAACCCCAAGGATTCAATTTTTGTTGATATCAAACAAAGTTTAATTTTGGACCACGATTTGGAACAACTTGAAAACTGGGCCCATAATAAAAATTATAAGTACATGTTTAGATTCAGCATATCAAAGAACCCCAAGGATTCAATTTTTGTTGAAATCAAACAAAGTTTAATTTTGGACCACGATTTGGACCAACTTGAAAACTGGGCCAATAATCAAAAATCTAAGTACATGAAGTACATGTTTAGATTCAGCATATCAAAGAACCCCAAGAATTCAATTTTTATTTAAATCAAACTTGGTTTAATTTTGGACCCTTTGGACCTTAATGTAGACCAATTTGAAAATGGGACCAAAAATTCAGAATCTACATACACAGTTAGATTCGGCATATCAAAGAACCCCAATTATTCATTTTTTGATGAATTCAAACAAAGTTTAATTTTGAACCCTTTGGGCCCCTTATTCCTAAACTGTTGGGACCAAAACTCCCAAAATTAATCCCAACCTTCCTTTTATGGTTATAAACCTTGTGTTTAAATTTTATTGATTTCAATTTACTAATACTAAAGTTATTGTGCGAAAACCAAGAATAATGCTTATTTGGGCCCTTTTTTTGGCCCCTAATTCCTAAACTGTTGGGACCAAAAACTCCTAAAAATCAATCCCAACCTTCCTTTACTGGTCATAAACCTTGTGTTTAAATTTCATAGATTTCTATTTACTTATTTTTCAATTTTTGCAGTTGTATAAAAATAAATCATTTCTGCCAGAACATTAATGGCCAGTATTTTAATTATTGACCCAAACTAAATAACTCATAATGCCTTGAAAATTAACATATATCATGTAAAAGAGGATGGATAAATAATTTCTAATAATTCCAAACTAAAAATTGACTTGAAATGTAAATCCATTGTGACTTACCATGTATAGTAAAGCCTCAGCCAGCTGTATTGCTATGTAGATAAAATGTTGCAATGTAAACGGCTTTCTCATGTCAAAGAATTTTGCCAGGGACCCATACTGTGCATACTCCTCAACAACTTGTGATGGCGATGTCAAACAAAGACCTTGTATACCAACAAAAAACCTGTTATCTTCAAATCCTAGCTGTCGGCAAATTCCCATTTGTAGTGACTGGAAAAAAAGAATATTGTATATAAGGCAAATAAACAGGGAATGTGTCCACAGGACACAAATGATGCCACCATTTTAATAAATCATAATAAATAAAGAGTCATAACTCAAGAACTGTAAAAGTGAGGATATACTGTATTATGGTCCTTCCCTAAGCCTATATCACCCTGCTCTGACACACAGTAATTCTTGTATCAAGACTTCAAATTGAGACCAGGCTTTATCAGCGATGTCACAATGTGAGAGGAGAAGTTATTAGCTATGTCACAATGCGAGAGGAGACGTTACAGCCACGTCACAATGCGAGAGGAGACGTTATCAGCGATGTCACAATGTGAGAGGAGAAGTTATTAGCTATGTCACAATGCGAGAGGAGACGTTATCAGCAACGTCACAATGTGAGAGGAGAAGTTATCAGCAACGTCACAATGCGAGAGGAGACGTTATCAAGCTTTCGTCAAGCATAAAACTGTCTTAGAGAGAAAGAAAAGACCAGGAACAGAATGATAAAAAGATAATCGTTTTTCTTTGTATAGATATCGTAAAATATTAGCCGCTGGACACAATGTGAAACTTTTCAGCTTGTTCGCTGCACTGTCCCGCCAAAAAAGTTCACATTGTGGCTCCCAGCTGATATTATACGATATCAGACCTGCCAACTTTTGAAAATCTCCATGGGGGATTTAGTACGCGACCAGATTTTTAAGGGACAATTTTTGCAGCGTTTCTGTGTACATTGTTTTTAAATCTTAAAATAGTCTCAGGTCTCTTCTTTTTCTTTTAGTATACTAATATTGATCTTATAAGCCTTGATTTCTTTTATTTTCATGATTCTAGTACTTATTTTAAAATTGACAAAAAAACTGAAGAATAGAGAAAAATGGCATTAAAAAATAAAAGATATCAAGTGAAAATCAAAGCCTTAAAGGCTGTAAAAGCAATTGCTGCCATGTTAATGTTTGGGGACTTTTATTTTTCATCCACATATATACAAGAATTAAACCTGACATGAGTGTTGTCTAGTTAAAAGTAAGAAGGTTTTAACTTTATATAAATAAAAGACTTTAGCAGAAAGTCATTTTTAATATGTTTTATATTTCACAAGGAGACAACACGTTTACCAGGCTAAAGTTGGGGTCAAATATACATGTGCTGAAACATATAACTCAAAAAGAAATCATCATGGATTATCCCCTGGTAGTGTTTGTAACTTCCTTGGCAATAATTTCCTTTATTGATTTAATTTTAACAGTTTTCATTATTAATTTATATTTAACCATTAACACAAATGATTAAGTTAAAACATTTCAACTTTCCAGACGCAAATGTTAAAAAACGGGAAAGAAATAAAATATCTTACAAGACATAAACATGTAAAGAATAAATGTATATTTCAGCTTAATAAAAATATTTTCATAACGTTACTTTGTCATCATTTTTAAAACTAAGTTCCAAACATTATTGCTCAGTTAATATGTGTCCTTCTGATGCGGTACGAGCACAGGCACTTGTTTCTATCCATAGGAAGGTCGACTATCCATATAAATAGTTTTATATGGATAGTCGACCTTCCTATGGATAGAAACAAGTGCATGTGGGTACGAGATAACTACAATTCTCATGCAATCCCGAAAAGGGGGGTCATCACAGACAAACATGACATTAAATCGTTATCACTGAACTAGTATATATATTGTATAGGGGCCAGCTGAAGGACGCCTCCGGGTGCGGGAATTTTTCGCTGCATTGAAGACCTGTTGGTGACCTTAATTCTGCTGTTGTATGTTTTTCTATGGTCGGGTTGTTGTCTCTTTGACAAATTCCCCATTTCCATTCTCAATTTTATTATACGAACAAGAACAAACAGCTCTACGTTGCTTTGATATTTATCAATTTTCAGGAAACATTGCGAAAAATGATCTTCAATATTTCGAAAACATGTGAAATAAAATTGCTAACACGGTGGACCGTCGAGTGTCAACAAACGTAGTAGACTTGTTCACTGAAAAGACGAGGATAATGGTTTCATCTGACATTTGTTATGCAAACCCAGTTTTGATCATGATATTTAAAAAGACGTACTTTTTTTCAATCTATGTATTAATAAACTAGAAAATTCCAAATTGTAAATATCTCTTTATGTGGACCGACTTGGCATCTACTACGTTTGGACGGGTCCATTTCATTAGTAAGGTGATCGATAAATATTACGGAGTTTTGACAGAAAAGGAAAACGAACTTATTGTTATGTGTTTTCAACAAGGGTTTCGTTCCGCTAAATTATTTGCGCAAATAAAGTTTGTCTATTTTTAGATTACAGGTAATAATTTGACACTACGCATTAACCTGTGTAGTGATTTTGATTTTTCGATAAATGTATGAATGAACGATAATTTTATGAATGAACAAGAGCACCTGACCTCTTAAAGAAACACAAATTAAACATAAAAAACCGTATTTATTAGGAGATAATTCAGTTAAATTTTCAATACTAAATCAACAACTGAAATGAATCCATATTTTGTTGAAACATCGTACGAACGGCGGAAAACGGAATCGCATTTATAAAAATGTACTTTTTTCACTCGTACTTCTATGTTATTTGATAGTCAAACGGTTGACCCTTTAAATACAAAAATACATCTTCAAGAACATATTCTGAAACTTCTTAAATTCACTAACTTTTTTTTAAAGTTTCAAGCTATGTATTGCATTAGAAAACATACATAGGTGTTAAAGAATGACTGACCAGGAGCCTGTTTAACAAAATACTATGGCTCGATCTGGGCGGAGTCTCTGATCTGGGTCACAAAGATGGCCATACGCGACGGCATAAAAGCAATTGCTTTAAAAAAACCTTTTCTCCCACCAAAGACCTTCTTATCTTTGGACCATGATTCAAAAGACCTAAACCTATATAACCTTAAGTTAGAAGGGTAAATACAGATTTTGATTAAGTCTATCAGTATTAATGAGAAAATGGATAAAATTTGAGTTATCGTTCTTTGGAGTTCTGAGGTGCTCTTACCGGCGGAGGTTTATTCACAATAGAAGAATACAAAATGGCCTCGATTTTAAATCAACAGACACATGTCTGATTTTAAGATAAACGATGTTTTTTTAAGAGTTTATTACAGTTCTCATCTTTAAGTTAATTACGATTTCGTTATGGAACTACGATAAACGTTGCAAATTGTGATCATATGATAAATTGATTAAAAATGAAAGGCCAACTGACGGAATTTCTGTTTACAAATAATAATATTAATTAAGAATCAATTATCTTTGAGGACTGTTATGACCCATCAGGTAATCCAATTTCTTGCAACAACAAATCATGACACCTGTTGTGACCGTTGATAAGAGTAGGATTGTAAACTTGTCATAATATGTCCCCAGGTAAAGTTTTTTTTTAACTTGATCAGAAAAAATTCAAAATCGGAAACCAAATAATTTTTTTCGGGTATATTTTGTGAAAATCAGGATTTTGACTTGTTTTACGATCCCGATATCGGGATTTGGGTTGAGGGATGAAAATCGGGATGATACCCTGAAAATAGGGATAGTTGGCAGGTCTGCAATATCAATGCATAGAAAACCCCATAATCTATACATACTTGCCCAGTTGCATTATAAATACCTAGCAATAATTTCATTTTTTTTTTTTTTTTAATTTACAATATATCTTTTTCAATATGATTGTGACGTGGGAAATCATACAATACCTCATAACAAAGTAACTCCTGATTTCTTTCTTTGGGTCGGTGATGTCTGATCTGTTTTACAGCTATAAACTTGTCACTTCCTCTCACACGACCTTTGTACACCTCAGTAAAGTAACCATTGCCTACAAAAAGAAACAGGCCATTAGGATTACTTCTGACCTTACCTACTAGCACACTTCAGCAAAATTACCATTGCCTAAAACAAACAGGTGATCTAAGGAGTACCTTTTACTTAACCTACCATTTCACTTCTGTAAAATAACCATTGCCTAAAACAAACAGGCAATCAGGATTACATCTGACCTTACATAATATAGCTACCATTACATTTCACGTAAAATAACCATAGCCTAAAACTAACCAGTCAGGGGCGTTACTTAAACAAGTTATTTTTTTTAATTACTTATATAAGTAATTTTTTATTTTAAAAATAATAAAATTACTTAATAGAGTTATTTTAATTTTCAATAGAAACATAGACTAAATGTAGTTTTCATGATTTTAAACAACATTTTATATCATAAAATAAAGAGTTTATCAGATTTGAGAGGAGTATAGAGATAAAAGGTTACTTTAAAAATAATGACAAAAATATGACTTGAATAAGTTATTTTAAACATTTTTGAAAAAAATAGCAATTACACTTATCTAAGGCAAATATGTAATTGACTTAGGTTACAAATTATAAATAACCTCAGGTCTTAATTAATTCACAAGTATCTATCAATTTATATCAGTCTACCTTCAAGATTTTAGAGGAAAATGATAATTTAATAGTCCCAAGAGACCAATCTTTGACCCAGAAGCGTCGGTATGAAAGATAAGTGCGTCGGAAAGTTAATTAGTGTTTCTGAAGAATTAGTTTTTATATATCAAGGGAAAAATAACCAGATAACTGTGAAAATTATTTAAAGCTAGTAAAATCTATATTCTTGGACACCTTTAAAAATAATATTCAGAAAAATAACTTATATAAGTTATATTTAAATAAGCCTCGTTTTCAACATTACTTGTATAGGTAATTTTAATTGTTACTTGTTTAAGTAATGCCCCTGACTGCTAACAGGCAATTAAAATTTGCTATGACTACCTATCAACACATCAGTTCTAAAAGTGTGATTACCTCTTTTTCCTTTAAAACATTTTTAAACTCTCTCTTTTCACCCTGTCACTTGTTAGGTAGGATTCAATCCTTTACAAAACAAGAGTGCACACGCTGAAATGTCTCGCCTTCTATACTAATCATTGATATTATGTTGATAGTCCTAGGTGTAAAGCTAAGCTTTATTACAACTGTCACATAAACTTAACATTAACCAAGATAACTAAACAAAGACCAATGAACCTTGAAAATGAGGTCAAGGTCAAATGAAACATGCCAGGCAGACATGTTCAGCTAACAATGCTTCTATACAACATATATAGTTGACCCATTACTTATAGTTTAAGAAAAATAGATCAAAACACAACAAGAGTGCACACGCTGAAATGTCTCGCCTTCTATACTAATCATTGATATTATGTTGATAGTCCTAAGTATAAAGCTAAGCTTTATTACAACTGTCACATAAACTTAACATTAACCAAGATAACTAAACAAAGACCAATGAACCTTGAAAAAGAGGTCCAGGTCAGATGAACCATGCCAGGCAGACAGGTACAGCTAACAATGCTTCTATACAACATATATAGTTGACACATTACTTATAGTTTAAGAAAAATAGACCAAAACACAAAAACTTAACACTGTGCAATGAACCGTGAAAATGAGGTCACGGTTAAATAAAACCTGCTCGACTGACATAAAGATCATAAAATATTTCCATACACCAAATATAGTTGACCTATGGCATATAGCATTAGATAAAAAGACCAAAACTCAAAAACTTAACTTTGACCACTGAACCATGAAAATGAGGTCAAGGTCACATGACATCTGCCCGCTAGACATGTACACTTTACAATCATTCCATACAACAAATATAGTAGACCTATTGCATATGGTATGAGAAAAACAGACCAAAACACAAAAATTTAACTATAACCACTGAACCATGAAAATGAGGTCAAGGTCAGATGACACCTGCCAGTTGGACATGTACACCTTACAGTCCTTCCATACACCTAATATACTAGCCCTATTGCTTATAGTATCTGAGATATGGACTTGACCACCAAAACTTAACCTTGTTCACTGATCCATGAAATGAGGTCAAGGTCAAGTGAAAACTGTCTGACAGACACGAGGACCTTGCAAGGTACGCACATATCAAATATAGTTATCCAATTACTTATAATAAGAGAGAATTCAACATTACAAAAAATTTGAACTTTTTTTTCAAGTGGTCACTGAACCATGAAAATGAGGTCAAGGACATTGGACATGTGACTGAGGGAAACTTCGTAACATGAAGCATCTATATACAAAGTATGAAGCATCCAGGTCTTCCACCTTCTAAAATATAAAGCTTTTAAGAAGTGAGCTAACGCCGCCGCCGTAGCCGCCGTAGCCGCCGCCGCCGCCGCCGGATCACTATCCCTATGTCGAGCTTTCTGCAACAAAAGTTGCAGGCTCGACAAAAACTTAACACTGTGCAATGAACCGTGAAAATGAGGTCAGGGTCAAATAAAACCTGCGTGACTGACATAAGCATCATAAAATATTTCCATACACCAAATATAGTTGACCTATGGCATATAGTATTAGATAAAAAGACCAAAACTCAAAAACTTAACTTTGACCACTGAACCATGAAAATGAGGTCAGGGTCACATGACATCTGCCCGCTAGATATGTACACCTTACAATCATTCCATACAACAAATATAGTAGACCTATTGCATATAGTATGAGAAAAACAGACCAAAACATAAAAATTTAACTATAACCACTGAACCATGAAAATGAGGTCAAGGTCAGATGACACCTGCCAGTTGGGCATGTACACCTTACAGTCCTTCCATACACCGAATATACTAGCCCTATTGCTTATAGTATCTGAGATATGGACTTGACCACCAAAACTTAACCTTGTTCACTCATCCATGAAATGAGGTCGAGGTCAAGTGAAAACTGTCTGACAGACATGAGGACCTTGCAAGGTACGCACATATCAAATATAGTTATCCTATTACTTATAATAAGAGAGAATTCAACATTACAAAAAATTTGAACTTTTTTTTCAAGTGGTCACTGAACCATGAAAATGAGGTCAAGGACATTGGACATGTGACTGACGGAAACTTCGTAACATGAAGCATCTATATACAAAGTATGAAGTATCCAGGTCTTCTACCTCCTAAAATATAAAGCTTTTAAGAAGTGAGCTAACGCCGCCGCCGGATCACTATCCCTATGTCGAGCTTTCTGCAACAAAAGTTGCAGGCTCGACAAAAATGTATGATTTATTCATATTTCCATTAAAAAGATTCTTGTATTCAATATTCAAATTGTTTCTGATTAAAAATAAATAAATGAATATAAAAAGGAATTACACCTTCCATACAACAAATATGGTTGTTTGCTTATAGTTTAAGGAAACAGACCAAAACACAAAAACTTAACACTGAGCAATGAACTGTGAAAATGAGGTCATGGTCAAATAAAACCTGAGCAACTAAGATGTAGATCATAAAATATTTCCATACACCAAATATAGTTGACCTATTGCATATATTATAAGAAAAACAGACCAAAACACAAAAACTTAACTATAACTACTGAACCATGAAAATGAGGTCAAGGTCAGATGACACCTGCCAGCTAGACATGTACACCTTACAATCATTCCATACACCAAATATAGTTGACCTATTGCATACAGTATAAGAAAAACAGACCAAAGCACAAAAACTTAACTATAACTACTGAACCATGAAAATGAGGTCAAGGTCAGATGACACCTGCCAGCTAGACATGTACACCTTACAATCATTCCATACACCAATTATAGTTGACCTATCGCATACAGTATAAGAAAAACAGACCAAAACACAAAAACTTAACTATAACCACTGAACCATGAAAATGAGGTCAAGGTCAGATGACACCTGCCAGATGGACATGTACACCTTACAGTCCTTCCATACACCAAATATACAAGACCTATTGCTTATAGTATCTAAGATATGGACTTGACCACCAAAACTTAACCTTGTTCACTGATCCATGAAATGAGGTCGAGGTCAAGTGAAAACTGTCTGACGGGCATGAGGACCTTACAAGGTACGCACATACCAAATATAGTTATCCAATTACTTATAATAAGAGAGAATTTAACATTACAAAAAATATTAACTTTTTTTTCAAGTAGTCACTGAACCATGAAAATGAGGTCAAGGATATTGGACATGTGACTGACGGAAAGTTCGTAACATGAGGCATCCATATACAAAGAATGAAGCATCCAGGTCTTCTACCTTCTAAAATATAAAGCTTTTAAGAAGTTAGCTAACGCCGCCGCCGTAGCCGCCGCCGCCGCCGGATCACTATCCCTATGTCGAGCTTTCTGCGACAAAAGTCGCAGGCTCGACAATAATCCCCATATTTTCACCCCTTTTTGTCCTCAATGCTCTTCAAATTCCTTCTTTATTAAGCCTTTTTGCCTTTTTTTTATTTTTATAATTCATTTTATCATTTGAGCCATTAAAAGACGTCTTATCTATCATGATAATGTAGGGTTATTGCATGAATATTGGTGAATATTGTCCAGAGTAGAATTTTTTTTATTGCAAGAGCTTGCGAGTGCAATATATGTTCTACAAGGGACAATATTCCCCAATATTCATGCAATAACCCTATTATTGTATCAGTCAGGGGCATTACTTAAACAAGTAACTTTTAAAATTACCTATATAAGTAATGTTGAAAACAAGGCTATCTTAAAAATTACTTATATATTATGTTTATAGGTGACCAATTATACAAATTTTACTAGTTTAAACAAATTTTCATAGACATCTGGCTATTTTTCCCATGAAATATAAAATCTAATCCTTCTGAAACAATAATTGCTTTTCTGATGCACTTATCTTTGATATCCACGCTTCTTGGTCAAAGATTGGTCTCTAGGGACTATTAAAATATCGTTTTCCTTCAAAATCTTGAAGGTAGACAGATATAAATAGATAGAAACTTATGAATTAATTAAGACTTGAAGTTATTTATAATTTGTAACCCAAAACAATTACATATGTTCCTTAAACAAGTGTTATTACTAATTCTTTCAAAGATGTACAAAATAACTTATTCAAGTAACATTTTTGTCATTATTTTTAAAGTAACCCTTTATGTCTATTCTCCTCTCAAATCTTACAAATTCTTAAATTTGTGATATAAATGATGACGAAAAATTGTAAAAATTCATGAAAACTACATTTAGTCCCTGCTTTTATTGAAATTTAAAATGACTCTATTGAGTAATTTTATATTTTTTTAAAACAAAAATTACCTATATAAGTAACTAAAAAAAGTTACTTGTTTAAGTAATGCCCCTGACTGTGTATAGCAATATAATATTTGAAAGTAAAATTTGGTTTAAACTAAAATTTTGTTGTTGATGACATCATGAATTTTGAGGATTTATTGCACTAGTGCAAGATTGGAATTTATTGCACGCTAATGTTTGGTTACTTTCTGTGGGAAATATCATATTGCTATGCAATAAAGAGTGATCAATATTTTAACTTATTGTTAATTTAATTTTATCCTTTTGTTCACATTCTAGTTTAAAATATCAACTGAAACATTGTTGTTTAGTTATCTTAACTTCTTCTTCAGAACTGAATTTTGACTAAAACCCTAACATTTTCTGCAGAATGGAATTTTCAACAGATCCCAACATTTGCTGTAGAACTAAATTTTCACTAAACTTTACATATGCTGCCGAACTGAATATTTCACGGACCAAAACATGAATTTCAGCAGTACCTAATTTTTCGTCTGTCATGATGTCCCCCTGCATGTAGACCAATGGCTGCTTTTTCTTTGCAATAACACCGGAATCTTCGTCTTCTGTATTTGGAGTATCTGATGGGTTAACAAACAAATTCTTAAGAACTTCACAACATTCTGAAAAAAAAAAAATAACACAGTTTTCATAATTCAGTTATCAGACAGTAGTTGGTTTCATGAAAAACATACGATTAAGATTGATCGTAAGTCATGAACAATGCAGTAAACTAAATCTTAGTCATTAGTATTTTTGTGTAACTAAGTTTCAAGGTTAGGTTACAACAAATGGAAGTGTTTAACGACCTTGACTGGCCATACAGCCCTCGCACGGTAGGTAATGTTCTATAAAGTAACTTTTCAATGTTCAAACTTTAGTTTCAATTTTCTTGGTTACATAGTTTTTCCATTGTGTTCTTTATGTGATGTTGCGAAAAGAACGCTTATACAGTAGACTCCCCTTTGCTATAATAATGAACTAGATATCATTGAGATGGGAGCCATCTCTGTGGGCCCCGCTGTGAATAATGTGCATTAAAAAATTGTATCTTTACCATAGGACATGGGTTTGTCAACTGAAATCAAAGTTTTTGACCTTGACCTTTGACCTATGAAGTTGTAAATAAATTATGACACACCCTTTGGTGTTGGTTTATAAACATGTCAAGTATAAACTTTGAAATGATAAAGGTTCTCAAGATATAGAGCGGACACGATCTTTACCATAGGACATGGGGTTGTCAACTGAAACCAAAGTTTTTGACCTTGACCTTTGACCTAGGAAGTTGCACATAAATTATGACACAACCTTTGGTGTTGGTTTATATACATGTCAAGTATAAACTTTGAAATGATAACGGTTCTCAAGATATAGAGCGGACACAATCTTTACCATAGGACATGGGGTTGTCAACTGAAACCAAAGTTTTTGACCTTGAACTATGCCCTAGGCAGTCGTTCATAAATTATGACACACCCTCTGGTGTTGGTTCATATACATGTCAAGTATAAACTTTGAAATCATAACGGTTCTCAAGATATAGAGCGGACACGATCTTCACCACAGGACACAGGGTTGTCAACTGAAACCAAAGTTTTTTGACCTTGACCTTTGACCTAGGAAGTTGTACATACATCATGACACGCCCTCTGGTGGTGGTTAATAAACATGTAAAGTATAAAGTATGAAATCATAATGGTTCTCTAGATATGGAGCGGACACAAAGTGTTACGGACGGACAGACGGACGGACGGACAGACGGACGGACAGACGGACGGACGGACGGACAGACTGATCACTATAGGGGACCGCCTTTGGCGGGACCCTAATTATTCCTACCATTCTTTGGTTTGACTATTATAGGATTCTTAGCCAGAAAACAAATCTCTGATAAAGCCTTGAACAGTTCCCTTGTCATGTTGTACAAACCCCACAAACCCCCTTTGCTATAATAATGAATTATTCCTACCGTTCTTTTGTCTGACTATTATAGGATTCTTGGCCAGAAAACCACTCTCTGATAAAGCCTTGAACATTTCCTGTGTCATGTTGTACAAACCCCACAAACCCCCTTTGCTATAATAATGAATTATTCATACCATTCTTTGGTCTGACTATTATAGGATTCTTGGCTAGAATATTACTCTCTGATAAAGCCTTGAACAGTTCCCTTGTTATGTTATACAAACCCCAAAACCCCCCTTTGCTATAATAATGAATTATTCTTACCGTTCTTTGGTCTGACTATTATAGGAGTCTTGGCTAGAATACCACTCTCTGATAAAGCCTTGAACATTTCCCTTGTTATGTTATACAAACCCCAAAACCCCCCTTTGCTATAATAATGAATTATTCATACCGTTCTTTGGTCTGACTATTATAGGAGTCTTGGCTAGAATACCACTCTCTGATAAAGCCTTGAACATTTCCCTTGTTATGTTATACAAACCCCAAAACCCCCCTTTGCTATAATAATGAATTATTCATACCGTTCTTTGGTCTGACTATTATAGGAGTCTTGGCTAGAATACCACTCTCTGATAAAGCCTTGAACATTTCCCTTGTTATGTTATACAAACCCCAAAACCCCCCTTTGCTATAATAATGAATTATTCATACCGTTCTTTGGTCTGACTATTATAGGAGTCTTGGCTAGAATACCACTCTCTGATAAAGCCTTGAACAGTTCCCTTGTTATGTTATATAAACCCCTCAAACCCCCCACCCATCCCCCTTGCTATAATGAATTATTCATACCATTCTTTGGTCTGACTATTATAGGAGTCTTGGCTAGAATACCACTCTCTGATAAAGCCTTGAACAGTTCCCTTGTTATGTTATACAAACCCCAAAACCCCCCTTTGCTATAATAATGAATTATTCATACCGTTCTTTGGTCTGACTATTATAGGAGTCTTGGCTAGAATACCACTCTCTGATAAAGCCTTGAACAGTTCCCGTGTGGTGTTATATGATTGTGATGTATCTCCCTCCAAGAAAAACTTGTCATCCTCTCTAAAGAAATACTTTGTCCTGATTTGTCCTTCGTTTGTGTAGACAATAGCAAACTTGTCCTGTTTATGAATATCTTGTTTCACAATAAAAAATTCATGGTCAGATTTCTTCAGTTTCTCTACTGCAAGCTTTTCACTAAAAATGAAAAAAGAAATGTTCAATAAAAGATAAAAAACAAGAATGTGTCCAAAGTACACGGATGCCCCACTCCCACTATCATTTTCCATGTTCAATGGACCGTGAAATTGGATAAAAAATATAATTAGGCATTAAAATTAGAAAGATAATATCATAGGGAACATGTGTACTAAGTTTCAAGTTGATTGGACTTCAACTTCATCAAAAACTACCTTGACCAAAAACTTTAACCTGAAACATGCACTTTCATTTTCTATGTTCAGTGGACCGTGAAATTGGGGTCAAAAGTTTAATATGGCTTTAAATTAGAAAGATCATATCATAAGGAACATGTGTACTAAGTTTCAAGTTGATTGGACTTCAACTTCATCAAAAACTACCTTGACCAAAAACTTTAACCTGAAGCGGGACAGACTGACGAACGAATGGACGAACAAACTAACGAACGGACAGACAGACGGACGGACGA
This sequence comes from Mytilus galloprovincialis, assembly GCF_965363235.1. Classification (NCBI taxonomy): domain Eukaryota; kingdom Metazoa; phylum Mollusca; class Bivalvia; order Mytilida; family Mytilidae; genus Mytilus; species Mytilus galloprovincialis. The sequence goes on along the minus strand of NC_134851.1, from coordinate 28,526,314 downwards.
ACGAACGGACGCACAGACCAGAAAACATAATGCCCCTCTACTATCGTAGGTGGGGCATAAAAATGATGTAATTATTCAAACTCATCATAAAATTGTGTATGCCTGATGCATGTGTTGCCAGTGAACACAGAATAACACAAGTTAATATAAGGATGGAATAAGGTACAATGTTCAAGAGCATTGAGGGTTCAAAATTTAAAATGTTTAGCCTTTACAGCTAAGACTCAAAATTCTAAACATGCTAAATGTTTAGCCATTACAGTTAAGGCAATGAGTTAAAAGGTCCAAATAAAGTACGAAGTTGAAAAGTATTGAGGACTAAAAATTCCAAAAGATTTGCATAATATAGCTACAGTAACCTAGTCATGGGGAGAAAAAGCCTAATTTTTTAAAAAGAAAATCAAAGTTATGTAAACAGTTAATCTAATAATAGTGACCATAATAATGAAGTTTCATATCAACACAAAGTGCTTTCCAATCAGCATTAAATCATGTTCAAATATTTTGAACAAAAAATATGGATTCAAATGTTATTCAAATTTTTCAGGATGTTGTGGGTAGTGTGGGTATAAGCTAGGTAAATCACAAATCAATTGTTCAACCAAATTGAAATTTTCTATAAGCTTGTATGAAGACTTTTACAAAATTATGAAATAAAATACCACTATCAATGAGACATAATTTTCCCCCAATAAAGGATATATTTTTTTTATAATTTCATGATTCTATATTATAAAATTTAAGATTACCTGATAGGTCCATGACATTTCAGGTTGGCAAGTTGTTTGAGGGAATGTGGCGCCACCTGGTCACAGAGTAAATGATGATAGTTGTGTATAACTCTATAGTAACCATCTAAGCCAGAAATGAAGGATTCTGCAGTTTCTACTGTGTCAAAAATCAGCATCTACCAATAAAAAAAATGAAAAATTTATGACTATTTTAATATGTTGTACATACAATGTACATTGAATACACTTTTTTTGTGAGTAATAATTAAAATGGATTGAAGACTTGTTTTATTTCAGTATATATTTTTATTTTGTGATTAAGCAAAATTTGGACACAACATGCACAAGCAGTAACAAGCCTATGAAAATGTAACTACGATACAGATGGTTCACCTACAATATATACCCATGGAATCCAGGGTTACCATGGTTACCCTGATAGTCCAGGATTATAATGTACTGACCAATGACATAGCATTAGTTCACTGGACTCTTTACAGTCCAGAATTATAATGATCTCACCAGAGGTGTACCATTAGTTCTGTGGACACTGTCAGAATTATAATGTACTCACCAGTGGTTAACTATTAGGTATGTGGACTCTTACAGTCCAGGATTATAATGTACTCACCAGAGGTGTCCCATTAGTTATGTGGATTCTTACAGGCCAGGATTATAGTGTACTCACCAGTGGTGTACCATTAGTTATGTGGACTCTAACAGTCCAGGATTATATTTACTCACCAGAGGTGTCCCATTAGTTATTTGGACTCTTACAGTCTAGGATTATAGTGTTCTCACCAGTGGTGTACCATTAGTTCTGTGGACTCTAACAGTCCAGAATTATAATGATCTCACCAGAGGTTAACTATTAGTTCACTGGACTCAAACAGTCCAGAATTATAATGTACTCACCAGAGGTGTACCATTAGTTCTGTGGATTCTTACAGTCCAGAATTATAATGTACTCACCAGAGGTGTACCATTAGTTCTGTAGACTCTTCCAGTCCAGGATTATAATGTACTCACCAGTGGTGTACCATTAGTTCTGTGGACTCTTACTCTAGGATTATAATGTACTCACCAGTGGGTTACCATTAGTTCTGTGGACTCTTACTCTAGGATTATAATGTACTCACCAGTGGTGTACCATTAGTTCTGTAGACTCTTCCAGTCAAGGATTATAGTGTACTCACCAGTGGTTTAACATTAGTTATGTGGACTCTTAACAGTCCAGGATTATATTGTACTCACCATAGGTGTACCATTAGTTCTGTGGACTCTTAACAGTCCAGGATTATAATGTACTCACCACAGATTAACCATTAGTTCTGTAGACTTATAGTCCAGGATTATAATGTACTAACCAGTGGTGTACCATTAGTTCTGTAGACTCTTTGTCCAGGATTATAATGTACTCACCAGAGGTGTACCATTAGTTCTGTGGATTCTGACAGCCCAGGATTATATAGTACTCACCAGTGGTGTACCATTAGTTCTGTGGACTGAAACAGCATACTCACCAGTGGTGTACCATTAGTTCTGAGGACTCAAGAGTCCAGGTTTATAGGGCCAGGGTTTTTTAACTTGTTGGTTTACGGATTTTACCCATGAAAAAGTTGGGTCGTTCGGTCGGGAAAAAAAAAGAAAAAAAATATCTTTCAAGACAGGAAAATATGCAAAATAAATATATATCTTACCTTTATAACAATATATTTGTTATGCTATTTTGCCATCATTTCTTAGATATTAGTTCAATGAAATCAGCTGTCATAAACATTGCATGACATTCTAATAATTTCCCGTAAACAAAAAAAGGGGGTGTTGCACGGACAAAGATGAATTAAATCGTCATTTCACAAACAAAAAAAACAGATTCGCATAGCTCTTAATCAATTCCAGAAAACTTGGTGAATTATGATCTTCAAGCACGAAAACTGATAAAGAAAAAAAATGTAAAAACGTCGTACGAAAATAAGTTTCAACACATGTGTCAAAATACGTAATAGACTCGTCCACTTGAGAAAACGAGAATATCTGGTTAATCTGTTGTCATGCATTCCCGTTTTTTTTTTATCAAAATGGACAATATCTTTTTATTATCTATGAAACAAGAAAATTCCAAATGATTATTTAATATTCAGTACTTTAACTTGACGTGTTCCACCTGTCCACATTTGGACAAGTCTATTTCTATCAGATACTGCATCTTATGGACTGATGACAAATACGGGAAACGAACTTATTGTGTAATTGGTTTTAAACAACATTTGAAGGTCAGTTATAATTGATTCATCTATTTTTAGAAACATAAACTGAAAGTTTTATTTTTTCACTGTAGAAAGTGTTATCAATTTTGTTAGTGATAAACGCATTTCATTTCATAAAACAAGAATATTTTAATTATTTTTCAGGAATAATGCATTTGTTAGGGTCGGCGGGAATAAAAAAGCATGAAAAGTGAATTTTATTTTTATTCTAGAAATCGGCAAAATCGGGTCGGCAGATCCGTAAACCAACAAATTTAAAAATCCTGGCCTAGTGTACTCACCAGAGGTGCGTGTACCATTAGTTCTGTGGACTCAATAGTCCAGGATTATAGTGTACTCACCAATGGTGTACCATTAGTTCTGTGGACTCTAACAGTCCAGGATTTATTCATGTTGTTATTTCCAGTTTTCTTGTCTGCCATCATATAGTTATCATGATGTATATCAATTGACTGGAGCTCATCAATTGCGCAGAACAAAGATGGGACACTGCGATCTGATTGCTACAAAATTACCAATCAATGTCATGTATAATATTTACAAGTAGCATGTAGGTTCAATACATATAACATTGTAGTCATAATTTACTTTACAAAGGAATATAATTCACATGTTTGATGTTGGTTTCTGTATCATGTGTATGTTCTGTGTGCTATATTTAGACAATATACGTATAGTGTCTTGAAATATGAAATTTATTTGTATGAGGCTTAGAAACGGGGGAAATGCGAGGTTCTACTGAGCATTTCCCCTGTTTCGTGCCGAATACAAATAAATTTCATATTTCAAGACACTATACGTATATTGTTTTTATACTGAAATCGATAAAAAATTTAAAAAATTAAAAAAAATATGTAACAAACAGTGTTAAAAAAAAGTGTTTGGAATTTCCCTCTTGGGGTACCATTTTGGGGTATTTCCCTATGAGCGTAGTCTAGGCGGTAAAACATAGACATTCTAAGGAATTATAGAAAGGGAAAATGAACTTAATTAATAACATTTAATAAACATGGTATATAAATTACCAATTTATAGACATAACAAGTTAAATTTATTAAAGTTCGACCTTTGTTACTACACGTTGTCATGGTTGTGACGTGACGTTGTTGATGAAATACAGTAGTTCCGGTAAGTAGGCGGGGCTTATAGGTTAGTTGGGGTCATTGACGTATAAAGCTAACGTTTATACGTATAGCTTTATCTGTATAGTAAAACAGCTGATTGCAGTATAATATATGTTTTTACTAGTTTTGTCATATAGCTGTATAGTGAGTCATCTGTTTTGAATTATTCCACATTTTGTAATGTTACTTTTTTTAACATTTAAAGGCAACTTACTATGGTTTTGTTCATTATTGAAGACAATACAGTTTTGCTTACATCCATTTACTTGGTGGATAATACTGTGCTAGCTCACTGAATATTAAAAGAAACATTATATAACCATGATCATGATGATCACATGTATGTATTAAGGCCAAATAAAAATATATGTGTGGTTCCAATAACCCTACCTTCCCTACTTTTTTGCCTCAAAAATACCCTACCCTAAAGATTTTATTGTCTTTTTTCATCAAGCACTGTTTAAGTCAGAATGTTGCTCCCATAGAAACGATAGACTCAATATAAAAAAAAATATAAAATAAAAAAAAGTCCCTACCTACCTACCCTAACTTTTTTTCAGATGTAACTGGAACCACACATACTTTTTTATTTGGCCTAACTTGATTAAGGAGTAAATTACTTTCAAACTATGTTTCCAATTTGCAACCATAATATTTTTAAGAAAGTCTGTTATTTTTAAGAAAGTCTGTTATTTTCACCTCATGTTATATAACACTTACCAGGTCAAAACAGTAATGCCTTACCTCTCTAATAAAAACACCAAACCCATTTTGCGTATTGACTGTAATTTCCACTTTTCCCTCCATTTCAGCCCTTTTTGAAATATATCTCTCTCTAACGTCCATCATAAGTTCTTGGATATAATGTACCATCAAATCAACCGTAGTCGCAGCACGATTTTCCTTGCTGTATTCTGTTAACGTTGCCTTCATATTTTTTTCCAGTTTATAGTCCTTCCAACAGTTGTTTCGCTCTCTGCTAGGTAACACATGATTCAAGCTGGACTCTATTCCATTCATCTTACCGAAATAACAACAACAATTTGAGTTTTTTTCATGGTCAATATGATCGAATACATTCTCTGGAGAATCCAGACCATACAGCCTGGACATGATTACTAAGTCTAACACTGCATTTCCTCTTGCTTTGCTTGATTGTACAAGCTCACCATAAAAAGTGTTCAATCTGTCAGAAACAAAGTCGTTTTTGACTTGGAAGAAGAGATAATGAATCAAGTAATTAACATGATTAGGACAACGATCTTTGTCATAGCATAAACTCTGTATGATATGGCCTTGTAGTTGACTTTTAACAGGCAAAAATCGTATTCGAAGGTATAAATTATTTAGTCCTCTGAATCCATCTTTCATACTGTCACTCAAACTCTTTCTTGGATTTAGCCATGTGCAAGTTTTTCTATCTTGATCGAAACAGGCCAATCCAAATAGATGGATAGCTGCTGGCCCGATAGTCTCGGCCGGATATCTGTCCTGAAGAAGTTTGTAACACAGATCTTGTACAGGAAGTGAGAAATCCTCTGTTGGTACATTGTAGTTATCGGTTTTTATTCCATGTAGTTTTATGTTAACTGACTGGTACTGATCATTTCCAATCCCTCTCATATATATGGTACCAGATTGTCTTAATCTACTATGATGATTCCCCATTGATGTTATTTGATGTTGTTATGGTCACTCAAAAATGTCAAGTGAATTTTGTTCTCTCTCATTCATTTAAAATTTCTACAACAAATAATCTGGTGTTAGTGATCATGAACCTGTTAAAGGTATGACAAGACAGCAATTATTCTATTAAGAACTAGTTTCTCTTATTGGATAGCAAGTTATCACATGACATTTGTATTCTTCAGTAAAAAATTTAATCTGTCTTTCAAAAAACAAAACAAGAATGTTTCCATAGTACATGTAGTACACAGATGCACCACTTGCACTATCATTTTCTATATTTAGTGGACCATGTAATTGGGGTAAAAACTCTAATTTGGCATTAAAATTAGAAAGATCATATCATAAGGAACATGTATACTAAGTTTCAAGTTGATTGGACTTCAACTTCATCAAAAACTATCTTGACCAAAAACTTTAACCTGAAATTTGCACTATCATAAAAGTTTTCTATGTTCAGTGAATCGTTAAATTGGGGTCAAAATTCTAATTTGGCTATCATATCATAAGGAACATGTATACTAAGTTCCAAGTTGATTGGACTTCAATTTCATCAAAAACTACCTTGACCAAAAACTTTAACCTGAAGCGGGACAGACGGAAGGACGGACGGTACAACAGACAGACGGACAAACAAACGGACGCATAGACCAGAAAGCATAATGCACCTCTACTATCGTAGGTGAGGCATAAAAACAGACCAACAATCCATCTGTTAAAGAATTTTTACATGGTAATGACCAGTAGGGCATGGTTTTTCTGTTAGTGACGACAATTTCATATCAAAGTTGTCAGGTTGTTGGAATGTTTACTGTAGGTTTTTGTTAATCATGTTAATTATAAAACTAAAGAAAATTTTATTTATATTCCTATATATACTGACATGACTGAAATATTGCACTTAAATGAATGGCAGTAACTTATAGACTCACTATGACTGGTCTTCAGTCTTTCCTAAAGAAATTGTATCATAACTCCAGTGCTTTGAACAATTTGAATTCATGAGAATTTTTCAAAACATGGTAACTGAATGAAATTAATAAAAAAATTTCTACATCTCGGTCATTATTGCTGTCTTAATTAATACCACTGTCCTGTGGGTAGTCCATATGATAATGACAAGCTTTTCATTAACTATTATATATATCAAATAAGTCTCTAGTCCAATGCCTCAGACCAATGACGGCTTATTCTCATTTCGCCTTAATAGCTGTCAAAATAATTATATGAAATTAAACCCAGTTTGCCTTAGTACAAAAATAATAATTAACTAAAGCGAAATGGGACCTTCAGTAAACATTGTAATTAAGTTATGCTTTGTTTGTATTGCAATTAGTTATTATTTGTTATTTTGATGTCAAATTCTACCATGAAATATGATTTATGTTTGGTGTCCCACTTTTTAAATAATTTTTTTTTATAGCTGCTCTTCTTTTCTGAATTTTTTTTTACTTATGTGTTATATTTTGTAAATAATGTCTTATTAGATATGACACATTGTATATGGATATTTCATATTTCAATGAATAAAGAAAAGACAAATATTATACTATCATAGCAAATATTTCATATCTAAATCAGCACTGAATTCAAAACCCAATTTTAAATTTGCATACTTATATAGAAAATGTACATGTTATATGTTTAATAATAGCATGAGAAAAAAACACTTAGTCTAATACATATAACATAAGAATTATTTCCATATAGTTCATATTGTTAAAAACAAGGCACTGATGTACACATTTGAATGTTCAAAGTTCATTTAGTTTCCAAGTTTGAGGATGTAAGATGCTGCATCACCATACTGAGTTAATATGTTGGTTGGCGATGTTTTCCAGGAGATCGAAGAATCTTATATAATTTGGACCAAGCTTGAAGAAGTCAAGTCATAGTATATACCATGTAATTCAGAGGTTGTCGTTTGTTTATGTGTTACATGTACATATTTCTTTTTCATTCATTATTTGTACATAAAAAAGGCCGTTAGTTTTCTGGTTTGAATTGTTTTACATTGTCATTTCGGGGCCTATTATAGCTGACATATGCAGTATGGGCTTTCCTCATTGTTGAAGGCTGTATGTTGTCCTATAGTTGTTGATATATGTGTCATTTTGCTCTCTTGTGGAGAGTTGTCTCATTGGCAATTATACCACATCTTCTTTTTTGTATTTTTACATGTATTATCTTTATCATATATAGTTATAATAACACAATTTAAAAAAAATATATCATTTTATTTATTTTATTAAAGTTTCTGTAATAAATTAAGCATAAAAGAAGCAGCTTTCATACTGACTCATGTTTTACTGTTGATATTTTTTCTTTAAAATCATAAAAATTGTCACAAATTTGTCACTTTATAAAAAAATAATAATTCAAGAGAAATAATTTCCTAATTAAATGTTGCTAAAATTGCTATAAAAACACAGAGGTTTAATTTGTTATTTAATATTTTTATCTTAATTCACATTTCGCCTTAGTTCAATTCCCATCTGGCCTTAGTATATTTCTTACCTTTTTTACCTTGAATTCACAGCTAACATGGCTAAGGCGAAATGAGAACACACCCCAATGACATGGCCAAAAATTTAATCAAACACAGACATAAATAATTGCCAGCATTGGCGGATCCAGGAGGGGGTCCAGGGTTGGAAAATTTATTTTAAACAAAACTATTCAAAAATATTGCTAAGTGACATACATGTACATAAATTTATCAGACCAGATTCTAATCTTAAAAATGTGGCTCCATCTTTTAAATTGGATTTAAATATGTCTTACATGTAAATTCAAGGTCAATTCAATCCGTTGAATCAAGAAATTTTCATTAAAAATAAATCCTATCAAACAATAATTGCTACATCTGTTAAAATGTTAAATTCCTTTGTTTATAAAGTCATGAAAGTCAAATTATTTCCAAAAAAGTCTGAGCTGGTTTAGCAAATACTGGACACAATATGGAATAAAAATCAAAGACATAATATCTCTTTATTAGTAACTGTTGCAATTGTTCTTCATTAATTTGATAAAGTACTCTGTTTTATGGATTGGCAACCTAGATCCTCTCCCAACTGAATTTTAAACAATGTTTTCATAAAGTTCTATAATAAACAAGGAGAACAATACTTAATTTTGTTAAAAGGAAATGCATTGTATTTGTTATTGAATTGTATCAGTTATTTGTCAATTTAAAATGATTATTTATCACAATGATTTTTACAACAATGTAAAACAAGGAAGTAAAAAGTAACCAAGTCCAAATGACAACACTGAAGGAAATCAAAACTAGGTCAACTATAAATAGTTTATGAATTAACTGACAGTGGGCAACAGCTTTATTTATTAAAACTATATATATAGCCACCTTATTTATCCTGAATAATTATTTTTTGAGGGAAGGGTAAACATTATAAATATAAGAAAAATTATATATGATCATATATGCATAACACTTAGTTTTTACTTTTTACAACAAACAGGCTATTATTTAAACTTGAAATTATATTTAATAATGGGCAATGATGGAATTTGCAAAATTTCTTGTGCTTGAAAAAAATTCCATGTTTATTCTGTATTTTAATGTTCTCTGCTGTACACAATACTTTCTATTACAAAGAAGATAGCACATTTTCAATAGAATGTACTTCACTGCTGTGCACAACACTATCTATACAAAATATATTGTATTGAAAGTATTATGTGCCACTCAAAACATTATGATACAGAAAAAACATGGAATTCATAGATTAGCATAGATACATAAAGAATAACCATATATTGTCTCAAAACATAATTGTAATTTGTACAAGACTTAGAAACAGGTAGATAGCAAGGCTGTGCCAAGCATTTCTACCTGTTTTGAGCCGAGTACAAATAACATTTATATATCAAGACAATATACGTAATATACTGCAACTCTCATAACTGTTCTAAATGAAGTATTTAGGGTAAAAACCATCATTGTTTAGTTTTGAGCAAAAGACGTAAAATTTCTGCGCACCTGAATGTTTTATTGACGTCATAAATAAAACTCTATGGAAACGCATTGTCAACATCATAAACAATGGGACTGTCAGTGAATATACGGTCAATTCAATTTGACTGCTCAAATTGCACAGCTCCCGTATATATAGAATTATATATAGAATTTACATACACATGCATAACTATACAATTAGACTGTAAAATAATTAATCAAAGCACCATTTAAGGGTGCTATAGGCAGTTAATCAAAAACCCAAAGGCAAACTTGACCAAGTTTAGATGAATAGTGTAAATAATTAGTCAAAATATTTATCTGAGGCATTGTTCTCAGCTATTTCTAAAGTATCAAATAACATGAATAATGCTTGTACAGTAATGTTTATGTTATGCAATCCTACCACTTTCAAAAGTTATTTCCAATTTATATTTATAAAGATTCAATGTCTGAGATTATACACATACACTGTCCTATGTTAGGGGAGAGTTTTGTGCCAGTTAAGATGTTTAAGCCGCCACATTATAAATGCACCTGTCCATGCATTTGAATGGGAGCATATAGTTGGAAACATCCCCCCCCCCCCTTTTTATCAAATGGCTGGATCCGCCCATGATACTGATAAAAAATAAATATTATTATTCAACAAATGGTGTATAACTTGAATAGTTTTACGTATTAATGGTTTTGATGTTCTTAAAGATACTACTCAAGATTAGGAGTGCCAAAGGCGAAAAATATAGTTCAATGGTTTCACTTTTTTAAAGTATTTAACTGCACACTTTCCCTTATTACTGTCATTATACTTTGAATCAATTTGTTTAGGGTGAAAAACATTAAAACTTGGGATGCGTTTTAAAGGAAACTAAAACAATATCAAGACATACATTTCATACAGCTATACAATTTGACGCAAATTGATACATCAAAAGCAAAATTTGCTAACTGTCAGTTAAATACTAAGAACTTCTGTATGTACACGTATCAGTGGAGGACGTAATTTCGTTCATCAAAAATGTGTCGGACTTTAAAAAACACTTACTGAATTTGTAGAAATTGTCATTGTAAATAAAAAATTACAGTAAATAAATTGTATGTAATAAATGTATGTATTGTAAATATAAAATAAATGTCTTCAACTTTTATTATTAGTACATATTTCTAGTCCCATCGTACATTACTGTTTTTCATGTAACAATAACGCAATGTATAGCCTCAATAATTATTGTTACATTCGTAATTAAACAGGTCCTTACCCAACCATGCATTCCGGCATTTAGTCTCCAATGTAACAGTAATATTTTTATTATTGTTACATTTACATGTAACCGTAGCTGAGTGCCATTTTATTAACGTCTCAAATTATAACTGAATTAAAATATCTTGATTACGGTTTAACTGTCTTCAATTACTAATATCATTATAAAAAAAAAAAACATTTATTTAAACTTTAAATAACTGTAATAGTAGGAATTAAGAAAAACTTGTTTGTAACTTCAACTTGTTGAAAAGAATCCATGACAAGTCGCCCCACTGGCAAATTGCCCCACTTTTAAAAAAAAGCCCCACTCTTGTTTACCAGCTCGCCCCACTTATGAAAAGGGTAAACACCCATTGCAAATAGGTATGATAGCATGCCCCCCTTATGAAAAGGGTTAAAATCCCGCTGAAATACGGTCTGTCAACTGGCCCCACTCATGACAAATAGATAAACCACTTATAAAAAAGATGCAATCCCGTTGTATATCTTTGCATAGGCGGAACCAGTGGGCCCCCCTTTCTTGGGAAAGTTTGGTTGATTATATAGGGAATCATTGAAGCATGACTGGAGCGGGGCCCCCCCTTAGGTCAGTCAACGCCCCCCCCCCCCCCTTTAGGAAAAGTTCTGGATCCGCCACTGCTTTGTCCCTGCCCACGTCAATACCCAATACCTTTGAAAACCTAAGGGAAGTTCTATAAAATCAAATTCCTGTTAAAAACTCTGTTTTTGCAATAAAGTTATATAAATGTTAATCACGCATCAATTTTATGATTATGATACAATTAACAGGTTTCTTTTCAATTGTTATACAAATAACTTAGCTTACAAGTATAAGTTATTCTCCAATAATGATACGAAAATGTATTTGCAATTATATTTTACGAATGTTAAAAAAGTTTAATAAATTTCGTTTTTTTTTGTTTGTATTCAGTGTAGATGGCCCCGTAGATTTACGAAAATCAAAATAAGTTTTCATTTAAGTGCGGCTAGTTGGTAGACCTAAAAATTGTATATAGAAGTAGATTTTTCCTTTTTTCAACAAGTGGGGCGAGTTGACAGGGGAAAAATTAACTGGATTTAACCCTTTTCACAAGTGAGGCGACTTTTTAAAAAAGTGGGGCGAGTTGGTAAACCAGGTTGGGGCGATTTTTAAATTTTTTTAATAGTGGGGTGAGTTGGTGAAAAAGTGGGGCGATTTGGTGTGGGGCGTTTTGCCAGTGGGGCGATTTGTCCTGCTTCCGTTGAAAACATAAACGTTTCTCGAGCCTCGTTAGTCGTTATAACCATTTTATCGTATCATGCGATTTCTTTTCACATTATTTTCATTGGGAAATCGTTTACCAGCATAAAGTTGCTGAAGGAACCGCATAGAATTGATTCAAGAACACTTGTGGTAGAGACGATTTTCATTGGTTTTATTATTTTAATCACTTCTCTGTATAGTTTATCATTATTACTTATTGATTAGTTTATCTATGTATTATTTAATCATTAGAGTATTTAGTAGTAATCAGCTTTGCTTGACCACACATTGTGTTTAAATGTGAAAAATTATAAAAAGAAACATTATAACAAAAAAGTCGTATTTTTCTGTACGGGAAAATCGAAAAATCCTTGAAAATCAAAAACAATTACGGTGTGATACGCGTCACAGATTCGGACTTAATATTTTACAGAATATGCGACTTTGGAAGTTAAATAATGCCGTCCTTTAGAAAACAGTTGTTAAAGTTTTAATCTCAATATTTATTGAAGCACATTGAGGTAAATCAAAGCACGTGTAGCATTATGTTACATTGTAACACCAAAGCGAAACAATCTTAAAATTACCTCGACATCGACCAAGGATTTGTATAGTAATACAAATCCTTGCATCGACCAATCAGAAAACTACAATAACAACAACTTTATTTGACAAGCATGAAGGAGGTCATTTGCGAGATAGCGGAATAATATTAACAAGAATACAAATGAGCATACATTTGAGATTACTGAATTAAGATGATTTGAATAATCTCAATCATTTCAGACAAAAAACGAATAAAATGATTAATAATAAAGTACCTATGTATCATCAGAATTTTCCCAATTTAAAAGGTACGTAAATTTTGTCTTCTATGTAATTTGAAATTGCCGCCAACTTATATCAGCTGATTAATAGACTACTGACGTATGTAATACGTATCGATGACAAACAATATGGACCATAATTTGCTATTGGGCTCGTTTCCTATAACGATAGAAAAGTGATAAAAATGTGTATTTCTGTAAGAAAAGTTGTAACTACATCTAAAGATGCCTTTATTTTTATCAACATACAAGTGTATGCTACTCTTCCCTAGAAAAAAAAATGGAAATTAACAAATTTCAAAGATTATACGACCGTATTTTTGTGTCGCTTCTCACGTTACTTTTTGCTTCCGAAGTGCATAATGCTGACTAATTTATAGATAATCGTCACCGGCAAATTCGTAACTTTTGCTTTCAAATAATAAAGAACATCGACCAATAAGAATAGTCAGAAGAAAATGCCGAGAACTATAAGTATTTCTGTAGCAGGTGTAAGAACACTGGCGTTACTTTCATTTCCGATTTCGTAACGCAAATTTTAGATGATGTAATCTGCTTTGTTGTAACAGAATTCTTTATATCAATATGCAAATATGAACTCTCGCGAGATGTTCAAACAGGTAAATCAGAGATGATTTTCATTCTAGTTTTGTTCTTCGTAATAATTAAGTTAGAAAATGACGTTATTGTTATGCGTTACATTTCACACGAAACAAAAGTCCAGTTATTTCCTTTTTTTTATTAAAATTGTTTTTGTCCTTAAGTTCTAATCATTTCCCGTTATAGGTGAAACATGTGACTAACATGTGATCACGCCCTTACGGCCGGATATACGAAATACTAGGTCTAAACATTGTTTTTGTTTCCAACGGGATGTTAGCAAACATAATCTGTAGACTTGTTTCGTCTTGTATCAAAAAGGAAAATACAATTTTCAAAGAGATTGCACCGGGGGTCTATTATTTTTCCGATGTGCATAATGTTACATACGATCTTGTGTGAAAATAAATGCCCAATGACTTGACAAAATCGATTTCAGATTTGACGATGTTATAACACACTTCGTTTCCGGATAACGATGTAAAGGGTCCTTGGAAAATTCAATCGAAATTACGTCTCTTATCATTGTGCCGATGCTCGTTGGATTGATTTTGCTTCAGCAGTAAATATTACTGGATATTTTAGGTGAATTAAGATAATTAAATAAAAAATACATGTTAATATACCCTTACACTTGGAATGTATAAATTTGGTATCTTTGTCACAATTTTTAATAATTTTTTTTTATTCATGTTCTGCAAACACTTTTCAGAAATGCAATAAACTTGTCAAAGGAGAAGTAAACTTTTACCATACATGACTTGAAAGGAAGTACTTTATTGATTTTAGCCCACTAAAGTAGGTTAAAATGTGGAAACCATGTAGATGGTGTACAGGTCACAAATATCACATGGTGCCTATTTTAAAGTTTTTTTCTTTACTGAATTTAAAGAATTTTACATTGCCAATGATTTGGAATAAATTGTATATAACTGGAATTTCAAGACCAAATATAAATACATTTTTTTGGCTAAAACATCAAGATACAACGATTATGGTATCCTGTATCAATGAAGAAAATATGGAAATTTCTGAATAAATTGTACTAATTGTTTTCAAAACAAGCACATATTTAGGAGTTTTATAATACAGTTACATTTAAGATGGATTTTAAGAAAAAGTATACTGTTCGGATTATTTTAAGTAGATTTTGCAATAAAATAAAACTAAAAAAATGCTTTCGGTTTCTTATGGTTTCCTTTTAAAAAAAACTTTAATCTAACATCGAAAATAGATTTTAAATATAAACATGAAGCAAGTAACACTAGTAATGGTGTTCATTTATGTCTTTTGAAATATATTGTGCAAAATAAAGAAAATAAAGATTGGTTTCCTGTTTGGTTTCCTGTCACGTAAACGGTGAATCAAAATGTATTAATTTTTTCTTGAAAAACTCAATTGTTCCATTAATACTATTCAAACACCAACACAACCCACAGAATAAAAGTTAAAGTTTTAGAACTTATAAAAAAGGATACAAAAAGAAACCAAAGACCGAATACCAAATTATGGTCCATATTCCTACGACATTTGCCATTTTGGGAAATGTAAACGACTCATCTTTATAGAATTTCGGCGATCAAATATTTCATACAATTGTTCTTTGACATCTTAACCAACAGCACAGGGAATAATAAACTATAGAAGGATTTCTATCGAGCACTACTTCCCATGTGCAACTTCAAAACTTTTGGGAAAATCAACGACCATTTAACCTTTTTATGGTAATATTTTTTTTATTTCAGAATAAAAAGTATGAAAAAAGTGTCCAATTAGTTATAAATAACATGATAGCCAGCAAGATAATAAAAGTGGCACATATTTCAGCATTTATTGGGAAGCACATAAATCTAGGGTGCTCCCATAAAGCAGCTTAACTGCTTAAAAACCCTTGGTTTACAGCACATAATATAATTATTTGAGAAACAAGTGAACCTGGATGCATGGATGGAAGGACCGACAGACAAGGGGTAAAACAGTATAACCCCACAATTTAAGCTGTTAGTTTTCTTGTTTGTTTTAGATTGTCATTTCAGGCCTTTTAAACAGTCCAACAGTTTACAGATCATGAGCGACGATTTACAGAAAATAACCGAAAAGGCCTGAAAAGGACCAAAAAGAAACGAAAGGAACCGAAAATAACATACATATATTTATTTTGTAACCAAATTTACTACGTCTTTTAATTGAGCTAATCCATTTCAATTAATATTTTATAGTGTGTCTTTCTATGTCATTGTATGTTGTGATGCCACACTACTGTTTCAGATAAGGGTGAAAGTTTGGTACCATTAAAACATTTAAACCCACAGCAATTGTTTGCATCTGACCTAAGTCTGGAATCTGATGTTCAGTAGTTGTCGTTTGTTGATGTGGTTCATAAGTGTTTCTCGTTGCTGGCTTTTTATATAGATTAGACCGTTTGTTTTCCCGTTTGAATGGTTTTACACTAAAATGTTTTGGGCCCATTATAGCTTGCTGTTCCATTTGAGCCAAAGCTCTGTGTTCAATACCGTTATTTGACCTACTAGTAATGGTTTACTTTTATAAATTGTGACTTGGATGAAGAGTTGTGTCATTTGAACTCTGACACATGCCACATCTTCTTATATCTAAATATAAACACGAAATTTTGATTTTGTTAACAATTCCTAAAAAAAAAATTTATAAAACAAGAATGTGTCCATAGTACACGGATGCCTCACTCGCACTATCATTTTACATGTTCACTGGACCGTGGAATTGGGGTCAATACTTTAATTTTGCATTAAAATTAGAAAGATCATATCATAATTTACATGTGTACTAAGTTTCAAGTTGATTGGACTTCAACTTCATCAAAAACTACCTTGACCAAAGACTTAACCTGAGCTTCACACTATCTTTTTCTTTGTTCAGTGGACCATGAAATTGGGGTCAATACTTTAATTTGACATTAAAATTAGAAAGATCATATCATAGGGAACATGTGTACTAAGTTTCAAATTGATTGGACTTCAACTTCATCAAAAACTACCTCGACCAAAAACTTTAACCTGAAGCGGGACGAACGAACGGACGAACGAACGGACGAACGGACAAACGGAGGAACAGACCAGAAAACATAATGCCCCTCTACTATCGTAGGTGGAGCATAAAAATCTCTGTGTTAAAAGTCTAAAGATTTTCTTCAAAAATCTTGGTTTTATTTCCCAAAAAATCCCCCAAATCCCCTTTTACTATGAAATGCAATGAAACAATAAATATTCATGCATTGGACGAAGTTTCCCCTTGGTATGTGTATTAATTGGGCCAACTCCTACTATATTATATACTATCTTTGCTGTTTAGATACTATTTCAGTTTGACAAATTCGTAACTAACAGGGCTACAGAATGGGTCATATAAACCTTAAGTTTTAAAACATACATATTGTAATGTACTGTTATACCACTGTCCCAGGTTAGCATGGTTATATATATAGGAGGGTTGGGATCCCGCTAACATGTTTTACCCTGCCACATTATTTATGTATGTGCCTGTCCCAAGTCAGGAGCCTGTAATTCAGTGTTTGTCGTTTGTTTATGTGTTACATATTTGTTTTTCGTTCCTTTTTTTATATAAATAAGGCTGTCAGTTTTCTCGTTTGAATTGTTTTACATTGTCATATCGGGGCCTTTTATAAATGACTATGGGGTATTGGCGTTGCTCATTGTTGAAGGCCGTACGGTGACCTATAGTTGTTAATGTCTGTGTCATTTTTGTCTCTTGTGGGCAGTTGTCTCATGATGCTCATTAGCAATATACTACATCTTCTTTTTTTATAAGAAACTTTTGTGGAAAATATCTTTTCATTTAGGGGAAATTCACCTAATTGCGGACAGCTGCGATATGGCGACGGAAAAGGAATATCACACTTTTCAATAAAATTATGATAAAAATAAATAAAATAAATATATAAAAAAAGTGTTTTTTTTTTATTGACACTCTATTTTGTTGCAATGATAATATCATGTTTATTACTTATGATTTACGTTCATGCCATGTGATTGAAAGAACACGCTATAAATAGTTTGAAACCCGGGAAATTTGGAAAAAAATCCAAAGTCATCGTGTCACAGTCAATACACAGTTATTCATGTAAGTATGCTTATTTATGTGTTGAAAAGAAATAGGCATTATGTATTATATTCAAGAACACATTAAAAAATATGAAAAGCAAGTGTCCGCATTAACACTACCAAAAATAATATGATAGCTGAAATGCGGACACAAGATTTTTTGGACACTTGTTGTGGTGCTATGTCAATACCATGATGTGGAACATACACAAAATTCTCTTAGTATCTATATACATTTGTATATGGCAGTAATAATGCGAATCAGATACATAAATATGATATCAATAAAGATTTGGGTTGATTTTTTTTTATTTCATTCTTCATATTACAAATATTATGCATTAATGGCAGTCTGATTTTTACTACAATTGCATACCTGTCAATTGACCCGTATTTCACAGTTCTGAGAAATCACCCAGGACACCCGCTGGTTCATTGATGTAACACTGGAATTCCGAAAATGACCTGTTTTCACTTGGATTTCTTAGCCTTGAGATTGATTTCATAAGTGATTTTCCTTTGGAATACCGGCCAATTCGTAATTCTTCCATGAACAGAAAGTTCAGCTAGCTGTGTATACTGTCAAATTAAGTGACCCATTAAGTGCATAGGCTTTGCTCATTGGTGAACAATTGGTCTCTTGTGGAGATTTGTCTCATTGACAATCACACCACATCTTTTTTTTTTTATATTTCATGACATCATAATTTTGGACTTAGGGAAAACACTGCATAATTAGTTATCAAAGGTACCAGGATTATAATTTAGTACGCCAGACGCGTGTTTCGTCTACATTATAAGACTTACAAATGTATCAGTGACGCTCATATCCAAATATTTATAAAGCCAAATAAGTACAAAGTTGAAGAGCATTGAGGATCCGAAATTCCCAAAAGTTGTACCAAATACCGCTAAGGTAGTCTATCATGTCTATGCCTGGGATAAGAAAATCCTTAGTTTGCATGTCAGGTTTCGTTTTTTCTTTAGGCCTTAATATTTTCAAAAGATAGTTATGTCAAATTTTCTTCATGCACCAATGTATTAAAACCAAAGTATATGTACTATTGATGCTGGTTAAACCACACCTTTAAAGAAACATCGTAATTCACTTGTTGACAAATGAACAGTTTTTGTTGATCACTGCTGACAGTTGAATTTATTAAATAAATATAAAAATTAGCTAATGACAGTCAGTATCAGATTTAGATTAAGCTACTCACATCATTCCTTTACAAAGTAAACAATCTTAAAGACTGAGATTCACATTCTGTCAGTTGTTTTCATGATAAATTTTCATCGCTTGTTTTCTGAAAGTAGAATTCCTGGAAGTGCATGATCTAAAATAGAGAAAAAGCTCAAGGCATTCCGAACGGTAAAGACTGGGATATGGTCGTATCAAGTTTTTGCAACCTTCGTGTAGTGAGTTAGGGTCCCAGACTAATATTAAGATTGCCTATAATAAGTGGGTGACTCCGAACCTGATATGCACAACCCGTCTAATTATAATCAAATTGTTATGTTACTTGTACCGCTTACGACGAAATTTCAAAACCTCTCGCAAAAAAAGGTAATAATAATATTTTTTTATAATTACAATAAAAACAACTAAAATTATAATATCATACTAGAAAAAAAGAAAAGAAAACCCCACCCTAAAACTAGTATCTGTATAAAAACAATTGAAAGGTCTTTCCTGTAAAAGTGTTTTTGAAATGTACTCTTTACGTACTTTCAATTGATATACGACAAGCATACCTTCTGAAAATTTTCCCTTTTTACGCTGAAACTGGCCGTCGTGATATATTACAACCCTTGGAAACTAAATTTAGATTATAATAATTATAAACAAACAAATAGGCTTCAAATTCAAATTCAAATATTTATTGCCATATGAACTTGAAACAATAAGTTTGTGGCAAATACGAAATAGGTATACAACTGATACGCATACACAATAATTTAATTGCAATACTAGTAAATAGTGTCTGTGGTCCGATATCCTTATGCACCCTCGATGACTTTTTAATGAAGGGCCCGGCCAAGTTTTATGCATATCACATTTATAGTTGTACTGCAGCGTATAGAAAATAGAACAGCCTTATAGTGTACATGCAGTGCTTGCATTATGCTTTTTATCGCTATTTTGTGCATTTTTCCTTTGATCTTTTTTTGTGATAATAAGCTACTCGCTTCAGGTGAACAATTATCGCTAGAAACTAAGGAGGTACGTGGCGTTGCTGACGAAATTGACAACGTCGTCATAGGTAAAATAGCGATAACCAGATTATCATTGGGAGATGATAATAATAATAATAATAATAATAATAATAATAATAATAATAATAATAAATTCTTTATTTAAAGAGGGTAACTCAATTAGAAATAGTCTAATTTTCATTGAGGCCCTCAAACAAAATACATGCATACAGTTAACATTCATACATTCATACATTAATTTACAATATATATTACTAGTATATACACAATTCAATCATTGAAATATACAAAGGGTAATAAATGACAATATTTGATATAGTTTTGTTAGAGGAAAACAAATTAGTTGACTTGCATATAATTTTCAAGAAAATGATTATAACTATGTTTCTTGAATAATTCCACATTAGGACATTTTTTTATTTCGAGTGGTAAATTATTCCATACTTTGGTTGCAGAATAATGAAAAGATTTTTTATAAAAATTTGTATTTGGTCTTGGAACAAAAAGATCATTATTAGAGACAGATCGTAAGTTGTGGCGTTGCACATCATCAATATTTAGTATTGCTAAGTAATCAGGTGTTAGCCCATTTACAATTTTATACATTAGAATTGATTGTTGGTATTTTATTCTTTTGGTAAAAGATAACCATTTTAAAGAAGAAAACATGAAATTAGATGGAATAGAAATATTGCATTCCAGTATAATTCTTGCTACTCTTTTTTGAAGTTTTATGATTCTATCTGAATCTTTTTGTAATAAATTTCCCCAAACTGAACTACAATAGTCTATATATGGTAGAATATATGCATTATAAAATAGTTGCCTTGTGTGTATTGGCAAATATACTTTAATTTTATATAAAAGTGATACTTTAGATGAGATAATTTTACATATACGATCAACATGATCTTCCCAGCTTAAATTTTCATCAATGTCTATTCCAAGTAATTTGAAAGAATGGACATTCTCAATACATGTTTCGTTGACGGTAATACATAATTCTGATAGTTGTTTAAGTTTTTGTTTTACCAATCTTAAGATCTGTATACTTTTTGGTGATAATTCAAAATTATGTTTTTGAGTTATTAATTATTTTGTAGACTCATATATAGACATTTTTATGATAATATACATGTAGGTGTTTTTTTTATGGTTCCGTGAAACTACTATTGCACTTTCGAATACCGGTAACAATTAAGAAGGGCGTACAATAATTATAGATTATCGTTGATTATCTCAACGAGATTGATTTTCATCGTTGATCATCTCAACGAGATTGATTTTCTCGCTTTTATTATCTCAACGAGATTGATTTTCTCGCTTGAGCATTATCGTTGATTATCTCATATATATCTATGCTTTGCAATGAAGATTTCATTCAACGAGATTGATTTTCTCGCTTGAAATATTACTCTAAAATAAAATTTTGAATCATCACCAAAAAGTATACAGATCTTTACATTAATATAACTAAGAATGTATAAAGTTATAAGCAATACTCATAAATTGTTTTGAGATACGTCGCGACATGTGATACCCCCACCCCCCCCCCCCCCCAACCCCCCCACCACCAATTTTATTTTTTTTTATAAAAAAAACAACCTCGATATCTCTAAAAAGAAATTTTGAATCAAAAAATATATACAGATCTTTAGATTGGTATAACTGAGAAGTCTTTAAAGTTTTAAGCAATGATCATAAACCGTTTTTAAGATACGGCGACATGTTAGATCCCCTCCCCCCTCTTTTTTACAAAATAATTAATAACTCAAAAACATAATTTTGAATTATCACCAAAAAGTATACAGATCTTAAGATTGGTATAACTAAGAATTGTGTAAAGTTTTAAGCCATTACCATAAATCATTTTTGAGATACGGCGCGACATGTGAGCACCCCTCCCCCTTTTTCTTTTAAAAAATATTCAATAACTCAAAAATAAAATTTTGAATCTGACATCACCAAAAAATATATAGATCTTAAGATTAATAAAACTAAGAATTGTGTTAAGTTTTGAGCAATAATCATAAATGGCTTTTGAGATACGGCGCATCATGTGAAAAAAATACACCCCTGTTTTAGTTACAAAGTCCCGTTACTCAAAAAGTTTTAATCTTATATTCATCAAAAAGTATACAGATCGTTTGACCATCATAAGAAACAACTATGTTAAGTTTCATGAAATTTGGTTACGGTGCGACATGTTTACGCCGTACAGACACATGGACAGACAGACGGACAGACGAACAGACGGACATTTTTATACCATAAGTTTTAAAATACGTCCAGTCAAAATTTTGACGGGCGTATAAAAATTAACACAGAACTGCCATAACATTACTTCCAATATTTGAACATGCAAATGTATTTTGTTGATATTTTGATACCTTGCCTAGCTAGATGCTTTTTTATGATAATATACATGTATGTGTTTTTTTTTTTTATGGTTCCGTGAAACTACTATTGCACTTTCGAATACCGGTAACAATTAAGAATATGCCGATCTTCTGATGAGACTTTCTTTGTATTGTGTTTTTATCCTTCTAGATCACCTAGTTACATTTCAGGTTGTGATCGAGTGCGAGTTTTTGTTTTATACAACTTTTATTTTTCTTAATACAGTCAAAATGAGCATGGAAATGGTGAATGTGTCATAGTGACAACAATTCGACCAAAGAACAGACAACAGCCGAAGGCCACTTATGGGTCTTCAATGCAGCAAGAAACTTCCGCACCCGGAGGCGTGTTTCAGCTGGCACCGGTACCTAAACAAAAATGTATAGGGATTGTTTTACTTGAACATTCGTTTTGTCCTTTTTTCTTGTATACTTACAGGTATATTTTTTTATTGCCTTTGATATAGATACTCTAGGAGTAAGTACCCCTTGATCTAAGTCGCAAAATTTCTGAATTTGTGTTCACTTTTATTTCAAATACAATAGATCTATGTAATACGACAAACAATAAACAATCAAATAAATGCAGAGAGAACTCACTGTTTTCGGTTTCGGCTAAACTAACCAATGAATGTACATATTTAATCAACAATACTGAATCAATTCATTTACCATTAAATGAGTTGAAGATGAAGATTGTTGTTTGCATCTCCCGCAATGGAGGGGTGAGGGGTTAGAAATTCGTTCGGATAGCGGGTTAATTAACAAGTTAATTGACGTGGAAAGTGCGTGTTCACAGTTTCGGTATGCAAGTTATCTTATGTTGTTCCTCGTAAAGAAAATGTACATAATAGTACAATCGATATGTCCCTGATTGTTCTGTAAAAACTGGTCTAGCACTAGGTTCACAAATTAGTAAGTTTCTGTGTATCAGCTTACTACTATTGGTCGGGATTAATTGTATTGTCGGACTATTGGTGTGTCGAGCCAATGGGGCGTCGGACTAATGGGTTGTCGGACCAATGGGGCGTCGGACTAATGGGTTGTCGGACCAATGGGGTGTCGGCTAGTGGGGTATCGTACCAATGGGGTGTCTGACTAACGGGTGTCGGAACATCGGGCTGCCCCAGGCGATCATTCCGCAACTCCTTAAAACTAAATAATTCAAGAAATCTTAAGTTGAATAAAATCGACCGCAGGGAAAAAATCAGTAAACGAGGTCTGGCAAGACGATACAAATCGCCGGCATTTTTTAATATTGGCAAGTAGGTGATCTTCTGGTAACAGAAGAAACAAAAGTTCCTCTAAGGAAAATTAGAGTGAACGAGGAGCACGATCCCACACTGACGCTAGGCCATAACTTGAATAGCGCTTCCTCGGTACTCGGAGGATAAAATTCAAAACTGGTAACAGTGATGAACCGGCCGTTCTGGTAAACAATAGAAAACCGTTTATAAAAAAACACAACTTTCCTGTGGTACCAGAAGTTTTTATTTCATTCAAGAAATTAATTTATGACCTTCATGTACGTGTCGCTTAGAACACGACCATACACCAAATGGTCAATATTATTCATCCATGTAATTTGCTCTATGGGTTGTTTACAGAATTTCAACGGAGGCAATTTCTTGGCATACAGCAGATTATAAGATGCGTAAAAACTAGCACTGTCTATGGAACGCCATGCCTGTCTTCTGATGTTGATTTTTAATATGTTCGGTGCTTTATGCATTATGTTCAGAAGTATTTATATTATGTTCAGTAGTTTTCATATTATGTTCAGTAGTTTCATATTATGTTCAGTAGTTTTGACATAATGTTCAGTAGTTTTGACATTATGTTCGGTGCTTTGGTTATTATGTTCAGTAGTTTCATTATTATATGCAGTGGTAGTTAAATTATGTTCGGTACTTCTGACGTTATATTCAGTGCATTTTTCATTATGTTCAGTTCTTTCGACATTATGTTCAGGAGATTCAATATTATTTGCAGTACATTATGTATTATCTTCAGTGGTCCCGGTTTCTTCATATTCGATGGATTATTCATAATGTGCAGTAAAATCATCAGTATTATATTCTGTTCAATGAACTATATGTTCAGTGGTTGTATCATTATGATGATGCAGTTAAAGTCGGGAAATCAATAACGGAAATTGTCGGCAACATGACAAACAGCAAAAACAAATAATAAAAAAACATATTCTATAGCTTTTGTATTCCTAGTGGGTAACCCTTTTGTTGGTTTGTTGTGGCATATTAATCTCAGGCACCGACTTTTAACAGACCAGTAACAATCTCCTTGTAGATATTCTTATAGTATTCTGCATCCTACCCCGCTACAAGGTGCTCAAATATCAGATATCTATTTGAAATAACCAAGGTTATATACGAGGTTGTGGATGAGGTTAACAGAATAGAGAAAGTTGATTCATAAATATGACCATATCAATGATAATTCATGTTAACACCGATTAGCCAGTCTTGAACATGTATTTGGATACTGTCAATCTATTCCTCTTCATTTGGCTGTAGGCTATCTTTGGTGGATCTATAGAGACTTAATCCAGAAATACTTTGTATTTTGATATGCATTACCTGCATGTCTAATAGACAGTCTATTGTAATCATATTTACACTTAGACCTAACTAGTTTTTGTGTATATAGTTTGAATTTGGAAGATTAAAAATCTTCATAAATGATTATAAAATGGCAAACATACTGATACTCAAATGTTCATTGTTTGTAGCACTTTGTACAATATTTCATTCTATTACCCTTGCATATCGGCATACATTTTTCTGTTAATCTTTGAATGTATGAAATTTATGACTAGTTGTTTTCTGTTTTTTCTGTTATTGCAGAGCTTTTTGTTGTTAGTGGTCATTTTTGGCGGTCTGAACTCTATCACGAACTGTTTTATCATTGTTGTAATAATTTCTGACACAATGCAGGAGAAGAATGTAAGGCTAACTTTGTCTACAATAGTGGTCGAAATGGTATGTCAAGATTTGTTAACTCGTGCAGTAAGCTCATCATATATATACCAGGATATACAAATGATTACGCCAGACGAGCATTCCGTCTACAAAAGACTCATCAGTGACGCTCGAATAAAAAATAAATAAAAAGGCCGAATAAAGTACGAAGTTGAAGAGCCTTGAGATTCCTAAAAACTTTGCCAAATACAACAAAGGTATTCTTTTCTGAGGTAGAAAATCTTTTTTTTTTCAAAAATTCAAAATTTGTAAAAAGTTAACTTATAAAAATGGCTATATCAATGATAAACCATGTCAACACAGAAGTGGGACTACTGGGTTGGTGATACCCTCGGGAATAAAACCAGCAGTGGCATCGACCCATTGGTTTATTTTCGAGGTAAATATCAAATGTACATAATCTGCATGGTAACATAAATGAACAAATTCTGATAATGACCAGTTCAACATTTCATTCCATATCAATAATTAAGCAACCCTTTATTCTCTATTCTCTATTTTTTTGTCCACCTTTTATTTGGGGGCGGGCATTATTTTCTATTCTGTAAACTTCATCCACAACCTCATATTTCTTGGGTTATTTCAAATAAATATCTGATATTAAAGCGCCTATTAGAGATGTAGATTGCAGAATACTATAAGAATATCTACAAGGAGATTGTTGGTGGTCTGTTTAAAGTCGGTACCTCAGATTAATATGCTACAACAAACCTCTCAAAAGTCTCTCTATTGTCATGGTGTATCAACGACAACGCATGCAACTTCTTATTTCTTTTTTAAAAATCCTTATCTCCGTCATAAATATGCGTGAAATATTTGCCACTGTACATTCATAAAAGAAACAATCAGTCAATCAGGACATCTTACAAATTTTAAAAGACAGGAGTATATTTTTCCTTTTGAAAATTGTCAACGTGTGAAAGTAAACCAAATGTATTTAATTATTGCGTCCATTTCTTCTACTTTCATTCCATCCCGTAAAGGTTTCCATAACGAAAACGTCCGTCGAAAATATCTGCGTTCTTTTTTAATCTTCGACAATTTCCGTTATTGATTTCCCGACTTTAACTGCATCATCATAATGATACAACCACTGAACATATAGTTCATTGAACAGAATATAATACTGATGATTTTACTGCACATTATGAATAATCCATCGAATATGAAGAAACCGGGACCACTGAAGATAATACATAATGTACTGCAAATAATATTGAATCTACTGAACATAATGTCGAAAGAACTGAACATAATAAAAAATGTACTGAATATAACGTCAGAAGTACCGAACATAAATTAACTACCACTGCGTATAATAATGAAACTACTGAACATAACAACCAAAGCACCGAACATAATGTCAAAACTTCTGAACATTATGTCAAAACTACTGAACATAATATGAAAACTCTGGACATAATATAAATACTACTGAACATAATACACAAAGCACCGAACATATAAAAAATCAACACTCAGAAGACAGTCATGGCGTTCCATTGAAATCAGTATCAAGTATTTATATAAAAATTTTCCATCCTCAATTTAAAAGCATTCGGAAAAACGTGGAATTGCAATTGCAGTTCACGATATAACTGGACACAACCACTGTAATATTATGTTATTCTAGACGAGTCGAAAAGTTCATCCTCTACAATAATTGCCATACTCCATTTAGTCCGAAATCAATTGTCTCCAGCTGGATCCGTTCCCGGTCTTCCTAAACTCACTAGACATATACCTGAAAACATTAATTAAAAAAACAACAGCAGAAAAAATAATACAAAATAGGTGATTGTCGGAGTAGGTGGGTGGGATTGAATAAGCTTCCCGTTCAAACGTTAGAAAATTTGGAAGTGACGTCACAATACGCTAAAGTCAGGTGACATACACGGTCAAAGTTCAGAATGAAAAGATAAAAGGGGGGACTCGAGAATAAATGCGGAATTTTAACTTTTATTAAACCTGTATTATCAGTAAACCGATGAACATTATTATCGGTACCAATGTTTCGGAATATTCTGGCTTATGTATGCCAGGCTTATTTTATATTTAATAATAACAGAGGTATTTCTTTAATTAATTGTCTTCCAAAAAATTTTAATGCAATTTTAAATAACAGATTGAATAAAATCATAGATGGGCAACTCAGTTAAAACCAGTTTGGTTTTCGAGAAAACCATAGGGCTTCTGACAGCATTTTTGTATTAAAATCTTTAATAAATAAATACATTCATAAAAAGAAAAAAGGTTATATATTTGTTTTGTTGACCTCCGTAAAGCATTTGATTCTGTATGGAGAATAGGTCTTTTGTATAAATTAGTGAAAACAGGTGTTAGAAAACCATTTTTCAATGTTATAAAAGAGCAATATAATAGAACAGAATCTTCAATTAAATATAAAAGTCAATTTTCTAAATATTTTAACATTTCAAGAGGGGTAAAACAAGGGGATTCATTGAGTCCGACATTATTTAACCATTTTATTAATAATGTAATCATGCTAATCAAAGAGTTATATAAAAGAAATTCAGATCCAGTTTCATTAGTTTCTTCAAATATTAACTCTCTTCTATTTGCAGATGATCTTCTTTTAATATCTGAAACTAAAGAGGGATTACAAAATAGTTTAAACAATTTAAGTGCTTTTTGTGATAATTGGCAATTCAGTGTAAACGTAAATAAAACTAAAACTATGACTTTAAAGCAAAAGTGTTCCAATACAGCTAACTCATTTGCAACATACAAAGATATTCCAATATCAGACACAAATGAGTATAAATGTTAAGGAATGTTGATTAAAAATAATTGAAATCTTTCGCACAGTACCATAGATCTAACAAAAAAAGCTAAAAAGTTCTCTTTGCGATGAAGTTATATACTAGTCCATTAAATAATATACCAGTTAAAGTTGCAAGTAATCTCTTTGATTCATTAGTTAAACCAATAGCTTTATATAATTCAGAAGTTACAGTTTTAGACTCCTATATAACATATTTTAGGGCCAAAAAAAGAGCAAATAACTCTGGAAAACAATTGGACCCCTTTTATTTCATTGATAAAACACCTATAGAATTTTAACCTTCAGTTTTGTAAATATAGACTTTGGATGGAGAGTTGTCTCATTGGCACTCACACCACATCTTCCTATATCTATTGGTATAAGGAAAACTTCATCAAATTTAGGTGCAAGAGCTGATCTGGGGAAACTTCCTCTGGAACTTAACATTAAATTTCAATCTATATTGTATCTTATTTGATTATATTCTGATGAAATTAATCCTCTTTTAAACGAATCCTTTATTTTGTCTCAAAACTTAGACTCGGCAGGAATTTATTCTTGGTTCTCATATGTAAAACATATAGTAGAAGAAACTGGTATGGATTTGGACACTTTGAAAACATATTCCTCACAAAAGATAACTAAAAATATAGGAGAACAAATAAAATTAAAATTGAAGCATTTTTATGAAAAACTAGTAAATGATAAACTATCCGATATAAAGGATAACAGCAAACTCACTATTTATAAACATTTAAAAATAAATAGTACAGAAGAAAAATATTTAACTTGCTCAAAACTTGAATTCAGAAAACTGATAACAAAATTTAGATTAAGTGACCATAATTTATCAATAGAAAAGGGAAAATACCTTAAAATACCAAGAGAAGAAAGATTATGCAAAATCTGTAAACAAATTGAAGATGAAATTCATTTCTTTTTATACTGTAATAGAAACCATAATAATAGAAAAGTTTATTTTGATTTTTTGATAAATGAGAATATCCACTTTATAAATTTAAATGACATAGATAAAATAACATATATATTCAACCCAATTTCACACATTCAGGTAAATAAGCTAGGACTCTTTTTAAAACAGTCTATTGAACTGAGGACAGGGGACTCTTAAAATATTTACTTTTATTGTGTAATATATTAATGATCTTCTTGTTATTTTTTTATTTTCATTTTGTTATGTTGTGTCACATACTATAAATATGTAGTTTTATGGCAATAAAGATTTGAATTCAATTTTAAAAGTATAATTGCTATAATATGTAATTGTCTAGTAAGATAAATATCTTTGTAAACACTTATACATGGTTCGACTGTTTCTTTACGTCAGTCTTTTAGTAACAGAGAATACATTTGCACAGAAGCCTGATGTAACATACAAGGATTTCTAAAATATATATATAGATACTTGTTTTCTTTTCAACTCCTTCATTTTGTGATTTGATTAAAACGAAGTTACAGGTAAAGTTATTTTGCACTTCTGAAATCAACACTGACTAATTCGATATTCATAGGGAGAACAATTTAACGGTCGATTTAAGTAGCGGTAACAGGATGGACAAGAACTTCAAGTACGCTGCTTGAATTTAGTTTGTAGATAAAATGTTACATATGATAATAAAGAAGCTACGATTTTTCGTCAGAGTTATTATTAACGTTCTTAAAAAGTCTCTTTTGTAGATATCAAGGCGATCAGATCGGGGAAAATTATTTGAAATGTGTTACTCTGACATAAATCCTACAAGCTTTCATTTAAACAATTACAACAGTTGCTGAAATTTCCATTAAGAAAAAAATATAGCATAGGTATACTAAAAATTTGACATTTTTGCATGAACCCCCTGAGGGGTTCATGCTTATATATTGGCGAGTTTTGGATGTGTCTATGGGCCACTCGATATCTCTCGGCCGGAAGTCAGAATAAAATTCTCGGAACGTCTCGAAAGTTTTCGGTCATTTATACAGGTCTTAACAGGTTGTTATCTACGTCTTTGATATTGTCCCTTGATGGCCCTTGACGACGCTATTATAAACGACCACTGTACACTGTGTGTATCTGGGTCAATTATAACGTGGTATTTTCTGTTGTTTCGATAACATGTAAACTAATTAATTTTGAAGATTTAACCACGGGATACTGTGTATTTCATCATAGACTTACGGGAGAGAACATTCTGGTTAAAATATTAATATTAGATAGGAAAACAGAAAGATAATATTATCAAAAGTATTTAATTCAATCGGAATCAAATAAATAAATATATATATATAAAATATGTACTGTATCTATGTTTCTGAAGAAACTAACAATGATTGAAAGCAGAATATTTTCAGAGTTGCAATTAAGAAATAAGTATTTTATATGACAAGATCGTCTGCTTTCATTTTTAAATATTCATTTTTAAAGGAAACATAAAAATTTAATCTGAATAAATTCTTGCATCCTTTAAAAAAAAAATGTTTATAAACAATAATCATTATATTTCTACGTTAATTATTTCATACCATTTTTAGTATTTAAGTTTTATGAGTAATAATTATATTTTTTGTATTGTAATATATCCATAAAACGATAGTAAGATAAATCTATTAGATATTTAAATTTTTAAGGTGCCAGTCTTCGTAAGAATCAGGCAATTTAGGTAAAAATTAAAACATGATAAGAAAAAACCCACCGAGTTAATCATGCTATTTAATACTAACCATCATGCTGAGTTAAAAAGTATTAGTCTTTCGTTTGTGTGTGTCTGGTAATATCAAATAACTTGGTTAGAAAATTGGTTAGAATGATAGCAAATTACAGAGTTATCTCCCTTTATTCGTTAATTTCTAGTGCATTTCAACCAAATTGTATCTTCTATTACCAGAGCAGAAAACAGAAATGCATGTTATTGTTGTGCATACCTACATATTATGAACTAAAATCAATGTCAAATTGGGTTGGGTTTTTTTGGTCATGTTTTCACCACTGTCTGATTCTTAGGCAGACTGGCACTTAAAACGGTCGTGAATAAAAATAGTTGTGTGTTTTCAATTCATAAAGCATGATTTTAAATCCTTGCAGCTCACAATAACCGTAAAAATAATTTACAATCACAACAAAATTTAATAACAACCATAATGTTGATTATTTTATACTGTTTTAGTATGGATTTAGAAGTCTTTGCTTATATTTTGTATAGTAATATATTCACAAAGTGGAATGTTAGAATTTAAAAATAGATTCATTCGATAAATAAACTGTCCCTCCGTAAATACTTGACGTTCGTGTTTAAGACATGAATCAATCAAATTAAGGTCATCACTCAAGAAATTTTACGGTCGCCATCATGAGCTGATTATGACAAAAGTATGTCAGAAATCATATCTGATGTTCTTCCTCAGTCATAATAACCTTCCATAATTACCAAACTGAACAAAGAAATAACACGAGGGGTGCCGTATACGGTGCAGGAAATGCTTACCCTTCCGGAGCACCTGATTTCACTCCCGGTTTCTAGTGGAGTTCGTGTTGTTTCTTGATTATTATTTATAACTGTTGATGTAAATGTCCTTTGGCTTTGTAAGTCTTTGTTTACTCCTTGGTTTTGATCGTTATTGTCTTTATTGATATTATATATATTCAAAAGAATTTGAAAAAAATTACTAACAGGAACTTTAGTTTATCATAAAGTTTTAATTCAATTTTTGTTTTTTTGTTTTAATAGTTTAACCTTATAGCATCTATATATTTGTACTATGGTACGGTTTTGAAAATTGTATTGATTGTGTTGACCAACTATCCTACACGTCTTCATTCATTCACATTATAGATCACATTTCAAAAGCACACTATCGGTTAAAATGTCAATGAATCCGGAGTCAAAACATTTAATGTAGGCCGTTTGGCAACTATTAGATTAAGATATGTGATGACAGGGCCGTAGCGTAATGGAGGCAAATGAGGCAAATGCCTCACTTTTGAAACGACGACCAAACTTTTAAAGTGTCATTTTTTTTAATTATAGATTTTACATTATCAATATGCAAGTTTCGCGTTTCAAATTATCTACCAGCACACTACTACATCCAATATGTTCAATCTGCAGCAGCGATTGCAGCTTTTACCATAGCGAATCGATGACGGTAAAAAAATAAGTGTTCCGAATACAGTTAAGAATTGAATGCTTCTTTTTGTAAATTCATTGGGGTGTAAAAGCGTTGACCGAAGTACATTTTGTATGAAGCGCGGAAGCGCTTCATTCTAAAAATGTGCGAACGGTCAACGCTTTTACAACCCTATGAAGTTACAAAAAGAAGCATTCAATACTTATAATTACATTTTTTTTAGCTATGATCAAGAAAAAACGAATTTTATATTGTTTTTATTTAATTCACCTGTGCACTTTAATGTGGGACCACGTGTTATCATGAATGAAAAGTTTTATTGAGTGATACAATTGCTTACGGAGTAACACGTGATGTGCTGTTAGCTAATCAGAATAAAGTATTATAATGAAACATACATCTAATGTAATTATATCAAAATAAAAAAAAATGAAACAAATCTTAATGTCGTTACAAAACTGGTTGAAGATGGGTATTTTAAAGAGAAAAAATATGAAAAAGGTAACTCATGAGTATAAAAACACCCCTATAAATATGCTGGCTTAATACTTTCCTTGATTTATTTTTAAATCGAATCATTATAGTTATTAATCTTTACAGTAAAATAATTCATTGGCCAAAAATATAATAATTATTCATAATTAATTTAAACAAAATCATGAAGCGCCTTTTCTATGGAAGTCTTAAAAATGTATAAGGCAATTCTTGATTTTTATTTATCTTTAGTAAAAGTAGGAATGATATATTTTTGGTATTGTTTGAAAATAATTGTTTTCGTGTTTCTTTTCTGTTTATGATCAGCATTGTCTGGTTGTATGTAAGCGTGTTCCATTGATTCTAGTGCGGTAGGTCGTGGGTTCGAACCGCGGTAGGTCAAACCAACGACTTAATAAATGATAGAATAATGTGTCCAAGTAAAGGTCTTCCATCAGAATAATGTGTTCAGATAGGTCTTCCAGCGGAATGTTTACAGATAACTTGTGATCACTTGTGACATTAGAACGTCAAAAATCCGGTTAAGTAACAATGTTGGTCTATTTTTCTCTGTACCTATTCTTATGGTTAATGATTATGTATAATAAATATATTCTTATTGATGCTCGTCTTATAGAAGCTTATAACTTGATGTTGGACATACATATATATATATATACAACTCGTCTAAACATCAACCCAACAATGTTAGATCTGTAAATTTGCTTTCGCAATTTTTTGGTTCTTCCCTCGCCGGGATTCGAACCCATGCTACTGTGATATCGTGACACCAAATCGCCTGCACTGCAGCCGTCCCGCTAGACCACACGACCACCTGGGCTCTAAAAAAAAAGAGCTTTCGGTGGGCATGTGTTACCTTTCCACGTCAGTTTTAATCTAGCGGCGTACCGTACAGTACATGATATATAAGGCATGAAGATGTTATTGTTACAGATCAGCTAAATTATCTATAGTAAAGGATCCTACAAATTAATGTAATATACAGTCACAGAAAATAATTACATTCATAAGTACGTCTGAGTCAGTGACAACTCTACAACAGATGTATCCATCGGATCGCCATCAATGATGGTGATACATGGCTGTGTACATAATGTATATACAACTCGTCTAAACATCAACCCAACAATTTTCGATCATGCCCACCGAAAGCTCTTTTTTTTGAGAGCCCAGGTGGTCGTGTGGTCTATCGGGACGGCTGCAGTGCAGGCGATTTGGTGTCAATAATATCACAGTAGCATGGGTTCGAATCCCGGCGAGGGAAGAACCAAAAATTTGCGAAACCAAATTTACAGATCTAACATTGTTGGGTTGATGTTTAGACGAGTTGTATATACATTATGTACACAGCCATGTATCACCATCATTGATGGCGATCCGATGGATACATCTGTTGTAGAGTTGTCACTGACTCAGACGTACTTATGAATATAATTATATATATATAAAACATACATAAGTCAAGAACGTGTGTTGAAGCAGTACAGGTCACAGGAGAAAAGGAAAGTTTTAGTTGACCAACAGAGATTAACTTTAATATTGAAACTTGATTTGTTACTTACTAGGCTAGTTAATAAAAAAAAACGCATTTCTGTTATATTTTTTAATTTTTTATTATAGATGGTAATGCTGGAAAAAGCTTCTCCCGTACATGTCAGGCACCCGAACCACCCTAAAAAAAAGCCCAAAATTTTTTCGCCTCGCTCCGCTCCGCGAATTGCCTCACTTTAAACAGACCTGCCCTACGGCCTTGGATGACGCAAATGCGTATTCTTTTCCTGAGTATCAGTGAGATGCTTTCTATTTACTATTTCGTGCGCTAAAATACTACTTGCATGTAATAACACTCGTGAAAGCTTATTTTCGTTTTTGTTATTTAAATTCAGGACACGGCAGAATGAGCTCTACATGTGACTTTCAAGCACGGTCATCATTACTCACGGTATTCTGACTTCGAGTTGTTTCTCTTTTGTTTCTTTTTTGAGTCACTGTTCTATTATAAACTTGGACCTTTTCGAAAAGCTAAGAATTGTCTACCCAAGGAATATATTCTTAACTTTGTAATGTATTAAGCCTTTTAACTTTTTTCATTCGAGCGTCACCGATGCTTTTTTGTAGACTTAACTCGTGTCTGGCGTCCATCATTTTAATTCTGGTATCTTTTTACATCTACATACCTTTTTATATAAATTGATCATTTTGTAAGTGTGTACAGGTATTCATAAACATCTGAATTAGGAAATTCTTCGGCAAAACTAAGTTTTCCTGTAGAATGTTTAAATGAAATCCTTAAAATTTGAGATGTTTTATGGGTCCCAATCAATTGCATGCCACAGGTTTCACCGCATACAACATCTACCATGAGTAAAGACAGCTTCAAATACGACTTCTTTGTAATTGTAGAAAATAAAAAAATGTAAATTAGATAAAAAGAGATCTAACCAATAGAAACTGTTCTTTTAAAAATATGTATTCTAAAAGTAATTTTGATTGGTGAATAAAACAAGTCCAACCAGCACGTGTTCTAGGGGTTTTTATAGGAAACCCTAAGGAATCAAACATTAATTTACTGGTATGGTTGGACTCAAAATAAACATTTATAGACATCTTTGTTTTATTCACCAGGTTCGTAAATTTATAAATTTTGTTTAATGAAAAACATAACGTAACCTTAATAATCTTTTAATGTAACAGTTTATAACAGAAATCTTTCTTAATTAAAGTTACCATTAATATCATGATAAACTATTTTAATTAATTGATAAAGTATTTTGATAATTGTTAATTCAATTTCATTTTAAGAATCAAACTCTTTATTTCATATTTATGTATTTGATTAATTTACTGGTATGGTTGGACTCGAAATAAACATTTATAGACATCTTTGTTTTATTCACCAGGAAGCCTCGAAAGAACATGAACGACAGTCCCCCAAACTGTTGTAGTTAAAATAGAAACATAGATATGTAAAACAGAGACCAGCAACACATTAAACCCTTCAACGGGAAAGGGGAGGCAACTGCCTCAGTCAACACTTTCCCCCTCTTTCTCGCATAACATTTGTACTTACATGAGCAACACGACGGGTGTCACATAGGGAGCATGATTTGATTACCCTCCCAGAGCACCTAAAAGGACATCAGTTTTTAGTGGGATTCGTGTTGCTTCGTCTTTATTTTTCTTTGTTGTGTTTTGTGTACTATTGTTTGTCTTTTTCTTATTTAATAGTTTAATTGTCTTGAGATATCTGGTATCCTTCGTTCTTCTTTTATAGCTGATTATGCGGCATATGTATTGCCTATACCTCCTCAGATCTCTATATACATGTAGTGTTCTTGCTATTGGTATATACATTGTACAAGTACCTGGCCACGTCCACTATAATTTTTCGTTAAATGAATTCTATTTGTGTCCTTCTGATTAGTTGAGACTTTTTCAACTTTTTTTTTAAAAGTTCGTTCTTATGTCGTACTGTAACCAGTTTGGTTAAATTTGTCTTAGTAGTTTCAGAGGAGAAGATTTTTGTAAAAAATTACAAAAATTTACGAAAAATGGTTAAAAATTGAATATAAAGGGCAATAACTCCTTAAGGGGTCAACTGACCATTTTGGTCAAGTTGACTTATTTGTAGATCTTACTTTGCTGAACATTATTGCTGTTTACAGTTTATCTCTATCTATAATAATATTCAAGATAATAACCAAAAACGGCAAAATTTCCTTAAAATTACCAATTCAGGGGCAGCAATCCAACAACGGATTGTCTGATTCATCTGAAAATTTCAGGGCAGATAGATCTTAACCTAATGAACATTTTCAACCCATGTCAGATTTGCTCTAAATGCTTTAGTTTCAGAGATAAAAGCCAAAAACTGCATTTTACCCCTATGTTCTATTTTTAGCCATGTCGGCCATGTTGGTTGGCAGGTGGGGTCATCGGACACATTTTTTAAACTAGATACCCTAATGATGATTGTGGCCAAGTTTGGTTAAATTTGGCCTGTTAGTTTCAGAGGAGAAGATTTTTGTAAAAGTTAACGGACGACGACGGACACCAAGTGATGAGAAAAGCTCACTTGGCCCTTTGGGCCAGGTGAGCTAAAAAAAGAATTTTGAAAATCAGCCTAGATATAAAAAAAGGTGAAAAAATTAATCTCTCCTTTTTGCCCCTTCCAAGCCCCCTCCACCGGAACCAACATAAAATCCTTTATTCTGACCTGACATGTGTCAAGGATCAAAATAATAAAAGAATTTTGAAAACCGGCCCAGAAATAAAAAAGTTGAAAAAATTATGCTCCCCCTTTTTGCCCCTCCAGAGCTCCCTTTACCGGAACTAACATAAAACCCTTTATTCTGACCTGACATGTGCCAAAGAACCAAATAAAAAAAAAGAATTTTGGAATATGTTATGTTTATATATATACTATAGACTATAGTATAGTACAATTGTATTATATTATAACAGGGTTTTGTTCCACCCAATAGCAATCCACCCAGGGGCGGATACAGAAATTTCAAAAAACCCAGACAAGTGTCACACTTTAAAAATGATTTTCTATTGTTTCAAAACAATTTTGTTCACTCACAAAAATTGGGGGGGGGGGGGGGCGTGGCGGGGGCTTAATCTGCCATTGTCACCATATACCGGTATGCCTTGAACTAAAGTATCAAAAAATGGTCCTTCCCCCTATAAAAAAAATGAAGGTTTCCGACTATATATCACTTAATGCATCTTCATCTACATATCAAGATCCAAACAAAAAAGTCAATCAACCATGAAATTAAAAAAAAAATCCCCCTTTGCACTTTCCGGAGCCCTACCCTACCACCAACTTAAGGTTCTTCTTTGGTCAAAATCCCGGCCTGTTTATAATGTCTGTTTGGAGCAAACTGTAATCTGTTATATCATATATTATACATCAAAATAATCGTCTTTACTCACACTACATGAATATGACATTGAAAAAGCATAAATTCACAACTATAACTTATTATTCAGAAAAATGCACTCCCTTATAAAAAAAAAAATCCAGAGCATTTATATTATCATTTTGCTTGTGAAAGTATGCAAAATGTGTTCGTAAAACATCAATGCAGGGCAAGCTGTCCTTTTTAGAAATAAAACCTATTTAAAGTCAGTCAAACGAAAAATGTGTTGAATACTAAAATGAAAGTACAATTTGAAGGACATATAAACCTACTTTCACTTTCATGTTAACATTTTGTTTTTCTTTCTGGTGATCTAATTAGCAATTTTTAAAAATGTCTAAAAAAGGACAGCTTGCCCTGTATGGATTTTTAAAGAACACATTTATCATATTTTGATAAATAAAACGAATAGTTCAAAACTGCTCTGGACTTTTTGCAAAAAAAGGGGGCTGACATATAAACCTACTTTCACTTTCATGTTAACATATTGTTTTTCTTTCTGGTGATCTAATTAGCAATTTTTAAAAATGTCTAAAAAAGGACAGCTTGCCCTGTATGGATTTTTAAACAACACATTTATCATATTTTGATAAATAAAACGAATAGTTCAAAACTGCTCTGGATTTTTTGCAAAAAAGGGGGGCTGTTTTCCTCAACAATAAGTTATGTTTGTGAATTTATGGTTTTTCAATGTCATATTCATGTAGTATTCATGAGTAAAGACAATTATTTTGAGGTATAATATATGACATAACAGATTATGGTTTGCTCCAAACTTTTGACTTTAGTGAAACTTTATTGTCTTTAAAACCCCCTGATTCACAGAAAATTATGGGGAACAAAAGGTCCCCATTGTCTGTTTTTCAGTTTGAAACTGTTGCCTTCATCTGGTGCCTATGCATTTCATCCTTTAGGACCTCATACTATTTTAATGCAGCCCTCCCCCTTTTCAAAATGTAATGGAAAGGCACGTCCATGCTGACTCTGAGTAACCGTAAACATAATTAAAAAATTAAGAACGATTATCCGTCTACATTGATTTAATTTGAGAAGACGGTAAATCCATCTAGTGTGCTTTAGTGTGTAGACGGAAAGTCCGTATAGTTTGCTTTTATTTGTAGACGGAAATCCTGTCTAGTTTGTTTTTAATTGTAGACGGAAGATCCGTATTGTTTATTTTATGTTGTAGACGGGGAATCCGTACAGTTGTTTTTATCTCTGTTTTTTGTTCAATTCGGTCGGCTTCGGTCGCTGTGTTAAAACATTTAAATGCCGTTTGTATTAGGTTTTTTCATTAATTTGGAATGTTTTCTTTCTGATTTGCAATTATCAAATTGATAGAAACACGCAAACATAAAATATTTGGACTTTTCTACCCACCGATATCGACACTTGTGTCCTCCATTTTGGTGCAATTCTGGATTAAAATAGCCGGAAATCTCGCGAGATCTCGTAAAACTCGAACTTGATAAAGGAACTTCCGGTTCATGGTGATGGTTGATGTCTCCTTTGGTGCTGGGAATATTTGATAAATATATTGTGTTGTATAGTGTTATAAACCGTAACAAAGTGTATATTTTGTACAAAACAATTGATATATAGTATTATCGACAAAAAAACATTCAATTTAAACCTACTTTTCCTGTCTACAAACAATAACATTTGGTAGCTGTATTTTGATTTTCGCGGGGCCCGTGCACATCCGGTCCGCGTATATTCAAACCAACATTCAACACTGAACAATATATACTACAAAAACCTCATCTTCTCTACAAATAATACTATAAACAAAAAAGTCTTTATGCTAATTCACAGAAAACTGAATAAATTCCTCCAACGGAGTAGGTTAACTCCTTCAGGTCGGCCTAAATTAACACCCATCATAATAACTGACAGTAAAGGGTTTAATTTAAGGTCTCAAGCATTCACACCAGCTGAGAAAGACCTAACCTGGTATTGTATGAGAGGAGCAAGAATTAGAAACTGTAGAGAGTGGATTCGAGAATCTATTGATGCGATTATAGAAGAAGAAGGCAATATATGGGTGTACATATGGGCAGGAACTTGTGACTTTACTGCTAAAAACGGAAAATATATATCCCTGCGTACTCACGACACTGAATCAATTGATGAAGACTTTATTTCAGAAGCCAACCTAATTATCCAATGCGTCAACGCCCATCCTGGATGTAAAGTAACTATTTTAGAAATACCACTATATAGCATTGTAAGTTGGAATTGGGCAGCAGGTATAGGTAGGGACGATAGAGAAAGGTTTTATGACCAAGAAAAACAACTGGGAGAACAAATAATAGCGGTCAATCGAAAAATAAGAGAGCTTAACGAAGCAAGCGAAAGTTA
Source organism: Mytilus galloprovincialis (assembly GCF_965363235.1). Lineage (NCBI taxonomy): Eukaryota > Metazoa > Mollusca > Bivalvia > Mytilida > Mytilidae > Mytilus > Mytilus galloprovincialis. The sequence continues at coordinate 28,486,181 of NC_134851.1, read as the reverse complement.
CTCTCCAAAATTTAGCTCAGACCTTACACTCATACAAAAATATAGAAAAGGTAGTAACCATCAAGTAGCTAGAAGGGTCCAACACAGATTTGAATTATACTTTGAAGGAATACACCCTAGGCAATTACTCTCAAAAGTTTGGCTGAAAAAGATAGAACAACAAACAATAAAAGACTGCTGGGAAAATATAAATTAGTATTCTACGATTTAACAGAGAACATCTTATCTGTAAATTGTAAGCGTGGGTTTCTCCACACTAAACTGTATTAAATTGGAAACCCTTTACTATTCAAACTACACTCTTTTATACATGAAAAGAAAAAGAACAAGAATGTGTCCAAAGTACACGGATGCCCCACTCACACTATCATTTTCCATGTTCAATGGACCATGAAATTGGATAAAAAATATAATTAGGCATTAAAATTAGAAAGATAATATCATAGGGAACATGTGTACTAAGTTTCAAGTTGATTGGACTTCAACTTCATCAAAAACTACCTTGACCAAAAACTTTAACCTGAAACATGCACTTTCATTTTCTATGTTCAGTGGACCGTGAAATTGGGGTCAAAAGTTTAATTTGGCTTTAAAATTAGAAAGATCATATCATAAGGAACATGTGTACTAAGTTTCAAGTTGATTGGACTTCAACTTCATCAAAAACTACCTTGACCAAAAACTTTAACCTGAAACATGCACTTTCATTTTCTATGTTCAGTGGACCGTGAAATTGGGGTCAAAAGTTTAATTTGGCTTTAAAATTAGATTGATCATATCATAAGGAACATGTGTACTAAGTTTCAAGTTGATTGGACTTCAACTTCATCAAAAACTACCTTGACCAAAAACTTTAACCTGAAAAACTTTAACCTGAAACATGCACTTTCATTTTCTATGTTCAGTGGACCGTGAAATTGGGGTCAAAAGTTTAATTTGGCTTTAAAATTAGAAAGATCATATCATAAGGAACATGTGTACTAAGTTTCAAATTGATTGGACTTCAACTTCATCAAAAACTACCTTGACCAAAAACTTTAACCTGAAAAACTTTAACCTGAAACATGCACTTTCATTTTCTATGTTCAGTGGACCGTGAAATTGGGGTCAAAAGTTTAATTTGGCTTTAAAATTAGAAAGATCATATCATAGGGAACATGTGTACCAAGTTTGAAGTCGATTGGACTTCTACTTCATCAAAAACTACCTCGACCAAAAACTTTAACCTGAAGCGGGACAGACGGACGAACGGACGAACGAACGGACGAACGAACGGACGAACGAACGGACGAACGGACGCACAGACCAGAAAACATAATGCCCCTCTACTATCGTAGGTGGGGCATAAAAACAGGAAATGTTCTCTCCTAAACAGTAAGCGTGGGTTACTCCACACTAAACTCACATTTTATCTGTATTAAAAGTGAACGAAGGACCAAGGTTATTTTAGATTTTAACAATCACATGGTTACATTCTTCTAGACAGTAAGTGTAGATTCCACCACACTAAACTGACATCATATAAAGTTTCGCTGCATTCTCTGGAACAAGTAAGCGTGGATCTCTCCACACTACACTAACATTGTATCTCTAGTGATAAACAACCAAAGGACAGAGGTCTTTTTTTTTAGAATTTAACTGCTAATCCCATCCAAGGTTTTAGTAACATTATCCTGAACAGTAAGCGTGGATTACACCACACTATACTGACATCATATAAAGTTTGGCTGCATTCTCTGGAACAAGTAAGCGTGGATCTCTCCACACTAAACTAACATTGTATTTCTAGTGATAAACAACCAAAGGATAGAGGTCATTTTAGATTTTAAATACTAGTCTCATGCAAGGTTTTAGTAACATTATCCTTAACAGTAAGCGTGGATTTCCCCACACTATACTGACATTTTTCAGAAATTTATAATTGAGCCTACAAACCGATAAGCTTTTAGCTCCTAACAGTGATCAAGCAAAAGCCTATCTCAAAATTTTTAACCACATCTTACCAACGTTTTAATACAGACTGCTTTTATCATTTTAAAGATCTGATCATAAATTTTAATCACATCTTATCAGAACTGATTTTACTGTAATGCATATTTTACAGCTAGCATTAGTATAGAACTATTTTAACTCGTACCATATATTTTAGACTGCATTTTAAAAGAGCTCCATATCACAAGATAACATAATATTAAACATTAAATAGATATACATATATATGTAAAAGAGAAGTATAATGGATAAAATATTATCAACACGCTCTGCCTCGAGGACCTCTGAAGAAAAATACAGACAAAAAACCTTTGATCTGAATCTTGACAAAGCAATCTCCAAGAAAATTTTAGCTGCAAGAAGAGAAGTGCACTTTGCATATGAACAAACAAAAGGTGGATTGGTCGGGACCGTTGATGCAGTTACATTTGAATTAATAAAGAATGCCATCCCACACTACTACGAAAATATCATGCCAGACAATAGATACGCCAAAACAACAGACGATCAAGACAGAAGAGGACTCACAGTCAGTAAAGTTTTCAAAGTATTTAATAAAAATCTACATCAGTATACACTCACTCTTTATTACACAAACTGTAAGTTTCTGGTAAATGGTAAAGATGTCCACACCTTCATTACAACTGATATACCAAAGTAGATCTCAAACGACTAAATGAGAAACTTGAAGAAGAACTGCATAAGCTGACTAGTCAATTAACACATGATCTGGCACCCCAAGATAATAATACAATGCACAGACCGTTAAATTAAACTGATGAGGCGCAATGTAGCAAATGTAACAGAAATGTGCAATCACGAGCCATATACTGTGACAAGGGACACCACTGGGTACACTATAAGTGTATCAAATTATCTGACACTGAAATTGAAGCAGCTGAAAAATTAAATGATAATGAGTATTATACATGCAAACTTTGCATATCTGACCCTCATGTTACCACACAATCATTGAATCCGGTGAAAGCAATTAAAAATGCACTTATAGAATCAACCTATTCATCTACTCAGTCAATTAAGAGTCATAATTGTCAAAATGGATTACAAGCACTGCTAGATGAGGAATTACATGCTGTCTGTAATATCTGTAACAAAATCATAGATGCACAGGTTGTGCGATGTTCATCCTGCACTCAACCATGCCACATCTCTTGTACATCGTACGATGGACATGAATACATATGCTCAAGCTGTGAAATTGACATTGATATATCAAAGGAAAGCAATAATAGCAGGATTGAGACCCTAGATAAAGATCAAAACACTCAAATTAAAGAGCCTTATTCATCCTCAGTTAATCCAACTAAAACTATTCTAAACAGTACCATCCAAAACGTACCAACAGAACATATCCATGTCATCGCTGAAAACCACAATTCTCAACCATCTGAATCTGAAATAGACATGCCAAAGAAAACAAAAGAAATTAAAATGAGTGAAATAAGACATAGAGAACAGAAACTTAAGAAAAAGGAAGAAGAACTCAAAATAAGAGAAAAAATAAATGAAGAAATGCAAAATGAAAGAGTCTGGTTACAGTCATATGTCAGCAAACTGGAAATGAGAATCAATGAACTTGAAAAAATCAAACAAAATTCTCCAAAAAAAATGTGATGTAAACACTCACAATGTTGACAACAATGATACTCAACAACAACAGACTCACAACTGCAACTCTTACCAACAAAGCTCTGCTAACAAGCACATTGATCAAGCTGTCACAAAATTACATGAAAAAGTTTCAGTATTTATATTACAGCAAATGGACACTCAGTTTGATAAGATAATCAACCAATTCAATGAGAGCTCTGGCAGTCCACCTAACAACATTAACAATGACCCTCAAGGTCATGAACCATCAACCTATAAGGAGAGAACAAAAGTGGGAAACAACACGACTCTGGGATCATATATGACCCACAATACAACAACAAACACCACAGCAAAATTAACGACACAACCTCCTCCTACAACAAGACAAAATAATGACCAACCGCAAGTATCTCAACAACCTAGAAGGGTTGAGACTCCAAACCATATACCACCACCACCTACCTTTGGACAACCATTATTCTACAGTGATAAGGTTCCTATTGTGACAAATCAGTCAAGATACAGTGTACATAATATGAATCCAGCTGCTCATATAACACCAAATATCAATGATCTTCAATACAATCCTCTTCAACATGGCATGCTGAGACAAGGTTATCCAGTTGCCTCTAATTATATCCAAAACAACCCTAACTTTCCAGTCCAACAGAACCATTTTTTAGGGGTAAGACCGAACCAACTATAATTTGTGCAACACATGATGAGGCCAGTTCACCACAAAAGAACCTTCAAATTTTATCTTTTAACTGTAAAAATGCAAAGACAATTTCCCCTTTCATGGAAAATTTTAAAAACAAAATGGATATTTTATTGCTTCAAGAACACTGGCTATTTGATCATGAACTTTATTTGTTAGACGAAATACACACTCAATTTTGCGGCAAAGGAAAAGCTGTTGACTCAGACAGTAGCACATGTGACTTATTTATTAGATCTCACAGAGGATATGGAGGAGTAGCTATTATATGGGATAGAACCATAGATCAATATGTAAAACCTTTAGACGATGGCAATAACAGAATTCAATGCATTGAGTTATCAATAAAAAAAACCAGTGCTAATTGTCTCAGCTTATTTACCAACAAAGGCAGATAATGACAAATATGATGAATATAGCGAGTGTATCGACCAATTATTTGAACTTATCCAGAAATATGATACAACCCATGATGTTATTATAGGAGGCGACTTCAATGAAGATATATCCAAAACAAATAATTCAAGAAGAGCACGTAAATTAAATAAATTTATTGAAGAATGCAATATGAAAATAGATTTAAAAGGTCCAACGTTTATTAATGTAAAAGGAGTCGAAGTGTCTGAAATTGACTACTTCATATACAAAGTGAACAACTCTAGAAATCTCGAATCTACAAGGTTAGTTGATATACCATCCAATGTATCTGATCACTATCCAATCAAGGTCATACTTCCATGTGAACTTACTAAAAAGGACCCTTTAGAAAATAATATACAATCAAGAATCAGATGGAACAAAGTAGATACTGAAAGATATAGTGATATTATCAATAAACAAATTCCGGTATTATTAGAAAAACTTAATATTCAGGAAGACTCAATTACAAATAGAGTGGAAGAAACAATGGAAATACTTTCAGCATCAGCAAAGACATGTTGTACCCAAAAATCATACGGGAAAAACAAATTGAAGCTAAAAATATGGAATCCTCAAATAAAAGACAGTTTGCATCAAAACAAAACGGCATATAAAACTTGGAAAGATGAAGGTAGACCAAATGACCCTGATCATCCATCAGTTAGAAGGAAAAAAGAAACAAGAAGAGTTTTCAGATCTGAAATACGAAAAGAAGAAAACAAGCGTAAACATGTTGAAAGAGATAGAATAATAACTGCGAACACCCAAGATAAGAGACTGTTCTACCAGCTTGTAAAGAAGCAAAGAAACAATAAAAACATCTTTATCAATGACTTGCATGTTGCAAACAACAAATATGAGCATGAGGAAGTAATTGAAGGTTGGCATGAACATTTTAAAACCCTAGCTGAACCTATTTCAAATTCAACCTACGATGGCAAACATCAAGATCTCTGTGAAATGGACTATAAAGCAATAAAAACTATATGCGATCAAGTACCGCCTAGATCTGTATCAAGATCAGAACTCTTAGAAGCCATTAAGGCAATTAACACTGGGAAATCTGAAGATATTTTTGGATTATCAATTGAACATATATTATATGCAGGAGATGACTTCACCGATTATCTGCTAATTCTAGTCAATATCATACTCCAAAACAAATTAATACCTGAAATTATCAAATTAGGACTACTTTCTCCAATATTCAAGAATAAAGGCAACAAAAATGAATCTAAAAACTACAGAGGAATTGTAGTACTACCTATACTATGTAAAATTTTGGAATATATTGCAAGAATTAATTTTAGACCAGTTTTATTGAAGAAACAATCACCATTACAAAGAGGATTCACCCCGAATACATCGCCCTTAAATGCAGCGGTTATATTTGAGGAAGTGTACAGGCAATATAGTGACAAAAATAGTCCATTTTACATTGCCTTACTAGATGCTAAATCAGCATTTGATGTTGTCATTATAAATATGCTGATGAGAAAACTGTTTCTATTAGATATTGACCCAACAACCTGGTCACTAATTGATGATCTTCACTTGAACACAAGCTGTAACATCAAATGGAAAAACCAGCTGTCAAAAGAATTTAAAGTACACCAAGGAGTCAAACAAGGGGGACTATTGAGTGCTGACTTGTATAAATTATATATTGAAGACTTATTATCTCTATATGAAACATCAAATCAAGGATGTATGATCGGACACATCAATATTAATGCTGTAGCATGTGCAGATGATATCGCAGTCTTGAGTGACAACCCTTATGATTTACAAATTTTAATCAACCATGCTCTGCAATACAGTCAATTGCATCATTACACGTTACAACCACAAAAAAGTGTAATCATAGAGGTGGATAACAAATCTAGAAAAGCTACCAATCATAATTGTGTTTATAACCTGAACAATCAAGAAATGCCGAATGTTACAAGTTCATCACATTTAGGTATAATTCGATCAACATCAAGAATGAGATCAGAAACACTTCATGTTGAACAAAACACAACAAAAGCACGTCGCACTGCATATAGCCTGCTTTCGGTTGGATTTCATGGAACCAATGGGCTGGACCCAGTAACATTAATATCTATCTACAAAACATACATTCAACCAGTTCTCACTTATGGTTTAGAAATACTACAACCAGGTCCATCAAACATGACTAAATTAGAGAAGTTCCAAAAATCACTACTGAAAAAAGTCTTATCGCTTCCTCCAAACACCCCAGATCCAGCTATTTACATCATATCGGGCGTACTTCCAATTGAAGCATCAATTGACACAAAATGTCTAACCCTGTTCAACAATATATGCAGACAGGATGATAAATCTGTGGAGAAACAACTTGCATATAGACAACTACATATTGAATTAGACAGCAGTAGCAGCTGGTATGTTATTACCAAAAAACTTTTATATAAATATGGATTTAGTGATATTTTTCAATTCTTGGATAATCCACCAAGTAAATATGAATGGAAGAAATTGATACAAAAAAAAAAACGGATTCATACTGGGTTCAAAGAATAACTCATGATTGTACATTCTATTCCTCACTGATTCATCTTAACTGTGATACTTTTTTACCGAGAAGTTGCCATCCAATCATTGATTTGGAAAATGACAACAATCCATCAAAAGGGGCATTATCAATAGGAATTAAACTTAAAATGGTCACTGGTACATACATGACACAGGCTAAACGTGCAAGTTTTACCAAGCATGAATCGCCGACGTGTAAGCTATGTGATCAAGACAACGAAGATATAGAACATCTGCTACTTAAATGTAAAATTTTGGAAAATATACGTCAGCCGTTCATTAAACAACTAGACGACCTGCTGATAAAGGAAACAACAATATCGTTTCACAACATCAATACAGACTCCAAATTACAATTAATTCTGGACTGCTCGAAAATTAACGAACTTCAAACAGATATAATTTTAAATAAGAAAGGTGAGCAGAACTGTGAACTTATATCTCGAAAACTGTGTTTTGCCCTTCATTCCATTAGAGCCAGAACGATAATTCAACACAAAGAGAAAAAGAAAGTTAAATTAAAATTATAACAGCTGTGATGTAAACCATCCAAAAAGTATGAAGATATTTAGTAAGCGTGGGTTCCACCACACTATACTGCTATACCAAACCTGAAAATGAACGAATATTATAACAGCATAGTAAACGTGGGTCACTCCACACTATACTGTACGATAAGACAATTAAAGCCGCCAGTAAAAACTACGGTGAAAAGGATTTCTACTCACACCTATTAAGACTAGAAGATAAACATTGAATCGTGTGTGAGTGGAATTTTGTGTACAAAATAAAAGAAAATCTGTATATATTGTGTACATACAACTGTTTATTTCTTGATGGTGGAGGTTGATTATTACTACTACTCCTTTGGAGGTTGTCCTGAAGGACGGAAGAAGATTCAGCGGTAAGGTAAGAACGGAGACTACTTTAGACAAGGGGGTTTCCAATATATTTCTAATAATAGGTACGCTCAATATATATATATACCGAACGGAAGAAAAACTGAGATCCGTATTGATAAGACGGAATATCCGTCTGATATAAATAGACGGATAGCCGTTTTGGAACTGACTGGTAACACCACTATTCCAGGTTAGCGGAGGATTAGAATCCCGCGAACATGTAAATCATCGCCTCACGATGTATGTATGTGTCGGAGAATTAACGAAAAATAAATGATGAATGATGAATCCACGATACACTCACGGTGAATAATGATGAATCCACGATACACTAACGGTGAATAATGATGAACGCACGATACACACACGTTTGATGATGAACGCACGATAAATAATTCATTGACGAATGAACGATAAGCACGTAACACACGGCTCGTAAAGCCATTTGTTTAGAATGGCATTAAAAATTGATATACATGTATGATGAATAATGTGTAAGGGTATACCCATTTTAGATATCGCGCTTTCAGTGTTGATTGGTCGGTAATGTTACTAAACATTCAATGTCGTAAATAAATTAATTGTCATGAGCATTTCCAATATTATTGAGTGTTGTAAAATTTTAAAACTCGTTGATTTTTATAATTCAACTTAGTATTAAATAAGATAAAAACATTATTTATAAATTGTTACATTGTAAAGAGGGGCGGATCCAGCCTTTTTTTAAAAGGAGGTTCTCAACTCAGGATAAAAGGGGTAGTTCCAATTATATTCATGTATCCCCATTCGAAACATTTATCATCAATAAAGGGGGTTCCAACCCCCAGAACACCCCCTTTTGAGTATGTACCTTCATTTGTTACCTTATCTAAGTTTTGATCTTTCGTTTTCGTTCAGAAATGTATGAAATATTTGCCATTGGACACTACACAAACATCGATCTCGGTGAGGCAAAACAGATATTTTCTTCCTCAAATTTATAGATAAAACATTGTGATATTTATAGTAATTATGCATATGTATGTATGTGCAATGAATAGTGAATGCAATATATCTATTTAAAGAGGGTCGTTTGTTCTATAAAAAGAATAACAAAAATTGCCATTCCCATACTGGCAACCCAATAAACTTTTTCTCAAACCAGTTTTAGGTACAAATCTTGTATTTTTTAAGGTATAATATCGGAGATAGTCTGTCTGTTGCACATATTATTTGCTTTTCTATGTATGAATGTTGTCTGTTACGAGATAGTTTCATTTAGTACTTAACAAGTTGTTATAGTGTTGTATCATTCTTTATACGAAAAATCAAACATATTGTTTTTACTGCATTTTTAATTGAAAAAAAGTATGACAAATCGAAACTGCAATCTTAACGTAAAATAGATATTGCATCTTTTGTTAAGAAATCAGGCCAGGAATGACGAAGGATCTCATGTTCACTAGAAGTGGTGCTGTTGGATGAAAACAGCAAAAAGGATGTAGAAAAATAAAATCAATTCGATTAACTTTTTATTCACCGTGGCAAGGTTCCCCTTGTATGCGTGAAATAATAGTATACTGGTCAACAAAAGAAACGATAAAAGGAAAAGTATTTCCGTATAAAATGAAATTTGAGACACTGTACCGAGATGAATAATTGCCCAATTGGTCTAGTATTTACCATTTCTTTCAGACAAGTAATCGATTGTTTTCCCCTCAAATTTTTGTTATTTCAAAAATTGTATTTTAACTACAAAATTTCAAAACCCGAAATTAAAACTTTAACTGTAAAATGTTAAACATGATCTGCTTAAAATTTGAATATCTTTGCAGATATCTTAATACATTACTCTCATCTTTGAAGTTAATGGTCGACTTTTGTCGTCTTTTTCCGCAATATTTTGACTTCTGTGTTCAACAACACGGTATCTTCTAACTTTCGAATTTGGTCAGATTCTTTTAATCATATGTATTTGCTTTGCAAATTAATGTTTTTCGTTGTATAATTTACCGGTTTTTCCCCTATTTATTATATTAAATGATATAAATTGGAGTTCAAAGTAATATACCATTTCCTTTATTAACAAGTATATAACATAAATAAAGCATGATATGCATATACTTTTTTTTCTATGTATCAGTTTTCAATAAACATTTGTTAAAGATCAGCTACATTTTTATTTTGCATGTAAGCATATAGAGCTGCCATTAACAAAAATGAAATCTTAAACAAGAACAAAAGAATCTGGACCTGTTGCTTTGTATACCAATGATCGACATTTGGCAAAATCTTTTCCCCAAATATCAAAATGGTAGTCCCATATTTTCTTCATAACAAGCGGAAGTGCTTTAGATTTACCAGAAATATCCGAAAGTTCCTTTATCCATTCCCACTGGTTATCTCCTGCTATCACACGTTCGGAATCCTTCGATATTATTCGCTTCATTTCTTCATGATCCGGTAGATTAGCCAAACCTTCTAATACAGATTTTATGAACAAAGCTTGATACTCGCTTGTAGGAAAAAATGCAACTTCTCTTACGATGCCCATGAAGAAAATCGTAGAATAGTTTGGTGTTAGAATATATTTGAATAGGTTGCAGATGAGGTTACCCTTGCCAAGTTTTAGTAACCCTTCCGGTAAGATGGAGAAGTTGTATTTATACCCAGTGGCATATATTACTGTATCAACTGGTAGTTCCTCACCGTTTTCCAGAACTACAGAAAAGGGTGTGTATCGCTTAAAGCCGGAAGTCTTCTGGACAATGTTTTCCGGCAGACATGTTTCTAACTTTGGTCCTCTGTGACACAAATACACCTTCAAAATATATCAAAATTATTAAGTATGCACCAGGAAATATTTAGCAATATTGATCAGATGTGACACTGTCTTTTTCAATTAAAAACAACCGTCGATACAACTACCTTGAATTACATTTTAATTCCATTCATATCTAGTCTGGGGTTATCAGCTTAACCTGCCATGACACCTGGGCTCATTTGTTCATTTTTGGTCATTTTGTGTTTCCCAACCTTTTTTCTTTCTTTGTGAATTGTTTGTCATTACATAATATTTTTTTTTTGGCAATTGGCTCTTTTCTATTTTCTGCGGTCACCTTTTAGCGTCCGCGTGTTGATTCTGGGTTGTGATTTATACAGGTCTTACGCTATCGTCTCATTCAACAGACTTGCATCATTTTCCCACGACCACAAAATAGGTGGACACAAAAGATTCTATACAGACAATGCAATAAGGAGAAGAATACGAGAAAGGAATAATTCCTACATACATACCTCTTATATAAGTTTGGAATCATTCCCGATTTACTTTTTAACAAAATGCGGGACAGGCAAGAGAAACTATAAGTTACCAACAAGAAACTCGGAAATTAAATAGAGGGAAACACGAAGCTCGTATATTGAACTAAACACGAGAAACGAGAAATAATTCGCCAAAATAACGAAAACTCGTGAAATAAAAGAGTCAAAAACGGTGCACGAAAAAAAAAAACCCTCTAGAAATTGGATGCGGGGTCTGAATGTCCATTAACAATGCCTGCAAGAAATCCAAGAACGGCTGAGTAATAAATTCTAGTCCCTTTTCCTTAGTATTAACACTTTTATGTCTCGTGATTCGTTTTTCCCGATTTTTATTTTCCTTGTAACGTTTTTGCGATTTTCATTTCACGTGTTTCCGTATTAAGCAGGGCCGTAACTACCTATGAGGCAGGGGAGGCAGTTGCCTGCCTGAATTTTCTACACCAACATTTTTTTTTTTGAAGTAAAAATATAAAATATTGACAATATGAATACGAAGAACTTGAATTTATATCATAAACAACACAAGTTAACAGTTTTAACAGTGTTATCATGATACGTGATATGTCTGTCATTTTTCGGATTTTTGATCGAAAGTAAAACCGTTTCAGTATTTGTTTTATTATTTTTTCGTGTGGCCGTCCGTCTGTTATTCGGAATTGAGGGGGTCAGTATTCGTATGAGAACACATATGAAACTTTGCTTTCGATAATGTTGAATAAAAACTTAACTATTCACATTTATTTTGGGGCTCAATTATTTAAGCAGAGGAAGTTCCTTTTGTATTGTGAATCTTTTAAGATATCGGAAATTCGTTACCGGCTGAATCAGCTGTTGGATCCTTTTTTTTAAGTTTCCCGATCGTACGAGAACATTATGGTCAATGCCTTAATTAGTAGGTAAACACTCCCATTCGTTGTAGCAGGGACTTTCTATAATACTAAGTATATACTAGACTAGTATAGAAAGTCCCTGTTTGATGTTATATACATGTCTGTTCAGCTTTCAACAATATTGAAATTCAAGATCCTCGATAAAAAAAAAAATATCTTGTGTTTTATAATCTTGCTTTATATGTTTTTTTAACTTACCAGTTTCTAAAAAAATATCTTCAAATACAGAAAATACAGATAATAATTGCTCTAGGGATCCAGCAAAACTGATCTTTCTTAAAGTAAGGAAATCGAAGGAAAACGGGTAATTTTAGCCATATCATTTGAGAAAAAAATCCACGGTCACAATGTATTTAATGTTAACAATGTTTTCGCATACAAGTTGCTTCCAGGTTCAAGCAATACTGATGTTTCTTAAAGTAAGGAAATCGAAGGGAAACGGGTAATTTTTAGCCAATGACTGAGAGAAAAAGATCGGCCGGGGGGGGGGGGGGGGGGGGGTGCTGCGCCCCTACCCCTATCAAAGGGGGCTCAATCGGCGGTCCCCAAACCCCTGCCTCCCCTGAATTCGAACCCTAGTTACGGCCCTGTTAAGCCCGATACCTTCTTTTACCATCATTTTGAATAGCATCGACATAACATAACGGGCAATTTTTTATCCTTATTTTAATAATATAAAGACGTAAAACATAGCTATTTTTGTTTAGCTACGATAAAACACGCTTCTTCTTCTCTTCATTACATTAACAAATGCAAGCTAATAAAACTGTATATGATAATCAGTTAAAAGAAATCGGAAGTTTTAAACAAAATATAACATACCTTTTTGGCACACTTAGAAAGATCAAAACTTATGTCTATTCCAGAGTAATGTGCTCCCAAAACGGCTACTGTCTGCCCGGCAAAACATTCTGGGTGTCTATACCGTATACTGTGAAGCACAAAACCTTCAAAGTCCTGTTCTCCTTCAATGGTTGGATAATTTGGAGTTGAACAATTTCTACAGAAAAACATCAGTACATGTACCAAATAAGAATGTAGCAACATAATATGTCGTTATATATCATATAGAACTTTTCGTGATAATGGTATTCAATATGTGCAACACATTCACATACGGAGGGAATCGGCAGTTGTTATTTCCTAAACAAACACCAAAATTATACCAAAAAGAAATGCATTATGCTAATTTATTACGTAGGTCTCATGTTTAATGATCATGTCACACCAGTCAACCTGTGGGAAAAATGCATGTCATAATGTGCATTGAAGACGAGAATCTCAGATGACAACGCGGACGAACTTTTATCATTTGAATTTAAGAATTTGAATTACATCAAATCAAATTACTCCTAAAAATTTTCACATGGTTATTGCGTAAACCCCTGAGGGTTTACGCAGTATATATTGGACGAGTGATGTAGTCTTTCGGAACACCGGATGTTAGTCGGAACACTTCTGGTCTTTCTATGACCACCTTTCAAATACATGCGCAATAGCTATGACCACCTTTCAAATGCATGCGCAATAGCTTTCAAATCTGTTGAATATGCATTAGCATCTTAAGTTGCTATAGAGATATTTAACGTATGATCTGAAATTTATTATGATATAATATTTTCTTGCACACGATTACAAGCTGCTAATATTAACCTACATGCGTAGTATTTTAATTAGTCAAACGATGTAACCAGCTGTGTTTAGATATGAGATAAGATTTCATGTAAATAATGCGCTTTATATTCTGAACGAGAATAATTAAAAATTAACAAAGTCCGTATCATCGTATGCGTAACTTAGTTGCTCACCAGAGGAACTTTACGCAAGCGTTTAAACACGCGTTCCATAAGTTTGAAGTACGTCGAAATGCAAAGGTATACGCTTGGTGAACGCTTTTACTTCAGGAAAATTTTAATGGAACATAAAAAAAATCATTCAGCTCAAGCGTTTGTCAAACGTATATACATGTACCTGTAAACTACACGCACATAATATACACGCTACACGAGCGTTGAAAACGCTACAGATAAGTTTTAGACACGTTAAGGGCACATTGCATACAAAAATACTCGTCGCCTTAAAGCTTTCATTTAGAAAAAGAAGTCCGATACGGGTGAAACTTCATCAAACCTACAGAAGATATTACACCCTCTCTAACCATGCAACATGGGACTAGACATAGAAGTACAGGAACTACTCACATTAGTTTGAGCTGTACAAGATCTACAAAAATATCCCGCCTGCCTCAAAGGTGCATATAGGATCGACCATGGTCCAGCACTAATGATACAAATACCAACCAGAGTTACAATGACGTGGTAGTATGTCTTTAAAGGCCACCGAGCGGCCTCCAAAAATGAAAAAAAAACTACTATTTAGTCGGCTATTAAATGCCCCGACCATTAAGATTTAAAAACAAAAATCAAACAAAACTAAACAGCCTTATTGATAACAAAATAATTTACGAAAACAACTTGACCGACATGAATTATGAACAACAACCACTGTACTACATGTTTCTGGCTTTAGAATGGACATTGGCACATAAACAATGTGGTGGCCATAAACCCAACCCTCCCAAATGAACCAAACCTTAAGGACAACACATCGCAAGAAAAAAACTGTAAAATATCAGTTGCAATTCGCGTCCCTAAAATTATGGGTACGGTGCACAATAATCACTTACATAAAAACAATAGACACAAATCACTGAAATAATCGCACTTACCGAAAGCTATTTCAAAGCTAGTGAACATGTAGACGAACCAGTGGACATAGACGGACTGGTAAACATGTAAACAGACGGGCGAATGTGACAGACTTATTGACAAACATTCACATATAGGTCGACAGACCTGCAGTTGGGAATGTAGGAAGACCAGGAGAAACGCTAAGGTACGCTTTACGCACACCCAAAACACGCTTTAAGCTCGTTGTGCACACGATACAGATATGATTGACAGGTTTAATGCATCAAAATTACTAGCGTTTTGGTAGCGTGCATGATTTTTTTTACCTCGGCCGACGTACGTCGGATCTATACGTTGATGTGTGAATAAACTCATCATAGATACCAGGACTAAATTTAGTATATACGCCAGACGCGTTTCGTCTACAAAAGACTCATCAGTGACGCTCGAATTCAAAAAAGTTAAAAAGGCCAAATAAAGTACGAAGTTGAAGAGCATTAGACCAAAATTCCTAAAAGTGTTGCCAAATACAGCTAAGGTAATCTATGCCTGAGGTAGAAAAGCCTTAGTATTTCAAAAAATTCAAAAATTTGTAAACAGTAAATTCATAAATATTACCATATCAATGACAATTCATGTCAGCACAAAAAGTGCTGACTACTGGGCTTGTGATACCCTCGGGGAAATAAATCTCCACTAGCAGTGGCATCGACCCAGTGGTTGTAAATAAACTCATCATAGATACCAGGACTAAATTTAGTATATACACCAGACGCGTTTCGTCTACAAAAGACTCATCAGTGACGCTCGAATTCAAAAAAGTTAAAAAGGCCAAATAAAGTACGAAGTTGAAGAGCATTAGACCAAAATTCCTAAAAGTGTTGCCAAATACAGCTAAGGTAATCTATGCCTGAGGTAGAAAAGCCTTAGTATTTCAAAAAATTCAAAAATTTGTAAACAGTAAATTCATAAATATTACCATATCAATGACAATTCATGTCAGCACAAAAAGTGCTGACTACTGGGCTTGTGATACCCTCGGGGAAATAAATCTCCACTAGCAGTGGCATCGACCCAGTGGTTGTAAATAAACTCATCATAGATACCAGGACTAAATTTAGTATATACGCCAGACGCGTTTCGTCTACAAAAGACTCATCAGTGACGCTCGAATTCAAAAAAGTTAAAAAGGCCAAATAAAGTACGAAGTTGAAGAGCATTAGACCAAAATTCCTAAAAGTGTTGCCAAATACAGCTAAGGTAATCTATGCCTGAGGTAGAAAAGCCTTAGTATTTCAAAAAATTCAAAAATTTGTAAACAGTAAATTCATAAATATTACCATATCAATGACAATTCATGTCAGCACAAAAAGTGCTGACTACTGGGCTTGTGATACCCTCGGGGAAATAAATCTCCACCAGCAGTGGCATCGACCCAGTGGTTGTAAATAAACTCATCATAGATACCAGGACTAAATTTAGTATATACGCCAGACGCGTTTCGTCTACAAAAGACTCATCAGTGACGCTCGAATTCAAAAAAGTTAAAAAGGCCAAATAAAGTACGAAGTTGAAGAGCATTAGACCAAAATTCCTAAAAGTGTTGCCAAATACAGCTAAGGTAATCTATGCCTGAGGTAGAAAAGCCTTAGTATTTCAAAAAATTCAAAAATTTGTAAACAGTAAATTCATAAATATTACCATATCAATGACAATTCATGTCAGCACAAAAAGTGCTGACTACTGGGCTTGTGATACCCTCGGGGAAATAAATCTCCACCAGCAGTGGCATCGACCCAGTGGTTGTAAATAAACTCATCATAGATACCAGGACTAAATTTAGTATATACGCCAGACGCGTTTCGTCTACAAAAGACTCATCAGTGACGCTCGAATTCAAAAAAGTTAAAAAGGCCAAATAAAGTACGAAGTTGAAGAGCATTAGACCAAAATTCCTAAAAGTGTTGCCAAATACAGCTAAGGTAATCTATGCCTGAGGTAGAAAAGCCTTAGTATTTCAAAAAATTCAAAAATTTGTAAACAGTAAATTCATAAATATTACCATATCAATGACAATTCATGTCAGCACAAAAAGTGCTGACTACTGGGCTTGTGATACCCTCGGGGAAATAAATCTCCACCAGCAGTGGCATCGACCCAGTGGTTGTAAATAAACTCATCATAGATACCAGGACTAAATTTAGTATATACGCCAGACGCGTTTCGTCTACAAAAGACTCATCAGTGACGCTCGAATTCAAAAAAGTTAAAAAGGCCAAATAAAGTACGAAGTTGAAGAGCATTAGACCAAAATTCCTAAAAGTGTTGCCAAATACAGCTAAGGTAATCTATGCCTGAGGTAGAAAAGCCTTAGTATTTCAAAAAATTCAAAAATTTGTAAACAGTAAATTCATAAATATTACCATATCAATGACAATTCATGTCAGCACAAAAAGTGCTGACTACTGGGCTTGTGATACCCTCGGGGAAATAAATCTCCACCAGCAGTGGCATCGACCCAGTGGTTGTAAATAAGCCGGTATTACATTATTTAAACCACTAAACAGGCAATGTCAGTTTCTAATTCTTATGCACAACAAAAGTAATATAAGACAATACATCTTTATTAAACAATTATCTAATATATATATAATGCCAAACAAGCATTTGGGTTTACGATTGCATTTCTTTTTTTTAAAGAAAGCAACTTGTTACTTATTTACTGAAATGATCTACTATTTCAACCCATGACCCCATTACCGGCCAACCTCACTGTTCTTATTAAACCCATAAACCATATGTTGTGGTTTGTGAAAAGAAGGTAGTAAACTTTGCTTTTAAATCACTTTATATTAGCTGATATAATTTAAAATTCTGGCATTTAAATGTCCAAAGAAAGTTAAAAATCATTAGTAAAACTGTTATAAAATTGAGAATGGAAATGGGGAATGTGTCAAAGAGACAACAATCCGACCATAGAGCAGACAACAGCAGAAGGTCACCAACAGGTTTTCAATGAAGCGAGAAATTCCCGCACCCGGAGGCGTCCTTCAGCTGGCCCCTAAACAAATATATATACTAGTTCAGTGATAATGAACGCCATACTAAACTCCAAATTGTACACAAGAAACTAAAATTAAAAATAATACAAGACTAACAAAGGCCAGAGGCTCCTGACTTGAAACAGGCGCAAAAATGCGGCGGGGTTAAAAATGTTTAATTAATACATTATGTATCTCTGTATTTAAATGAGTTTATCGTGAACAGAGTCAATAGAGGAGAATTAACTCATTTTTGATGTCTTATTTCCGAAAAAATTCAAATTATGTATACTAACCTTAGGCACAAGTTACTTGCGTTTAATAAAATATATTCGATAAATGGAAAAAGGTCACAGGAAAAAAAACCTCTCCAAATCCCAAGGAAAATATGCCACAGGAAAAAAAGTCACCAAATTCCAAAGAAGTGACAGAAAATAAGTCACAAGAAAAAGTCACAATATATAACTTACCCAAGACACACAATAACATCATCGAACTCTTCTGTATGAATATCGTTCTTCTTTCTGATATCCCCGTATGTCAACAACCATTTGGTATCTGTTGAACTTGGATTGACAGGTTTGATTTGTCTTACATCCATGTTAAACTTTTGAAATAAAAAAGAAATACAGAGATAAGTAGCCAATTACGATTACATATTAATGACCTAGGGGAGACAATCCCTCTTATAAGTTCCGAGACCACAGTTATCGTCCTTTATAGTCCCTAGTGTGGATAGTGTGTAACTTGCCAGTTTTTTTTATTCTCCTTCCAAATTTATTTCTCTTTATTGTCTGCCTAACATAGCAAGTAGGGGGATGAAATTACACTGTAAAAAAATTTGGTTCATGAATTTTAAAGTAAAGTAGTGATTTGGTTCAGCTGAAAAAGGTTTAAAATTAGCACTTCGGAAGCTATCAAAAGATTTCAAGACCCCCCTTAACATAAAATTGTCCATATTTTATGTTAGAGCTGTGGAATTTTTGAATAACTTTTATATGATTTGTCCTAAAAATTGTACAACACACTGTAAAAAAATTACTGAGAAAGCGCAGGTGGCATTTCTTTAATTTTCATTTATTGTCTAAAAGAAATGCACTACGAAATAACTGTTGTCTCGGACCATAAGATGTTTTCGCTTTTAACATATATCAACTTAGATTGTATGTGTACACCTTTTAACTCTTTTCTTTTATATACGAAATTAGGATAATAATCTAAAATTCCATCACGTTAAAGATCCGTATAAGAAATAACATGTAGAACGTGTTGAATATTTATATCTATCATACTTAGCATTTTTCACATTAAGGCAATTCAAATTCAAAGTGCTTTTATTTTTGAAATTTGATCTTATTTAGATAAAGGAAGATGTGGTATGAGTGCCAATGAAACGACACTCTATCCAAGTCACAGTTTATAAAGTAAAGTTCAACGTAGGGTCTTCAAAACGGAGCCTTGGCTCACACAGAACAGCTAGCGATAAAGGGCCCCCCAAAAATAACAAGTGTAAAACCATTCAAACGGGAAAGAAACTGTCTAATCTATATATAGATCTACAAAAAGAGAATCAAGAAACACTTATGCACCACGTCAACAAATATTTACCTTAATATATTTCCGGATACCACACTGATCGACAACTTTGTTAAGATACGCTAACATCTCAGTTCGACTTGGAAAAGAAGGATAGCCGTCCATTGGGAAACCATCAATTTCCATCAACTGTTTTGGTATGTTCGTTCTGGAATAATAATGATTAAAATATGTTTTATTTGAGGTAGATAGGGGTGTAAAATAAAATTAGAATAAAAAATATTCTAAATATAAATCAATTGCTTTAAAAACAATTGTTAGACGGTCTTTCCCCTCCAAAACATGAATAATTGATTTTTTTATTGATTGATTGGTTGGTTGGTTGGCTGATATACTAATTAAACCCATTGATTGATTGGTTGGTTGGCTGATATACTAATTAAACCCATGGGATAGGGTCTCTTTGAACAAGCGAAAATGAAACAAATGCGATCTTGGACCCTGTATTAAACAGATTTATAGATTAGTTGATAGGTTGATTGATTGATTGATTGATTGATTGATCGATTCATTCATTCATTCATTGAAAGTCTGCATGGCACTCTCCCTGTCTTAGCGAGGCCTAGGACTTAAAGTCGATATTCTGACCGACGACGTGGCTGCGTACTTATACATCCTGCATTCCCAAACAGACAGCCTAAGGATATCCTAAAGAATAAAAGTCACTTGAATTACATACTACTCTCGAAATTTGCACGTTTTCATTTTAAAGATCTAGACCGATTGTTATCTGATATGTCAAAGTCAAAGATTGAGGAAGTCACCCAAGCTTCTTTAAGGAATTATTGTAATATAAAAAAAAATTTGAATTTTGTGTTTTAATTATAAGAAATGACTGTAAAATGTTTTATGTCTATGAAGAAATAACCTTAAAATGTGGTGTACACCGAATAAACAGCGCCACATGTTTGATATTATCTCGAAAAGACAATAATAGATTAAGCCATTCCTTGAAAAATCAAAAACAAGAACGTTTTCGTATTTTGTGGATACCCACTTACGCTATCGTTTTCTGTGTTCAGTGAACCGTAAAAATTAGGATCAAAACTAAAAGCGGAACACACAGACGAACGAACTGATTATATGATAAGGTAACTTACTTAAGATTGCTATACACAGCTGAATGAACTGGATTTCCATAGTCATCTTGTAAGGTCTGGTCTGTGTAAAGCCATAGCCCACCGATATCATAATTCCTCTCAAAACAAGTCAGCTTAAAATTCTTATTTTCGGACAGTCGTCGTAGAGCAGCTAACCCTGTCAATCCTGCTCCGACTACGGCTATTTTCTTACTTTCATTTGACGCCATAGCATATATTCGTATGAGAAAGGCTGTAATGAATGAAAATGATTAAAAAATAAACAAGGTTTATACACAGTTTTGAAATGTGTACATGTTTAATGATAAGGCAACCAAAAGCTGAATTTTTGTTCAGTCTAGGTGGCTGAGTGGTCTAAAGTGCTGGACACACTGCAGGCGTTGTTGTCTTAATATCGCAATAGCACGAGTTCGAACCCGGCGAGGGAAGAACAAATATTTGCTTCCGCAAATTTTCAGATTTAATATTGTTGTGCCGATATTTAGGTTAGTTATTACTACAGGTGTGACTATAGCTATGAGATTTGTAGGCTTATCTACTAAGTGCAAATGTACCTTGTCTAAAATGGTCATGTATGCCCTTATATTATACAGTTATGGGATTTTTTTAGCTTGTGGGAGAGCTCTCTACTTTTAGTTTTTATTATGATTTATTTTAATTCTTTAAATTTTAATAATGGTTTTCATAATTTACCACTTCTAAGGTTTGTTGAGGCCTTTCATAGCATACTATATACTGTATGGAGTGCTCTCATTGTTGAAGGTCATACGGTTGCCCAGTGCATAGTTTCCAAATTGGCAATCACATAACATGTCCGTTTATTTTTATGTATTTTTCATATTCGTCTAATACATACTGAGAAAAAAAAAACATGTAAAGTTATGACAGATTTGGTGAAACAACAATGAAATGCGTTTTTTTTTTTGTATATCTTCATAATGATTATTCGATTCAATATTTTGATTAACGAACGCATTTTGTTTCAGCAGACACATTATGCATTTCCTTGGCCCGTAGTAATTTCTATCGGCCTATTTATACACAGGTGAAATAACCGAACGAATTGCTCTTATTTCAAATCTAACTTTGAACCTGCAATAGGAATAGTTTAAAACCTGTCAGTAGGAGGTTTTTCTTTCGTTTATAGTTAAAGTATCTGTGTCCGTACCAAACATAGCTCGAGAGGCGTTAAGATTTATATAAAATGGCAGCAACCATTTGATTTTCTTAGGGGGGGGGGGGGGGGGGGGCTATGGTTTTTTTTTCTATACAAACTTTCTTTTTCGCCTGCGGCGAAAAACAATCTATTTTTTTCCCGACAAGTCAAAAACAATTTTTTTCTTTCAATTTTAGCATTACATATAGTGGCAGCTGAGGGTGAAACAAACAATTTTTTTTTCTCAGAATCAAAAACAAATTATTTTTTTCTCCAAAAACTGGAAACAAACTTTTTTTTCCAAAAAAAACCATAGCCCCCCCCCCCCCCCCCCCCGAAAATCAAATGGTTGCTGCCTAAATGACCTTGCATTTATTATAGTAATATAATGATCCAAATTTTATGATCAATTTTATTTATGAAACTAAAGAGAGTATTCTAGAGTTTTCAAATTTCGAAATAACTAACGGAAACCATATATTTGTTGAAAATTTACACATGGCCTGGTGGTGATATTCTAATTTTATCCTTAGCGTCAGCCCAGGCCATTTGTAAATTTACATTAAATCTTTGGCTTCCGTGAATTATTTCGAATCTTGTACGACAAATAAGATATTAAAAAAAAAAACTCAAGCGAGGGCGGGTATGTCGTTTGTGTAGCTATTCAATTTATAGTTGACCCCTGTTTGAAAAATCTAAAACATTAATTGTTAGGAAAATGTGTTAATTTTTTTAAATGTCAAACTCAGTATTTGCCATCTATAGTTAATTTTTTCTATTGTGAGCAACCGTAAAATTTACTGTTGATATTTTGTAATGAAGGAGCCGCCATGTTGACTTACTGAAATCATTAGATGTTCGAATAATGCAATAGAATAGAAAAAAAAACATCTACCTCAAAACTTCATTTTAATGCAATATTATCCGAATTTGGAGAGTTAGCACAACGGAAAACCCTTCAGCTTTGACGTTTTTATTTGCATGACGTCACGTTTTTAAAAAACGTGAATGCCACACCAAAAATTTCAATGGAATTTGCGAAGTTGTATATTATTATAGCATTTGTACATTTTTCCGAGCTCTAATGCGTTTTTTTTTTTGTTGTTAAGCCTACGCAAGAATAATGTTTTGTAGGGTTTGTTTTCAAACGTTGGAGGTATTGTTAACAGCCATTATTATGATTGTCTCGGATTCTGCGCTAAGTATAAATATACCGAGCACGGTGTTGTTTAAAAAGCAAAAGAAGCACGTCATATTATTTAGAATTATATAAACTATTACGCATTGCATGATGTGTGGTGTATATGTTCCAGACCATATGAGTATTTGAACCGTACCCGTACGGTCCTGACCGTATGCGTATACTCGTACGGTCTAGTTCGAGCTGGAACATATCTTTTATTGGTTTTTAAAAATCGATATTATTAAAATTAGATGAATAAAGTGAATAAGTAAACATTTGAAATAATCAATTGCAATTAAGTATTTATTTGATTGTCTATATGAATCCTTATTTATTTTGTTTACTTAATTTATTTCCATAGATTTTTTTTTTATAATTTCTGTCCAGTATTTTTGTCGGTTTTTGTGGTAAAGTTCGTAAATATATCCAATAACTTTAATTTCAATGATTGAAAGTTTATTCCATGTAATTTGCTAAATACAGGAGATTAACAGATTGAAATACATTTTGTAATCTGTCTTTTTTAAATAGTTAAAATATTTAGTTTTTATTCAATTTACAATTTAACTTTTAAAATTGATTCGAGATTTATGTTATCTTGATCTGTGATACATATTCTAGTCAGTGACCTTGACCAACTTCTTAAAATTAGTCAGACCGTATGAGTATTTTAAAAAAAGTAAGCATACGGTCCAGACCTACGCGTACGGTCCAAATACTCATATGGTCCGGAACATATTATGTGCATCAAAAATCTTTCAGTCAAAGGACACAAATAAAATAATTCTTAAAGCTTTTACAAATCTTATACCAATTTCATTGCAGCAAGTTTAAATTACGTTTTCTAAGAGACATAAATAAAAACTTAATTCAGTTGAAATTTTTATTGAAATATGCTGTTGGAAAATTACTAAGCGCCAATACAATACATTGACTTTGCATTTTATAAATTATAGTGACTTCGATAAATGAAAAAAATATGGTCATCGAATGGTCTTATTATGCCGATATTAAAATAAAAAGAATCGTTGCATTGGTTTTTTTTTTTTATTTCCAGAGGATAGCATCAGCCCAATAGTATATATAGATTTATCCTGCAATTGGGTGTCCTACTATACAGATACAGCCCTACAGATATCGCTATGCTGTATCTGTATACTATACAGATATCGCTTTAAAGCTCCGCCCACTGCCGGACTGAGTATTGTTTGAACCTGTGTGACCTCAGAATGTGTATTCCAGTTGCATTCCAATGACGATGACAATTGTCGATTTCAAAATTGAATGTGTATGATTGTGTTACAAAATCAACCATGTCAATTTCAGCATACAGCATGTTTAGTGAATGTCGAGTCTGAAGCGTAGGACAACTCGTACACTTCTGTTTCAAATTTGACAATGTTTTGTTATTTGTTTTTACTGTTGAAATTAGTTGTTATGTTAAAATAGATAATTATTCACCTTGAGCGATGTATTATTGTTGACCATTCGAGATTCTTTTTTGCGAACCCGTCTTCAGCGTAATGTGTGATTTTGATATTACTACGCGGGCCTCAAGGGATTACAAATCGAAAATAAATGCTAAATATGTTAGTTTTTGTGTCTTTCAAAACACAAACAATATACAGAATTAATTGCAGGATAAAGACAATAACTGTTTAGTGTCTTTAAATATCAGCTGTATTTGTACTCGGCTCGAAACAGGTGTAGTAGCTCGCTAAAAGCTCGCATACACCTTGTTTCCTAGCCTCGTACAAATACAGCTGATATTTAAAGACACTAAACAGTTATTGTCTATATATCTAAATACTATATACATGATATCAAAATAAACAATTAAAATGTATACCTTTCGTATTCAAAATTCAAGTTATTCCTTTAAAGTCCCTTTGCATATAAAAGCCAAATCACACAATACTGTATGCACTGCTATTTACTGGCAACTACAATGTATACAAATGAATGCCTCCTAAAAATGTTTAAATTATTTCGATGTGATACAATAATACAATTTATACTGCACTCGTTCCGTATATTTCTATGTCATATATAGTCACTGACCTGATATCACTTTTTCCTCATGAATATTTTAAATAGAAATTGTCGAAATTATATCTAATTATTCATACGACCTCTTCAACCTGTTCTTGTTTCCAATGTAAACAATGAAGCGTTTAACGACTGAAACTTGTTTCTTTTACAATTTTTGGGAAAACATTTCCACTTATTAATATTTTTTGTTTGCAACCTATAAATCATTATGTTTTATGTTTATTGTTGATATCTAAAAGGCTCGCATTTACCCGTTTCTAAGCCTCATCCTTATATCGTTGATATGTCAAGTCAATGCACTATTATTGGGGTTTTTTGGCCATGATATACGCCTAAGGCGACCTATGGTTACCCATAGGTACCTATGGTTTGATATTTTATACACAAAATATCAAACCATAGGCCGCCTCAGGCGTATATCCAAACACACCCTAAGTCTATGTATTAGGTTTGTGTGTCACGTGATTAATCACCAATAACTGTCGGGGAGGAAACTTACATAATACTAGAACACACGCGCGAAATCGCGGGCATATACAGCTTGTGAACTATTGTATGTTGATTTTTTGTCAAAGATATTATGTATGGAGAATTTCATAAAAGGTATGAAAAGCTCTCTCCCTTTTTTCCAAAGTCCGATATTTGTTTCCTTTCTGTTAAATTCAATTATTTCGTGTTTCTGGCCTCAGACCACAATTATTCTTCTCTTTTGCTACAATGCTTCTTTTGGTAAAAGTCAAATCAAATTAAAAATTCGCACCGTTTCAAACATGACATAAATGTAACTGCGCCAATGTATTGTATTGATTGTCACATGTATTAATCTGTATTATCTCCCTTACTCCATGTGTCATGATTATACATGTATTATTGATGGGTTATTTCCCTTTACTGTTTACCGCCTCACGATCATTATTAAATGTGCCTTTCTAACGATCACATGTGTTGTTTTCTCTGCTTACTGGCGTGGCGGCAGCGGTTTAAGAAACCCACATCTCAAATAACTCAACAATTTGAACATTATTCCACTCTAGAAGTAAAAGGTGAGCAGGAAAATTTGTCATTTATTCTGACTAACACGACAACATTTTCTATTGTTGGACTTAACTGATCTTTACAAAATGGCAGGCACACGTGCTCCAAAACAATGGTCACTCTCAAAAGTTGAAACAATAACATCGTTTGAAGCATGGAGACAAAACTTTATACAATATACCTTGTCCCTTGATCAAAACTTCGCAGCGTTCCTTGTAGATGGATTTACATGGCTGAAGAAAACCAACGCCAATCCTTTACGTGGCATTGTTGACGATGGCGAGGCGGTTGCCGAAGCTAACCGACGAACAGCAGCCCAAAAGTGCACACATTTGGGCCTTATGCTTGGGCAAATAGCAAATTACTGTCCGATTATTTCAAGAAACACTATAATTAAAAATTCGACATCCATTAATTCTATTTGGCAGTCAATTCGTCTACACTACGGATTTCAGTCTACTGGTGGACACTTTCTTGATTTTAATAGCATCTTTTTGGAACCAGATGAGCGTCCTGAGGACTTATTTCAGCGATTGGCTAGTTTTATTGAAGACAATATGCTTCGTGCCGGTGGCAATATTCATCACCACGGAGAAGTACCTGAAGCCGACGAAGAACTATCGCCTTCTTTGGAAAACCTGATTGTACTAACTTGGTTAAGACTTATTAATCGTGACTTGCCCAACCTAGTGAAGCAGCGATATGGAACTGAGTTACGGTCAAAAACATTAGCTTCTTTGAAACCTGAAATTTCACAGGCACTTGATAGTTTACTTGACGAAATTCATTCAGCCACTGATGCCAAAGTTTTACGGGCGTCAATAAAAGACAACCATTCTGACAGGTAGTATAAGAAATGGTCGTCAAATACAGTGTTGTATTTTATGTAAGCAAGCAGGTCGTCCGTCCCAACATTTTTTAAGTACTTGTAAATATTTACCTGATGAAGACAAACAATATGGGTCATTTTCAAAAAATGTCGAATTTTGAAATTGAAAAATTTATTAAAAGTTACTTATTCAAACATTCCTCTACATAAGCAAATCAAAACAAACAGTACTTTAAGAACAACATCTTAAAAGATGCAATCTTAATGATGTCATACAAGAATATCTTGAAACATTTTTTGATCGGTGGTACAATATTTTGTCTATCCTGTTACCATTTTCAAAAGAAATTTTGGGTTATTAAGAAAAGGTTTAGATAAAATGTTAAGCTTGTTTTACGTTACCAATTAGATGGTTTTCAAGAGAATAAACTTCTATATATATTCATTCTGTAAAATAATAGATTATTTGCCAATTTTCTAGGTTGTACTGAAAAATGGCTCTAAAAATTGGTTTTCAAAGGTTGTAAAAATTACCACCAGTAATGCAAGTCTAAGATAGCAATTTATATTGTTCGGCCTTTTCCACCCTTTCAAATAAACCCAACATCAAGTAAATCTCTTATAAGTTAATTTACTTTTCTCTTTATTTCGTTGGTAACAGGAACGTACGTTTCTGATATATCACTATATAAAAGTCTATCCTGTTACCTTTTTGTCTATCCTGTTACCGATATCAGTATTGCTCCTGCAAATGCTTAATTGGGAAGATTAAGACGTTATAACCTTAAGATGAGTTCAAACAATGAAATATTTCATTCGTTTTCCACCTAGATGTTAAGATAAAAAAAATAACGACGTTTTTGTCTATAATTGTCTATCCTGTTACTGTAACCATAGCAACCATAGTAACAGGATAGACATAACAGGATAGACAAATTTCTTCGTTTTTGATTGCTGTTGTGAAATAACTACTCCCTTTGGTGAAGTGATTATGGTTTTCTATTGTGACTTTGGTTTCCAACACATTATTGCACTTTTTACAACCATTCTGTTAGTGTAATTAATCAAAATG
Source organism: Mytilus galloprovincialis (assembly GCF_965363235.1). Classification (NCBI taxonomy): domain Eukaryota; kingdom Metazoa; phylum Mollusca; class Bivalvia; order Mytilida; family Mytilidae; genus Mytilus; species Mytilus galloprovincialis. Next base: position 28,458,029 of record NC_134851.1, on the reverse strand, counting down.
GTTGGTAACAGCATAGACATGAAAAAAAGTACGCTCTATTTTTTTTCACTAAATGTCTTGAAATTTTTTTTCTCTACACTGTCGTTCAAGAAACAAGGCGTTTTAAATGTAAAGATTACTTTGCATTTTTGAAATCAACACTGACTGATTCAATATTCATAGGGAGAATAATTTAACGACTGATTTAAGTAGCGGTAACAGGATAGACATGAACCTCCTGTACGCTGATTGAATTTAGTTTGTAGATAATCTGTTACATACAATGATAAAGAAGCTACAATTTTTCGTTAGAATTATAATTAACGTTCTTAGAAAGTCCCTTTAGCAGATATCAAGGCGATCAGAAAATCGGAAAAAAATCATTTGAAATGTGTTTTTCTGACAATGTACGCACACAAATACCCCCAAAATCGGCCTTAAATGCAGTTTAATCTTATCAAAATAGATGTTAGGTGGGTTTATTATTAATGTTCTGAATCACAAATCCGACAAGCTTTCATTTAAACCATTACAACTGAAATTTCCATTAGAAATAAAATTTTTAGCATGGGTGTACTGAAAATTCGACATTTTTTGAAAATGACCCATATATGTCCAATAAGGCAATCTTATTCTACAGAAGTAGGTGATAGTGAGTCTGAGGACAATGTTGATAATGAACAAGTCTCATTTTTAAATGATAATATAGGTCCTAGTAAGCTTAGAGTTGTATCTGCTTTAAGACGGGTGAGCACTAAACAGTCCCCTTACTTTAAGGCCTTTTATAAACATTTCCCACTTGAGCTAACACTAGATACGGGTGCTGAGGTGAGTATGATAAAAGCTTCTTCCGCGGATTACATCGGCGTAACAATCAAGAAAAGCAACCATTCCGCTTTACAAGCTGACGGTGTTACCCCGTTAAATATAGTTGGTGAATGTCATTTCACACTTTCGAGAGACGGAATCGAGTTACAGTTAGAGGCCCTAGTAGTGAACGACTTGGACGTTGATATACTCGCCGGTATTCCTTTCATGTCATCGAACGACATCGCGATTTTCCCTAGCAAACATAAAATCGTAATACGCGATAAGGTAACTGTAATGTATGGTAGCCCAAACGAGGAACTTAACTCTAGTAATACTCGCGTACGTAGAACACAGGCCTTTCTTATCCGGGCTCCATCAGCAAGTTCAGTAGTTTGGCCAGGATGTTACGGCGAATACGACATCCCATCGGAAATAGAATCGGATTGCATTCTCGCGGTCGAGCCTCACACTGACGCTTCTCGTACGAAATATTGGCCCAGTCCCCAAATTGCTCAGTCGGTCGCAGGCAAAATACGCATCGTGAATAACACGTCGGTACCGCAGTTCATACAACGAAATGAACATTTCTGTCGAGTACGACTTACGACTACCATAGACAACTAACCAGAGAAACCGAACAATATCCGTGACATAAAAAAAAACAAACTACATAGACTCCACACATACTTCCCAATTTTTCAAACAAGTCTCTGTAGACCCAGATAATTTACTTAGTCCAGATCTCCAAACTCAGTATAATGAACTTCTTCGAAAGTTCAGTGAAGATTTTAGTCCTAACTTTGAAGGTTATAATGGGGAAATAGGTCCTTTTGAAGCATCTGTTAATATGGGTCCTGTCCAGCCTCCCCAACGGAAAGGTAGAATGCCACAGTATTCAAAAAATAATTTGGTAGAACTCCAAAACAAATTTGACGAATTGGAATGTAAAGGAGTGTTCCGTAAACCCGAAGACGTCGGAATTTCAGTCGAGTATATTAACCCTTCATTTCTTGTCAAAAAAGCTTCCGGTGGTTTCCGACTTGTAACAGCATTTGCCGATGTTGGCAGATATAGTAAGCCGCAACCTTCTCTTATGCCTGACATGGATTCCACACTCCGTACGATCGCACAGTGGAAATATATAATCAAGTCTGATCTTACGAGCGCATTTTACCAAATCCCCCTGGCAAAAGATTCGATGAAGTATTGCGGAGTCGCGACCCCTTACCGTGGAGTTCGCGTATATACACGTGCGATGGGAATGCCTGGTTCCGAAACGGCTCTTGAAGAACTAATGTGTCGTATAGTGGGGGATTTCTTACAAAAAGGTTGCGTGGCTAAGTTGGCAGATGACTTATTTTGTGGCGGTAATACCCCGGAGGAGCTTTTATACAATTGGGAGTGCGTTCTTCAGTCGCTACAAAAATCAGGAATTTGCCTATCACCTAGCAAAACTGTTATTTGCCCAAAATCGATAACAATCCTAGGTTGGATTTGGTCACAGGGTTCGATTTCCGCTAGCACACACAGAGTAGCAACACTAGCCTCGTGTCCCGTACCAGACACTGTGCGGGGTCTTCGATCATTTATCGGTGCGTACAAGATGCTAAGCCGCGTCATTCCGAATTGTTCCAATTTAATTGCCCCATTAGAAGAGAAAATAAGTGGTATGAAATCAGCCGACAAAATTATTTGGTCCGACATGCTAAGAGAACATTTCGAGTTTGCCCAAAAGTCTCTGAGCTCCCGTAAAGCCATCACGCTACCTAAATGCAGTGATCAACTGTGGATAGTCACAGACGGTTCCGTCACTAAACGCGGTATCGGAGCGACCCTATACATAAATCGTGACGGTAAAGTGTCCTTAGCAGGATTTTTCAGTGCTAAGTTGCGTAAACATAAAGTGTTGTGGCTACCGTGTGAAATCGAAGCGCTTTCCATTGCCGCTAGTGTCAAACATTTCAGTCCCTTTATTATTCAGTCAAAATTGCAAGCGAATGTGTTGACAGATAGTAAACCATGCGTACAGGGATTTGAAAAACTATGTCGCGGTGAATTTTCGGCCAGTCCGCGTGTCACATCGTTTCTTTCTGTTGTAAGCCGATACCAGGTCAGCGTCAACCATTTATCCGGTCGTGCAAATATTCCATCCGACTTTGCAAGCAGCAACGCACCCGTTTGTACAGAGCCTAATTGTCAGGTTTGTTGCTTTATATCGCGTACCGAAGATTCTGTCGTTCGAGCCGTAAGCATTCAAGACGTTCTCAATGACGAATTTCGCTTACCTTTCACCACCAGGTCGGCCTGGATTAATATTCAATCAGAATGCCCTGATCTTAGACGCACTCACGCTCATTTAAAACAAGGCACCCGGCCCTCCAAAAAACTGACAAACATTAAAGACGTCAAACGTTACCTGAATGTTGCATCAATCGCCAAAGACGGTTTGTTAGTTGTTCGGCGTTGTGATCCTCTTGCTCCACCCAACGAATTGATCATTGTTTCACGTAACGTTCTTGACGGACTCGTCACCGCTCTACATATTAAGTTGGACCATCCGTCAAAACACCAATTAAACCTCGTCTTAAAGCGCCACTTTTACGTTTTAGACATGCCAAAGGCGGCCGAACAGGCTAGTGACTCCTGTCACACATGCGCGTCTTTAAAATGGTTCCCTAAGAGCCTCGTCGAGCAGTCTTCAGAAGACCCACCGGACTTGGTTGGCATATCTTACGTGGCCGACGTTCTTAAGCGCAACCGTCAACTCATACTGGTCGTCAGAGAAACTGTAACGTCGTACACTAGTACATGCTTTATCAAAGATGAAAAACTAGGTAGCTTGCGAGATGGGCTCATACACTTATTGATACCGTTAAAGCTTTTAAACGGTCCAAGTGTTGTCGTTCGAGTTGACCCGGCCCCGGGTTTTCGCCCTTTATGTGACGATTCATACTTAAAGCAACTCAACATATCAATTGAAATTGGCCGTGTTAAAAATCGGAACAAAAATCCAGTTGCCGATAAAGCCATCGCTGAGCTCGAAGACGAGTTACTTCGTGAGGAACACGATCATTCTCCTCTATCTGAAAATACACTAGTTATAGCTACTACGAGACTTAATTCTAGGCTTCACCAGCGTGGATTGTCCTCCCGCGAACTATGGACTCAAAGAAGTCAGTTTACTCATGAACAGTTGCCAATTTCTGACATGAACCTTATTTGCGCACAGCACGAGGCTCGAAATAAAAATCACGGATTTAGCGAAAATTCTAAATGCAGTCGACCCGGTCGTCCGACCCCTGATATTAATATAGGGGATTTGGTTTACCTTTATACCGACAGATCAAAGACCCAATCGCGAGATCGGTACCTTGTTGTAGCCCGTGATGGCGAATGGTGTTTCATCAAAAAATTCTCAGTCAATCAACTCCGCGCCTCGTCCTACAAAGTAAAACTTTCGGAATGTTATAAAGTTTTAAACACTATAAGTGCCCAGCAAAATCCAAGATATTCTCAGAATGTGTACAATGAGGAGTCTGATTCAGATGGCCATGACGAAGATAGCCGTCCTGGGCCTATCCGTGACCTACCACCAGAACGCGCGGAGCCCCCGCCTATTCTTATTTGCGAAAATATCGACGATGTTGAAAATCTGGACGAGCCGACTGCGCAACATGATAATAGTCTCGAACATGACTTGACACTTGGTAACTCGAGCACTGAACAAGATAATAAGCGTTTTCTCCGTAAGCGCTCCGAATTGAAAACGCCAGCGCGGTTTAAAGATTTCATTTCCTTTTAAACTTGATGCTCACTCGTCACCTTGGGTTAATTGTTTACTTAGAGAATCAGATACAACAAAATGTACGTCGTATTTCATTTACTGCTTATTTTATGTTTACTACAATGTATATGCACAGTATTTTTTGCTTAACTACTTATATAGTAATATGAATTTGATGAAGATATAGAGACTTTAAAGGAGATGGAAAAAACAAATGTCAGAATTATTTTGTTTCTTATTGATAGCTATGTGTTTAGTTTATGCATATTGATAACATTTATTTTTATTCGTGTTCTTATAATAACAGAGATTATTAGTTGACAATTGTAAAGAGAGAGAGAGAGAGAGACTTTAAAGGAGAAAAGAAGTTGCGCCAATGTATTGTATTGATTGTCACATGTATTAATCTGTATTATCTCCCTTACTCCATGTGTCATGATTATACATGTATTATTGATGGGTTATTTCCCTTTACTGTTTACCGCCTCACGATCATTATTAAATGTGCCTTTCTAACGATCACATGTGTTATGTTTTCTCTGCTTACTGGCGCTGCTTATATATATATATATATAGACCATTATTAGTCTAATAAAATATGCTTCTAGGACAATCCATCAGTGCTTTTTCTTTTGGGAGCCTTATTAAAATGCCAATGGTAGGATATGAATCCGAAATCCCGGGCTTAAAACCATGAAATCCCGAGATGCAGAATTTAAAGAAACTTCATATCCCAAAATCCCGAAATCGATAAATATATTCCCGTATCACGCAAGGATTAATCCCAAAATCAGGAGCTTAAAAACACCCGATCCCGACGCCCCCAAAAAGGTCCTGCCTTCCTCTAATCTCTACCTTACTTTCATTTTTGCCAAATCACTATTTTCCCTTTCAACAATAAATTTGTATGCCCCATTTATGGGCATTATGTTTTCTAGTCTGTGCATCCGTACGTTCGTTCGTCTGTCCGTCTGTCCCGCTTTAGGTTAAAGTCTTTGATTGAGGTAGTTTTAGATGAAGTTGAGCATGTTTTACTTATTTATGCAAGTGGTATGACCCCTTAAATAGTATTTCAAAGAAAACAGTAGGCAGAATCATACAGAGAGTCTCTATATATTAAAGTAGTATGATCGTATTTTACATGTAGATAAACACGAAAAATAATTGTCCTCTCTAAGGAGGTATTATAGTTGTGATTTTTGCGATCTAAACACCATGATATGAAGAACGCTCTGAATGGCTTATTTATTTTTCATTTTTGTTATCTATCATACGGTTGGTTGTACTTGTGTCACATGTTTTACTTATTTTAATATATATGTGCAACTGGTATGACCCCTTAAGTAGTAAGCATTTCAAAGAAAAAGTAGACAAAATACAGAGAGTCTCTTTGGTTGAGGTAGTTTTAGATGAAGTTGAGCATGTTTTACTTATTCATGCAAGTGGTATGACCCCTTAAATAGTAAATATTTCAAAGAAAACAGTAGGCAGAATCATACAGAGAGACTCTATATATTAAAGTAGTATAATCGTAGTTTACATGTAGATAAACGCGAAAAATAATTGTCCTCTATAAGGAGGTATAATGGTTGTGGGCCTTGCGATCTAAACACCATGATATGGAGAACGCTCTGATTGGCTTACTTATTTTTCATTTTTGTTATCTATCATACAATTGGTTGTATTTGTGTATGTTTCAAACCGGAAGTCTTATCTATGACTAAAAGTCAGTCAGATGACGGAATCATATCCGGACTCCTTTTTTGTCGTTTTTCTCCCAAAATAACTCAATCTGAATAATCTTAAGAATGGATGACAAATGCGACTATGCATGTTACCTATAGGGCACAGAGGCATGATGATTGATTTATTGTGGAAGGAAGAGAAGCGACACACAAAATGAGGTCTTCTCGTTTAATAGTATAGATATAGTCAAACATTGAGTTAATGCATATTTTGCATACTTTCACATTTATTGCTGATTATGAGGACTCTAAAAACCTACTATATTTAGAGACAATATATCATAATAGTTATTTTTGTTGAATACTTCCCGTAAAAATACTATTAACCGGTTACTAGTCTTTTTCAGACAATTTCGTAAAATAAATGATTCGTCGATTCGTCAATAATAGAGAGAGAGAGAGAGAGAGAGAGAGAGAGAGAGAGAGAGAGAGAGAGAGAGAGAGAGAGAGAGAGAGAGAGAGAGAGAGAGAGAGAGAGAGAGACTTAGAGACACAGACAGACAGACAGACAGACAGACAGACAGACTTTTGTCGGTGCCATGACATTAATGACAAATAAACATACATTAAAAGGACACCCGACTCCGAGATTTTCTCACTGCGTTGAAGACCCATTGTGGCCTTCGGTTGTAATCTTTTCTTTGGTTGGGTTGTTGTTTCTTTTACATTTTCTCCATTCTAATGCAACGTCGCTTGTAACGTTAATTATGATTGGATAACGTCACAAATTTTCATGTCATCAATTGACAATTGATGCCATGAAAATGTACGGGCAAGCGCAGACGACGCATGATTTGACGTTGTTTTCTGTCAGTTTCAATAGAATAGAGATACATGTAACAGTATTGTATTTTAAAAGGAATAACGCTAACGCGTCGCGTCGCCACTGCCCGGCCAGTAAACTTAATGTGCGACCATCATATCACCAATTGATGCCGTCGGAGCTTAAAATACTATATATAAGCTGTGAAAATTGTAAAATTTGGTTGAACAGATAGGGACTTTTAATTGGTGGTATGACACCTTTAATTCATATCAAGTGTTTGATATATAATGAGTTTTGAAAAAAAAAACACGCTATATTTGAATGTCATGTCAAGGACACGATAGTTCATTTATGTTACACATAACAAAAGAACCTACACTTTTATTTAACATTATAATGTACATGACTCACTTGTTTTTGTAATGTTACAAAAAACGGATACTACTTTGACATATATCACCAGTCATCGACCCCTATATTAGGTAACCACCTTAAATTGTTATATAGGGAAAACGGTAGTATTAAATTTTCCCAGCATTAGGTTGGCCTTTTGTGTACCCAAGGCAGGTGAAGGAAGTCAAATTAGGAGCGCTGTGATTGGATGTAAGGGTACAATATATGTTTTTATTTATCTATGAATAACTGCAGTGTGTATTTACAATATAAATTTTGAAACCTATTGAAATATTTTCTAGAGAATTATTCGAAAAGACTGTAAAATTTCATAAATTTGGTGCAAAATGACGGTGGGCATGGATAACATAAACAAGTTCCGTTGGAAGTTGGTCATGATACCATTTGGCTTTAATTTTTAAAACAGAATCAGGGGTTTAGCTAGGTCATTTTTACGTGTACGCCAGAACCTTGGTGAGGGGTATATGTCAACCAATTGCTGGTAGTGGGTTAGAGCAAGGGAGCGAAGCCCCTGGAAGCTATCGAGTTATGGAGAATGGATACCATTACTGTCATTAAAACCTGTTCCATTACTGTCATTAAAACCTGATCAGTAGCAACATACTTTAGAATTTGAATGGTTTATTTGTTATGTTAAATTATTCATTTTTGTTAATATAATTTAAAATATAATCATGGTCGGTTGATTTAGAGAAAATGTCTCAACAAGTAAATTTGAAATATGTTTAAAAAGAACCGTGGGAAAAGCACTCAACCAACAAAAGCACCTTTTTGTGTCCAAATCTCGTATTAAATGAACAATGTCATGTAAAGTAAAAAGTTAATCTTCAAAGATTTCCATGTGCAATATTAGATATCGTAAAGGTTTCGGTTGAACCCTGCAGTGGTTCTCGTTTGGCATTTTCCCCGCAAAAAGGGAATCCATTTATCAGTCCATTACAGGATTTAAAAAAATCAAACATTTTCTTTAGATTTTTTGCTTGATTTGGAATATTAGTTTTGGCTCAAGTTTCATGACAATTTAGAATGAAATTCAAAACAGTTTGGCTGTGGCCATTGATTGACACATTACATTCATTCGTTGACTGGGACAATTTAGGTGAACGTTTGTATGTAACGACCACTGCTCACTATGTACTTTTTAAAGACACTTAAACTATTGGGTCACCAAAGGTTACCTTAATAAAGTAATTCGAAAAATTAATCAGAAATAACACGATGTTTTGATTTATATCAATTTTATAAATCAAAACATAAAGGTTATTCCTGATTAATTTTTCGAGTTATTTTATAATTAAAGGCGTTAAGAAACCTTTGGTGACCCCACAGTTTAAATGTCTATCGTAGGTACGTCGTGAACAGTGGTCGTTACAGACAAACGTTCAAGTAAATTGTCCCAGTCAATGGATGAATTTAATGTGTCAATCAATAGCCACAGCCACACTGTTTTGAATTTCATTCTATAAAGGTTTATGCATTTATAATTAAGAAAAAAAAAAAGAGTCTGCGTAATATTGAAAATTTAATAAACAAATGTACGTACTTTCAAAACTTTGCTTCAGACAAAAATTATAAAAAATGCTAAAGTTTCATTTATTTCGATGAACCTGAGTTTTGATAAAGAAATTGTTATGTAAAAAAAGTTGACACCAGACTACAGCTATAAGTAAATGTTAATTTTGTTCGTAAAACACGGGAAAATTAACTGCATGTAATTCAATATTAGGCTCTCAATCAGTTAACTCTTTTGACCATAAACAGTTTCTGTTCAACTTCCGTAAAATTTTACAAAGGTTTGGCAAAGTTATTGTCATTAAAAAACAGTTTAACAATATACTGAACCTAAATATTGGTGCCGGTCACGAAATTTAGGATCGCTATGTCTCGCTTTGGCGTCATAAAGTATGTCACAGGCTCGACAAAACTGTAAACCAAAAAACGAATCTCAGCAGATTTTCTTTAAACAAAAGGGAAGAGAGTATAGAACGCACAGTTTAGATTCAGACTTGACACTCAGAAAATGAACAAATATATAATATGTGGCTGAAAAGAAAAAATCGTCAAATTGATACAAGCCAATGAAGAAAGAATTATAAAGCTGATGTGCTTCTAACAAGTTCTTTTTATTTTCTTTGATTTTTTTTTCAAATTCAAGTGTACGCCCGGCGGCGTTTTGACGTAAACGTAGCTACGCGCCTGAGAATAATAAAGTACTAAAACAAAATGTAACTGTTATATCCAGGTTTTTATCTTTAAAAGTGGTAAATTTAGAAAATGTTAATATTTTCGTCTATGGCAGAATAAATAGTACCGTTTTCCCTATAAATATTTAACTCACAAAACCGGAGATTAACAGAGAAAGGTTATTTTTGTACTGTAATTGAAAAGAGAGTTTTTGTTTAGAAACGGATATAATTCAAACATATTACGGACCTTTAAAGTAGTAATGATTCTTTAACGTGTGGTGGCTCTCTAATTACAAGAGACATGGAATTTAGCATAAACAACATTTCTCATAAAACATCGACGTTCCACAAAATATTTTAAAGGAATGGAACTAACATCATAGGAAGTTATATTAACTACAATCCCCTGGATGAAGGACAATAAGTTTGCATAACTGTATTGCAATACATATTTGAAATAAGTTTTAAATCAAACTTATTATAATTACCAATTAAAACAACACCAAGATCTGACGACAGAGAAAAAATAATGACCTTTAAAAAAAATGAGTCGAAAAATCAATTTTGTATTCGAATTCTTAAATGGATAGTCAAACAGAAAAACGTATAGCAAAAATAAAACCAGGCTATTAAATGATAAATTCACAAGTGAATAACCCCTCAACCAGAACCTAAAACCATTTTAGTTATGTAAAAATCCGATTGCTATTTCACGTCTGTTTTGCTGATTCATATTCGTATCTTTTGATTGTACAATGTCATATATTTCTAATTCATTCTATATACATTTAATCCTTTCTCTTTACGTTGTTATTTATAAATATATGTATGCACATGCATAAATATTATCTGTTATAAATATTCAAAATATTTGGAAGATTTATAATAGAAAGGAACTATCTTTAGACCTTAATGATCCATAAAACATTATCGAAGCATTAAAGTAGAACCATAAACCTATAGAGTTTATTATGCATGTAAAAAATGTATCTAAATAGATTGTTTAATATGTAAATGTTACCGGTGACACAATTATCTACACTTAATAAAACATGATACGTCTTGCAATTTCCCCTACTTAGCTTTAAAACAATGTATGTCGTTTTCTCTATCATTTAATATTTCATTGCTTAATATATATATATATATATAAGTCTGAAAATTGCACCCAACAGTGTTCTCTGCTGATAAATATATAAAGCGTATTTCAGTTCAGTGGCAAATATTCAAATATTACATAAAACAATTTCGTAATATTCAGTTGTTTATTGACAATGTATATACATGTACAGAGGTCAGTGTATATAAAGTACGAATCCAGTTACAAAATTTAGTTATTTTTTACTGTCGTACGCGAGTATTACTGTTGTAGAATAAAGGATTATAAGAAAACGGCGTTGTTTTTAACTTTTTGAAAATACCAACAAAATAATTGATTTTTTTTAACACAATTTCATTAAAATAGAGCTTTTTCGTGTAAAATAAAAGAACTAATAAAAGTCCAACACAGTGAAACTAAAGCAGATGAATCCATAATCCCCCTATAATGTTGATAAGTGAATGCGATTCATTTTAACTATAAATGTGATGCATTTTCACTGTAAGTGCAATCATTTCTGCTGTGCAATGAACTTAAACTTTTGTTTGAAAGATAATAACACATGCAACAATCGAGAATCATAATTTATATATGGAAATTTACAATTTGAAAATCAAATTAGTCGTAAATGCTTACTTGAATTAACGAGGGTATAACCAACGTATGGATGATTTAGGACGTTGTGCATTGTGTACCGTTCGTCGATTTTTGTTTCTGTTGTGTGTTTTGTCATGGTGCTGTAGTGTTTGTTAGTAAAAGATCGACAGCATACTTCCTTTTTCCATTGATAGATATAGGAAGATGTGGTGTGAGTGCCAATGAGACAACTCTCCATCCAAATAACAGTTTAAAAAATTAAACCATTATAGGTCACTGTACGGCCTTCAAATTCAAGACGGAGCCTTGGCTCACACCGAACAACAAGTTATAAAGGGCCCCAAAATTACTAGTGTAAAACCATTCAAACGAGAAAACCAACGATCTAATACATGTATAGCCATCTCTTGCTAAGTTGCTATTGATTATCAAAGTGCGAGGTTTAGATACCGCTAAATCCAGGTTTGAACCACTTTTATCAACATAAAGAAATGCCTGTTACAAGTCAGGAATATGACAGTGCCGTATTTTTACTATTTCTTTCTTTTGGTAAGAAAATCGAACATAGATTAGGGTGGTACCTAACACTTTCACTAAAACTAATATGGCTCGTTTAATTTTAATAAAATTTTGACAAAGTATTTACTTTGACCTTTTAACAAAAATATAAAAAAAAAATTAAAATTTTGAACCAACTGTATTATCAGAAAAAATACACTTCTTATAAAGGTATGGCACGTCTGAACCACTTTTATTAATTAATCTTAGATTATCTCAGATAACCTAGGTTAATCTCAGATAATCCCAGTTTATCTCAGCTTAATTCAAATTCGAGAAAATCCTAGTTTATCTCAGAAAATACAGAAAAATTTATTATCTGGAGAAAATCCCGGTTTATCTCAAAATATTAAGAAAATCTAGGTTTTTCTGAAAGATTTTCAGATAATCCTAATTTATCACCAAATAATATATTTTCTCAATTTCAGATAATGAATTATCTCATTTCTCGACAAATCTAGGTTTATCTCGGATTCTAAATATACCAAAGAGTAATGTAACGAGTGTTTTAATTGGACGAAAATCGTTTAAACTGTTTCTTTCTCTTGATGGTGACGAATTCACTTCCTTTTATTGGGTGAACGGTAATGTGCCAAAATATGGGTCATAATTTTGCGAGGTTTTATACAATCAAAGAGCTGAAAGCTCTGAGGAAAAGTGACACCACTGTCTTTAATATTGGGATATTTTTTATGCAAGTCTTGATTTTCACATACCGTATTCAGTTTAACAATACAACATGTCTCGTTAGCCTATAATTGATATTCGTATATGAGTGTGCGTGTGAAGTGAAGATGACAAATGGCTGTTTTTTTTAAGACAAATGAATAGGTCAAGACTACCTGAATTGTACAAATAAATAATGTAGAAAGGCTTTTATATTTCTCACTGGTACATAGTCCGAACCCCCTTTCCCCCACAAAATTTTAGGCAAATAATCTTTTTGTTACTGTTATCAAAGGTCTAATGAAACTCAGGATTTCAAAGAATTCTAGTCAAACCGGCACCTGGTTAAATTGGCACCCGGTATAGTCAAATCGGCTCCTGGTTAAATCAACACCTGATATAGTCAATTCGTCACCCATGTTAAATATATATTTTTTACAGTATTTTAAGAAAAAAGAGTAAAAATAAGAAAGGGGTTTTCAGAATTTTGTTCAGTATTTAAGCAAAAAAAGTTAAATACCAAAGGAAGGGATTGTCCAAAAAAATTAACTTTCACATTTTTTGAGGTTCATGTACATTTTGTATATAATTATTTTTCTCAATTAAATGTGTATTTTTAATCATATATATGAGGTATTGGATATTCTTGATGCATATTTTAACCAGTTGAGCATTTTACAGTTATGTTGGTTTAATGTTGTATAAACTTTCCTGAAAAAAAAACCACCTTAAATTTGCTAATCATATGGCATGAAAGTTTGATTTATTGAAAGGGACTTTTAGTTTTCCATTTTATTTTTCTAATTGTCTCATTGTTAATACAACAGCTTGGGTAAGGGCTTCGTTGTTTACCCTTATACACAACAGCATATTAAATATGTACTTGGTAAAAGTTATTAATCAGTTGAATAGAAAACATTATAACCAATATTATTGGATGCCAAATTGACTTCAAATAGGTGCCGAGTTGACTAGATGGCGATTTAACCAAGTGCCGATTTGACTTGTACATTTCAAATCCTCTGCGATCGTTTGTGGTATTTTCTTGAAAAACCTGTTTTCCATCATTAAACAGAAGTAAAAACTGCTTAAAAATGATTCTAGAACGCTTCGTGATTGTTAAAATAAGTTTAGTTAAATCAATTTTGAAACTTGCGATGTTTAAACAGGAAGTTTAAAAAGCACGTGTAAAAGAAGAAATTAACCGGAGAGAGTCCAAATCCGTACACGACAGATATCACTATAATACGACTTTGAAAGTAAAACAGTTCCATCCTCTTGTAAAACAGTCTTTATTATACCTATCACATTAATGTTTGAAAGGTCTTAAGCTTATACAAACCATAAAAGTCGGTATGAAACACCAAAACGGAATGAACAATAACCGATTACGTTTTGTAGTTTACAAATTCTAAGCTGGTTTACGGTTGTCTTTTTTACTATGTTTGATCTAGCAGATACCAGTTTATTTCAAATGCATTGAAAAGAAACGAGAAATTTGTAATGAAAGGTTTAGTTTTTATATTAATCAGTTTTAATTTGATATTAAATAGAAAAAACTTATTAATATGGATGAGTGAAAATAATTAGTTTGAAAAATGATGAGAGCGCCCTCTACAATATCAATGATGGTGGAACGTAAACAACCACCTCGCCGCGAAATTGAACTTGTTCTCTTATTTCTTGCTTATTGTACTCTATAGTCCGCACCCCCTCTGAAAGATCAAATTTTGGAGAATAAAACCGCGGACCATACAAGCCTTTCTATGGACAGGTCAACATTTTTGTTGTAAATAAAATAAAGTATGTAAACTGGTTCCTGTCCGTCTACAACACTTTGTTCGAGTGTAGCGGAATACAAGCAAATACCATTTAGTTTGTAAAATAGTAAATATGAAACCGAGTGCGGTAGGCGGAGGCAATAATCGACTTCCTGTTGTTCTGGTCAATGGTATCGGAATAATGCCGCTTAAGCGTCATTTTCCAAAAATTACCGTCCTTTTACAGAGGAGGGGCGACGTTCAACATACGGCACGCAATTTTTACTTATATTATTGATCGATCGCTGTGTTATTGTTTCATTTATCATATAATTCTCATATGTTAATATCAAACTACTCGTGGTGTGGACATCACCTTTATTGACACCTGGACAAGCGAAATTTGTTGAATCAATTATAAAAACAAGTAATATACAGAAAGGCTGATTATATACAATATACATATACTTTGTACATACATAATAAACAAATTTGGTAGCTATTCATCATGTTTTTTTACACAAACTGATTTGTCAGTAAACAAAATAGAGATAACATTAGAAAGAAAGCAATTTTAGAAATTTAATACACAAATATTACTTTATTCTAATATTCACTTTTGACTCGAAAACTAGCATATTTGAACATAAGACATAACATCGGAATCCAGTAAAAAGAAAACTGTGTCTTTGATTATATTTATAAGGAAGGACTTATCTAATTCAGAGCTCTTTTAAATTGACGAAGAACGTTAATAAAAGAAAGAAAAGAAATTTAGAGTAAGTTCGTCAATCCATGTACAGCGAAAGAAGGGAACTTCATCCAATTCAACCAAAAAATCAATCTGAATTTCACAAACTTCTTGATGATATTGGTGATGACAATGTAACAAACAAAGATCAATTTTCTCCCTATTTTGAAATAAATGTTCTTCGAAACCATATCTTTTTTGAAGTATAAAATCTTTCTTGAGACTGGGGTGAAATATTCTAAACTGGTGATAGATGTACATAGTGGTGATTGATATACAGAGTTGTGATAAATATACAAAATGGTGATAGATATTAAAGGAAGTGACAAATATACAGAGTGTGGTGATATATATACAAACGAGTGATAGATATACAGAGTAGTGATACATTTAGACAGTATACGTTTATTTCATATCGGTTGACAATAAGATTCTCTTATTGGATAAAAAGGGGTCACATGACATTCACTATTCTTCAGTAATAAATTCCATCGGTCTTTAACAGAAAAAACGGACCAGAAAACCGGTCGTTAACGAACTTTTACATGTAATTACACCTTATGTAAGAATCCGGGGTTTTGATTGGTTAATAGCCAGTGTATTTTTCACCAATTTACTGTTATCAAATGAATATCGTTCATTTTTAACGCCGCCGGGGTATTTGCTAAAAGGATATGCCTTTTTTACCCTCTCTGCCGTGGTATTTGCCAAAAAATACTCTATCCGACTGGACGCTTGTAACGTCACGATCATCAATGCGTTTTAGTACATTAACATTCGGTGTAATTAAACAGATATATCATGTTATTGAGGGGTATTTGCGAAAAATACCAGTCTTGAGAATGAATTTCCCTCGCCTTACGGCTCGTGAAATTTAACATTCTCTCGACTGGATTTTTTTGCAAATACCCCTCCTTAACATGATATATCTGTTCAATAATGGCTGGTGGGGCGTGGTTTCCGTCTGATAATCACCGTTGGGGCGGGGTTTCCGTCTGATAATGACCACTGGGGCTCGGCTTCTCTGTTTAGAGAGATTTACCTTTTATGAAACATGTTCCTGATTTTAATATTATATTTAAGTTGTTGAATTGTTTATTATATGTTTTCGTGAAATATAAAATTAAAGATAACTTGATTAAGTATTTATATACTGAAAATTGCACTAAAATGAATGGCAGTATTACTACGACTGGTCTTCACTCTTTGTCATAGAAATCGTACAACTACCCGAGTTCGCTTTAGGCATTTTGAATTTACGAGAATTTTCCAAAACATGGTTTCTCAATGAAATAAACATAATATTTCTTGAAAAACTGGTCATTATCGTAATACATGGACTGCCCGTAGGACAGTGGTATTGACTGCGACAGCGATAATGACCTCGCCTTTGGCTCAGTCATTATCATTATCTTAGTCAATACCACTGTCTTGTGGGCAGTTCTCATATCACGATAATGACCAGTTTTTCAAGAACTATTATATAAATAGTGTCTTGAAATATGAAATTTATTTGTATGAGGCTTAGAAACGGGAAAATGCGAGATTCTACCGAGCATTTTCCCTTTTCGTGCCGAATACAAATAAGTTTCATATTTCAAAACACTATACGTATACTGTCTTTATACTGAAATGAAAAAATTATATAACAAAAATAGTTTAAAAAAAGTGTTTGGAATTTCCCTCTTGGGGTACCATTTTGGGAAAATACAGAAAAGAACGGTTATAATCTTAAATGAAACCGGTAAACCTATTTCAAATTTATACACTGTTTTGAAGCCATCATTTTTTACTTTTATACATCAATTTTAGTGACCACCAGCCATGTCAATTTTTATCTGGTTTTAGCTACGTTTCTAATTCAAAAAAGTAAAGTTTAGCTTCTTTTCATTGTACCTGTTTCAAAGCGCTCTAAAATACTGATTTAATTAAAGACATGAATGAAATTTTGATTAAAAGTTGTGGATTTTCACAATTCTATACGATACTTGTATTTTAAAGTAACTAAAACCCCTTTTGATCCCCTACACAAATTGACGGTGACATTGTTTTCTTTTTTCAACATACGTCATGTAACGTTTATAACAAAATATGTGTCAGGGTCATGTGCATAGTAAAAATTTACACATTGAAAAGTGAAACAACATACAAAGATCTTCTTTATTGCGTTTAAAGCTAAACGTCTTGGAAAATTCTGACAGATCTGACAAATTATTGATAGCCTACTGTAAGGATGGACAAAAGCACAAAAATAGCAATAGAAAATGCATTGCAAAGAAAATTCTGTAGGAAAAAAACATATGAAAAAAGAAAATGAAGGTCAGTTAATCATGTTAATAAAATCTTGCTTATATTATTATTTCTTTACTTAGTATATTTCCATTCTCAATTTTATGGTAATAAGAGCAAAAACTAGCTTATCAAGCCAAGTCAGCCAAA
The DNA here is from genome assembly GCF_965363235.1 of Mytilus galloprovincialis. Taxonomy (NCBI): domain Eukaryota; kingdom Metazoa; phylum Mollusca; class Bivalvia; order Mytilida; family Mytilidae; genus Mytilus; species Mytilus galloprovincialis. Next base: position 28,440,475 of record NC_134851.1, on the reverse strand, counting down.
CAAGAAGTTTATTCATAGAGATGTGTTCTTACAAAATTGAATTTATTCAAATGACAAATTCTTGTCAAATTTAAGCATCTTTGATCATTATTGAAGTAAAACGCACAAAATTTGTCCCACCAGTTTCATTTCATTTCCTATTACTAGTATTCAGGTAAAGTATATCATACATAATACTTTGTTTATAAATATATGGAACGCCATGACTGCCTTATGTTAATGATCAGCATTATATGCAGTGCTCACACCATTATATTAAGTGCTCACAACATTATATTAAGTGCTCACAACATTATATTAAGTGCTCACACCATTAAATGCAGTGCTCACACCATTATATTAAGTGCTCACAACATTATATTAAGTGCTCACAACATTATATGCAGTGCTCACACCATTATATTAAGTGCTCACAACATTATATTAAGGACTCACAACATTATATTAAGTGCTCACACCATTATATGAAGTGCTCACAACATTATACGTTTTTTGTTGTATGATGAGATTGGTGTATGATGAGATTGATGTATGATGAGATCATTCGGTAAACATCGTTTTTTTTGCGGAAATTACCGAATCCATAATTTGTAAATTACGGTAATTCCCAGCATACAAATTTAAACAGTTATTAATGTTTGGTGCAAAATAACTAGTTTGTGAATTTAAATTCTTTTAAGAATATAATTCGGACTACGCCGCATTTTTGCGCCTGTCCCAAGTCAGGAGCCTCTGGTCTTTGTTTATCTTATATTATTATAATTTTAGTTTCTTGTGTACAATTTGGAAATTAGTATGGCGTTCATTATCACTGAACTAATATATATTCGTTTATGGGCCAGCTGAAGGACGCCTCCGGGTTCGGGAATTTCTCTTTACATTGAAGAACTGTTGGTGACCTTCTGCCGTTGTTTTTTCTATGGAGTCGGGTTGTGATCTCTTTGACACATTCCCCATTTCCATTCTCGATTTTATGCTATACATAAAAGTCAAATTAGTTTCGACAATTTTCCATTTTTTCCCCCGTGAGTGATCCCTATCCATGAGAAAGAAGCCCCACAGAAACAATCAAGATCCGCCGTCAAAAGTAACTTTCCAGATAACGAAAAAAAATATTCAGATATGAAATTTTCAACCTTTGAGATTGATCCTAAACATGGGATATGGAAAAAAATTGGTAGCAAAAATAACAGAAATCCTCAGACTATAGACAAGCTTGTATGTGAGAAGAATTAGAACGCCAATCACAACAACGAGAAGAATTCAAAGTAAAACAATACTAGAAGTTCTCCATTAATATAATTATATTACAATTATATATTGACATAATAATGAGTATCTTTTTTTGTGCTTCCGTTACAAAACAAATTGTGTGGACTTTAAATAAAATCAAAGAAGTGCTCAGCAACAAATAGCATTCCTATTTTTGTGTTGTTGCTATCATCTGGACCTAAACACAAATTTGAATCTTTTTTCGAGGTCCATTGTTATCAAAGAAGTGCGATCTAAAAGATATTATTCTTCTATGACTTGTAGTTGATTATATTTTGTATCTTAATGTACCTTAACCAGAATTAATTTAGGTCAAGTAGTTATCAAAGGTACCAGGATTATAATTTAGTACGCCAAATGCTTGTTTCGTCTACATAAGACTCAGCAGTGACGCTCATATCAAAATATTTATACATCCAAACAAGTACAAAGTTGAAGAAAATTGAAAATGACTCCTTTTTCATGGACAATCGTTACTATCCAATAATAGTAAATCATTCTATTTTACTCACAGTTTGTTTCAATCTTTACCTAAATGCAAAACTTAGATGCATGTTTTTTATTAGTTGTTAGTGGCTTTGAACTAGCTGTCAGTAATTGCGAGTACTCTCAGATCAGTACTTATAGTGTCTTTTTGTTGTTGGAATATAGAAGTACCCGCCCACGTCTACTCTATTTTCTGGTAGATGGATTTATATTTGTACCCATCTGATGAGTTAAGCCTTTTACAACTGATTTTCATAGTTCGTTCTTATGTTGTTCTGTTACGCCACTGTCCCAGGTTAGACGGAGGGTTAGTATCCCGCTAACATGTTAAAACCCGCCGCACATTCTGTATATGTGGCTGTCCCAAGTCAGGAGGTGCCTTTATTTCAGTGGTTGTCGTTTGTTAATGTGTTATATACATGTTAGTTTTTCGATCGTTTGTTTGTACATAAATTAGGAATGTTTTACGTTTATCATTTCGGGGCCTTCTATAGCTGCATGACTCTGCAGTATGGGCTTTGCTCATTGTTGAAGGCCGTACTGTGGCCGTTTAGTTGTTAATTTCTGTGATGTCATTTTGTCTCTTGTGGAAAGTTGTTTCATTATCAAGCATACCACTTTTTTTATATATATTAACCGTGCAAAATGACGAACAAACGTAGTAAACGTTTTTCATCCCCACAAACTCAGTTTTCATAAGAGATGATAACTTTAAATGAAAATAATGTTAAACTGGGTCTTGAAAGGGTAAAATTTAAGGATTTTTTTGAAAAAAAAGTGTGTTTCCAGTTTTTGGAGAAAAAAATAATTTGTTTTTGATTCTGAGAAAAAAAATTTGGTTGATTCACCCCTAGCTGCCAATATATGTAATGCTAAAATTGAATTAAAAAAAATATTTTCGACTTGTCGCTAGAAAAATAAAAATCAATAGCCCTCCCCCCCCAAAAAAAAAAAATTAAATGGTTGCTGCCTAAAGTTATGTTAAACACCTACAATGAAATGCTTTAAACTGCATTTTCCATATCTGTTAGATACTTATTCATGTGAAATAACAAATTCTGAAAATGGATGCCAAAAATGACTCAATCATGACATATATATAAGCTAGTGTAATATAACGCTTATATGTGTTATAGAAAGCTGACTGTTTTATTTAAAATGTAATTCAGCTTTTTTTTAAACTGAGTACGGACTATAAAGTGGCACCTTGCTAAAGTTCTTCAGTAGGAAATGAGCTCGAGGAATATGTCATACAAATTTCCCTTCGATATTTCATTAAATAAGCTTTTTATTATTTCACTTACATTTTGCCATTCGTATTTCTTACGACGAACAGAACTACTTTAATCATTCACTTCTTAGTTTCATCTTTTCCTTACTTATTTCAATCAGTTTTAAATATTGTATACTGCCTTATGATCACATGACTTTAATAACTGTTTAAATTTGTTTGCTGGGCATTACCGTAATTTACAAATTATGGATTCGGTAATTTCCGCTAAAAAACGATGTTTACCGAATGATCTCATCATACATCAATCTTATCATACAACAATCTCATCATACAACAAAAAACGTATAATGTTGTGAGCACTTCATATAATGTTGTGATCACTTCATATAATGTTGTGATCACTTCATATAATGTTGTGACCACTGCATATAATGTTTTGACCACTTCATATAATGCTTTGACCACTGCATATAATGTTGGGAGCACTTAATATAATGTTGTGAGCACATAATATAATGTTGTGAGCACTTAATATAATGTTGTGAGCACTTAATATAATGATGTGAGCACTGCATATAATGGTGTGAGCACTTAATATAATGTTGTGAGCCCTTAATATAATGTTGTAAGCACTTAATATAATGGTGTGAGCACTGCATATAATGTTGTGAGCACTTAATATAATGTTGTGAGCACTTAATATAATGGTGTGAGCACTGCATATAATGGTGTGAGCACTTAATATAATGTTGTGAGCACTTAATATAATGGTGTGAGCACTGCATATAATGGTGTGAGCACTTAATATAATGTTGTGAGCACTTAATATAATGCTGTGAGCACTGCATATAATGCTGATCATTAACATAAGGCAGTCATGGCGTTCCATATAAATATGTAATTATTTAAAGAAGCTGATACAGCAACCTGTTCAAGAGAAGAAGCCCCATTTTGTCCATTAAAGTTTACTTTCATAATCTATAAAATACCCTGAGAAATAAGACAAATGGCTACTGTGCAAGCTAATCTAATAGTTTAATTTTACAATAATAATGATTCTGAAATTCAAAGTTGTGTCACTTTCACTTATAATTTAAAGCATATTTTTTTACAGAATTTCTGTCAATATTTTTGGTATAAAACTTATAAATCCCTTTTTTTGTATTTTACTGTTCAACGAAGAAACATAGGCTTGAGTTTAAAGGCTCTCTTAATTTGAAGAATTTTGTTGTGACTCTTGGTCACACTTTATAGAATATAAAATATATATGATCAGTACTATTTATTTAATAATTATATCAATATTCAGAAAGATTATTGAAATTGTATATAAAACTATGTTTTATTGCATTAAATATAATCAGAAGTGTTTAAAAAAATTCTGCTAGGAATGATCCCAAATATAAAAATTACATGTAGTATATTTCATCCGCCAGATCTAATTTCTTTCAATATAGCTAGGTTTTTAATTTTACATGTAGGTGTCATTATCCACATTTCTGAATTGGTTTTTTTTTTACTGCAGTAATATTTTGTCTTTTAATATTTACATTTAGTCCTTCTCTGAAAAATAGGGGGAAGTATCTCTTCTTTAAATTATCATAACATAGGTCTAGTTATAAATCGAGTTTCGTTTATTTTCTTTCTAATTTTTGTAAAGTAAACTCCTTTTTTAATTTTTATGCATTTTGCTGGGTTTTTATTTTTGTACCACCGCTCTGTATATATATCACCACTCTGTATATCTATCACCACTCTATATATACTACCACTCTGTATATCTATCACCACTCTGTATATCTATCAAATTCTATATAACTACCACGACGTTTTTATATCTACCACTATAGGATTAAACACATTTTTTCTAGAGGTTATTGATGTGTAAACCGGGGCGATTAACTCACAAACTGAATAAAAGAATGTGTATCGCGCATGAATAGATCACGAAAGTAGTTTCGGAAACATGGTTTATCGAAGTGTAAACCAAGCGAAAAATTCTAATTGACCAATCCAATTCAAGTATTTATAGATATGCAAATGATTTAAGAATTATCACTCTGTATATATATCACCACTCTGTATATCTATCACCACTCTGTATATCTATCACCACTCTGTATAAATGTCTTCACTCTGTATAGCTACCACCACGGCACGCTGTATAACTATCACTAATTTGTATATCTACCACCACTCCGATCTATCACTTCTCTGTGTATCTATCACCACTCTGTATATCTATCACCACTCTGTATATCTACTACCTCTCTGTATATCTATACTACTCTGTGTATAGATTTTGTGATTTTAGATATTGGACCATAATAGATAAATTTATTTTTTTAAATTTCATTTAAACACATTCATTCTTTGTCGGAAACCTATGCTGTGTTAAATATTAAATCACAATCCAAATTCAGAGCTGTATCAAGCTTGAATGTTGTGTCCATACTGGCCCCAATTGTTCAGAGTTCGACCTCTGCGGTCGTATCAAGCTGCGCTCTGCGGAGCATTTTAATATACATGTATCTTTTACAACTCTGTTTATCTAACACTACGTTTTTATATCTATCAACACTCTGTATATATATCATCACTTAGTATATCTACCACCACTCTGTATATCTACTACCAATCTGTATATCTACCACCACTCTGTACTTATATCTATCCCCACTCTGTATATCTACCACCACTCTGTATATCTATTGCCGTTCTGTAAATCTGTCATCATTCTGTATATCTACCACCGCTCTTTATATATATATATTACGAATTACAAATGTGTCGAGGTTTCTGATTGGATAACAACACAGAGATGTCAGTATACATTCAGGAAACTGCCGGGGTATATACGACGTTTTTATCCCCAATTGGAACCTCAAAAACGTCATCATAACACCGGTTACTATGTGACGTAGTCATAGGCTATCAGACTGTCAGAGGTTCACAGAGGGAAAATAATGACGTGCTTCAGTCAATAATACATTTTTGATACAAAATCACGCAATTAACACTTTTAATACTTTAATTTGATGTTAAAAGTGTTGTTATAAATTATTACATACACGATAAAATGTTCACAGCAAATTAGAAAATCCTTCACGTATGCCGAACATATCAGGTTGGGTTTTTCAATATATATGTGTTGTCAACAAATACCTGCACTGGAAAATAACATTAAGTCTGGGGTAATCCGTAATATATGTGTAATTCAGGTCTCAGAAAGGCTCAGGGGATATAAACTCTAAGCCGGGAATGTCACAGTATATACCCTGTCTGAGACCTGAATAACATATAATATCACCACTCTGTATATCTATCTAACTCTCTATATATACTACCACTCTGTATATCTATCACCACACTGTATATCTACCACCACTCTGTATATCTATAAAATTCTATATAGCTACCACAACGTTTTTATATCTACCACCACTCTGTATATATATCACCACTCTATATATACTTTGTTTATTCTGTATATCTACCACCACGCTGTATATCGATCACTACTCTGTATGTGTATCACCACTTTATACCTACTACCACTCTGTATATATATCAACTTTTTATATATCTATCACCGCTCTGTAAATCCATCACCACTCTTTCTATTTATCACCACTCTGCATATCTATCATCACTCTATATGTATGTATCACCTACGTTTTTTTTTTATATATCACCACTCTGTGTATCAACCACCACTTTGTATACATACCACTACGTTGTATATCTACCACCACTGTATATCTACCTCCACTCTATATTTCTATCATCACTCTTTATATCAATCACCACTCTTTATATTTATCCCCACTCTGCATATACCTCACCACTCTTTATATTTACCACCACTCTGTATATCTATCACCACTCTGTATATCTACCACTACTCTGTATGTCTACCACCACTGTGTATATTTATCACCACTCTGTATATCTACCACTACGTTTTCATATCTATCACTGTATTATATATCTATCACAACTCTGTATATCTACCACTTCTCTGTATATATATCACCACTCTGTATATCTATTACCACTTTCTATATCTGCTACTACGTTTTTATATCCATATCTACTCTGTATATCTACCACCATTATGTATATCTACCACCACTCTGAATGTCTACTACCACTTTCTATATCTACCACTACGTTTTTATATCTTTCACCACTCTGTATATGTATCACCACTCTGTATATATATCACCACTCTGTATATCTATTACCACTCTGTATATCTATCACCACTCTGTATATCTGTCTTCACTCTGTATATCTACCACCACTCTGTTTAACTATCACCACTCTGTATAACTATCACTTCTTTGTATATTTTCCACCACTCTGTATATCTACCACTACTCTGTATATCTACCACCACTCTGTAATTCTACCATTACTCTGTATATATATATATATATATATATATATATATATATATATATATATATATATATATATATATATATATATATATATCAACACTCTGTATAACTACCACCACTCTGTATATCTGTCTTCACTCTGTATATCTACTACCGCTCTGTATATCTACCACTACTCTGTATATCTACCACCATTTTGTATATTTACCACCACTCTGTATATCTATTACTACTCTGTATATGTATCACCACTTTGTTTATCTGTCTTCACTCTGTATATCTACCATCACTCTGTATATGTGTCTTCACTCTGTATATCTACTACTGCTATGTATATCTATCAAACTCTGTATATCTATAACCACTATGTATATCTACCACGACGTTTTTATATCTTTTACCACTCTGTAAATGTATCACCACTCCGTATATCTACCACAACTCTGTATATCTTCTACCACTCTGTATATATATATCACCACTTTGTATTTCTACAACCACTGTATATATACCACTACGTTTTATATCTATTACTACTCTGTATATGTATCACCACTCTGTATATCTGTGTTCACTCTATATCTACCACCACTATGTATATCTATCACTACTTTGTATATCTATCACACTCTGTATATCTATAACCACTATGTATATCTACCACGACGTTTTTAGAATCATATTCGAAACAGTGTGGTCCTGGCCATTGATTGACAACCTAAATTATCCCATTGACTGGGACAGATTAGATGAACGTTTGTCGGTAACAATCACTGCTCACTGTGTACTTGTTAAAGACACTGAATCTGTGGGGTCACCAAAGGTTCTCAACACCTAAATAAAGCAATTCGAAAAACTAATTCGGAATAATTCGATGTGTTGATTTATATCAATAATATAAATCAAAACATAAAGGTTATTGCTGAATACTTTTTCAAATTATTTTATCATTAAAGGCGTTAAGAACCTTTGGTGACCCCACAGTTTAAATTCTATAATAAGTAAGAAGTGAGCAATAGTCGTTACCGACAAACGTTCATCTAATCTGTCCCAGTCAATGGGATAATTTCGGTTGTCAATCAATGGCCAGGACCACACTGTTTCGAATATGATTCTATATCTTTCACCACTCTGTATATATATCACCACTCCGTATATCTACCACAACTCTGTATATCTTCTACCACTCTGTATATATATATCACCACTTTGTATTTCTACAACCAGTGTATATATACCACTACGTTTTATATATATTACTACTCTGTATATGTATCACCACTCTGTATATCTGTGTTCACTCTATATCTACCACCACTCTGTATATCTATCACTACTTTGTATATCTACCACCACTCTGTATATCTATCACTACTTTGTATATCTACCACCACTCTATATATCTTACCACCACTATTTAGATCTACCACAACGCTTTTATATATATATCACTAGTCTGTATGTCTATCACCCCTCTGTCTATCTACCACCACTCTGTATATCTATCACCACTATATCTCTCGTTCGTTTGTTTACCGATCACCACTCTGCATATTTATCAACGCCTTCTATATCTATCACCACTCTGTATATATATAATTACTCTGTATATATACCACTACGTTTTTTTATTTTCCACTTCTCTGTATATCTACCACTACTTTGCATATCAACTACCACTTTGTATATCTATTACCACTTTGTATATCTATTACCACTCTGTATATCTATCACCACTATATATATCGCTCGTTTGTTTATCGGTCATCACTCTGTATATCTATCAACCCCGCTATATCTACCACCACTCTTTATATATATCACCATTCTGTATATATATCACCACTCTATATATATGCTTCTACGTTTTTATATCTTCCTCTACTCTGTATATCTAGCACCACTTTGTATATCTACCACCACTTTGTATATCTATCATCACCCTGTATATCTATGTCCACTATACCCGTATCTATCGCTCGTTTGTTTATCTATCACCATACTCTATATATATCTTCCTTGAATATATCACCATTCTGTATATCTATCACCAATATGTATATCAAATACCACTCTGAATGTCAATAACCACTATGTACATCTATCACAAGTTTAGAATATTTCACTCCAGTCTCAATAGAAAGATTTTATACTTTCCAAAAATATATGGTTTCGAAGTACAGTTATTGTATAAAAGGGAGATAATTGACCAATTGAGTGACAAAGGAAATCCTTCTATCTTTGTGTCTTCAGATCTTCAGATACCGTTATTTAAGATATGTCATGCATAACCGATGATCATATTCAATACCAATTATCGTGTTGATTAGGTCTTTACAAATCCTTAATTAGGTCGTTTGGTCTTTAGTAATTAGTAAAGGTAATCAACACATACTAGTTAATCAAAATAGAAAGATGTTCTTAGCTCAAAAATAAAGATAACAGTTGCAAAAAATGTCAAAAAAATGTAACGTTTTGTTTGTAATAATATTAAAGGCATTGAAGAAATTTTAGAAATCCATTCAGTCAATTTAATTTGAGAACATTAACAAATATAGATCTAATTATTGCAAATTGTGGCGTCCTTTGATTAGGGATTAATCACCGTTTTAACAGCGTTTGTTTAATGGTTAATTATGCACTGGGCACGTGTCGTTCAAAAAACAAACTGATCAACAATATAATAGAGTTGTAAGGTAATAAATATTTCAGGTATTGGGTATTTGTCGTCTTATTTAACTGACAATAAAACTGTATAATAGTTCTAAAATGTTACACTTAGCAATAAACTGGATGATTATTAGACATTTGCGGAAACTAGGTCTATCTATATCTATGATAATTACACTTAGACTTACGATAACAGTTGACGAAAAACAAGGAGTCCTCTCAAAATTAAAAAAAAATCCCAATTGAGATGCATAGTAAAATAAAAAAAATAATGATTTAGCATGTAGATAAGTCTTTTCGACGACACACAAATGCAGAAACGTATAGTTATAGCAAATGTGAATCCCGGGAAAAGCTTATGATCCCGACCGGTTCTCTGTCTAAAGAGACCATTAACATCCGCTTCAATTTGAAGTAACATTTCAAGAATTTCACTTATAAAAGGAATATCGGTTGCTTGCAAAACAAGTGAACACATCTCTCCCATTCCAAAAGTGTACATCATTGCCTAAAATATTTCCCTGATTGTAAAAGATTAGTCGTTGGTCAAGCTAGGACTACCAGGGTTAGAATCAGACGACGAATGAAATGTGTATAACATCTGGTGGAGTCTGCATCAGGGCAGGTGAAGCTGCCATGATGGTTAACCTGTGTTCTTCATAAGGGGGAAAATAAAATAAATGCGTGAAATACACTAATAATTTATTCACGTTCCAATCGCTTTAAAAAAGCGAGCGGTATACTGTTAAAAGGAGTCGTTCGTCTTTTATGCGATAACACTTATGTTTCCACAAACAACTGCTTCCTAAATGACTTCAATAGTGAATGTTTGTTTCAACAATAACGTTTAAATCTTGCCAAATAATATTATAAACGGTATTTTTCTACAGTTTTTCACGTGTTTTTGACGTAGTAAATATCAGCTTATAATTTATTCCTAATAAAATATGAAAATATCTATTTATAAATGATGTGTTATGTGTTTGAATAAGATTCGGATCCACTTAATATTCGTGTGCATACAAGCAAAGAGCATTTAAGTCAAGAATGAAGTAATATGATTTCATGTGATAACATATTACTAATTTATCATGTTTATATTTAAAGAAATATAAAAAAAAAAATCATCGTTTAAAAAAATTGTTTGACTTGCAATAAATCTTGAATTGCATGGGTTCACATACATCCGTGTACTTTAAAAAACAACTTGGGTGCTTTGATTTGCAATAAGTCTAAAATTGGGTTCACTCTAGACATCCGTGTACTTTAAAAGACAACTTTATTGCTTTGACTTGCAATAAATCTAAAATTGGGTTCACAGACATCCGCGTACTTTAAAAGACAACATGGGTGCTTTAAGAATATTTAAGGTAGATTCATGGTATTCCGCCATCTTGGATTAAACAATCACAGTAAAAAATCGGTCTAGTTATTTGCCTAAATCTGCAAATTTGATGACAGATTGGCAATTTAATGGTTAGACTGTTTAATAATATAAAGAAAACTTGGCAATTTATTGTATAATCCAAAATATTTAAACAAGTATCATTTTTCTTGCTTTTAGAATAATTTTTTTTCAAACCAGCCATTTAAGGGAAGATAACTCTTTTAGTAAAAAAATTATACTGGACAGATAGGGAATTTTTTTCTTTTTACTTGTAGCAAGAAAACAAGTTCGGTGACACCATTTTTTCTTTTTATTTTCTTAAAACATATTACAAAACCTATCTTTTCACAATTTATTTCAAAATTCTATCTCATAGATTTTTTTTATGCACACAAATGTGTTTTTCCATGAACAATCTAACCAAATTAAGGCAATTTTCAACGACTCATAGCTTGAAAAATAGCACGGTGACCCCTCCTTTTTATTATATTTTTGAAAAGAGCATATTAAAATCTTCATTCTGGCTAAGTATAAGAAAATTCTGTCTCAAAAAATATTTACTTATGATCTACCTTAAACGAAATTGATGGGGATCTATACTTTGAATGCTTGATTTAATTTAAAATGTATATGTTTAACGCAACTCAAGTTACTTTTCTTTTTTTTAAAGAAAACGACGAAAAGGGGTATTTAGAACCCATAAGTCAAGAAAAAAGACCCCACCGTGGTCAAAATTAAAACGACGAAAATAGAAATAAAAGTCCACAAAAACTCCACAAAGAAACATATTGTTCATTTCTTGATGACGATATAAAAAAATCAACTGATTTTGACGAATCATGATATATGTTTTCCAATTATTATAACGGTAACGTTTAAATAATTGACACCTCTGACAAATAAGGATAATTACAAATTAATTTGACAAACCACAATATAAATTGAATCAAGTTGCCGCTAACGATAGTTGAAAATTATCATTTGGCGCATAAGGGTAAAAGGCATTTCAACCATCTTGAAAGATTTCCAGGATCATTTATTACAACACGGGCCCGTAAATGTAAAGACGAATATATATATGCTTTATATTTTCATTGCATTGGAAGATATTTTTTGTTTTATATTTCTAATTGATCTCGTTAGGCCGTCATAAAACAATTTATAGTAACAGAACTTAATGAAATTCATCAAACTGACAAGTTGTCGCAGCTAGCTAAGATGGTAGGTTAGGGAAAAATGAGAAGAAAACAAATCTAGACAAAACAAACAAAAAATAAATTAAACGTAAAAACCACGAAAAGTCACTGGTCTGACAAGTGTTTCAAACTGGTCCGAGTTGTCTTTTCACCACTAGATTCCACCTCATACTGCCAAGAAGCCATTTTTTACCGACATTTCGTTAAAATCCCGTATTTCACCTATAGAAAAACATCATAGGAGTTAGTCTTTGTTTTGAACCGACGGTTTATATTTACACTTTAATTTTTAAAGATTTAAATGCTACCTGTAAGTGTAATTCAAATTCTTTATTACCTTGAACTTTACAGTTCATCGGTGTCAATATAAATTTTCATAGTAAACAATTGCAATCCTAATCGTAGGTGTATAACAGTTTCCGCAAATGTCTATTCCTCCACCATATTTCACTGTATTAATAGAGAAAATTATGCAAGAAAAACTGCGGGTGATATTTTTTTTTTATAAGATTATAACTTTCTAAAACGAAACTCTTTAAAACTTCGGAATGGTGTATGCCAACCTTTGCTTAACTTATTTCAACATTTTAGTTATTTGTCCGGCCTTGTTGAATCTGCGGATGCCAGATTTTGTTTAACATATTTCATTATCTCAAAAAAAAAAAATACGGATATAACATTCAAATTTCTTGAAAGAAACTCTCAAGACAATTATCTAAATTGTTCATTCCCTCGGATCTTCGTTATTATCGACATACTTTTCATACATGTACATCCTGAATATATCAATTGTTATTTTTTTTTTATATCAAATTAGGAAAATTAAACGTTCTAAAACTTTTCCCGAGCCTTATCTTTCATTCATCTCTATCTGTATAGATGCACCATTGTCTCTATATCTTATCCCTTATTACCATGAAATTTTCCTCCAATGTGTCGTGACTTTCTATTGGCTCCTTTTTTCAGTTAATAAATTTTCTCAGAATTTTCAGATAATCCCGGTTTATCTCAGATAAACTGGGATTATCTCAGCTTAATTCAAATTCGAGAAAATCCTAATTTATCTTAGAAAATATAGAAAATTCATGATCTTGAGAAAATCCCGGTTTATCTGAAAATTCTGAGATAAACCGGGATTATCTGATTAAATCGAGATAATCCCGGTTTATCTTAGCTTAACGTCAAATAGTGAGATAATCCTAGTTTATCTGAGAAAATCCTAGTTTATCTGAGATAATCTAGGATTATCTATAAAAGTGGTTCAGGCGTGCCATACATATGACCTAACAAATTAGACATTAACCGGGTTTGTACTTACATGAGCAACACGATGGGTACAACATGTGTAGCATGATTTGATTACCCTCCCAGAGCACCTAAAAGGACATCAGTTTTTAGTGGGATTCGTGTTGCTTAGTCTTTAGTTTTCTATGTTGTGTTTTATGTACTATTGTTTGTCTTTTTCTTACTTAGACATGGCGTTGTCAGTTTATTTTCGATTTATGAGTTTGAATGTCTTGAGATATCTGGTATCCTTCGTTCTTCTTTTATAGCTGATTATGCGGCATATGTATTGCCTATCCATCCTCAGATCTCTATATACATGGAGTGTTCTTGTTATTGGTATATACATTGTACAAGTACCTGGCCACGTCCACTCTATGTTTTCGTTAGATGAATTCTATTTGCGTCCATCTGATTAGTTGAGACTTTTTCAACTTATTTTTAAAAGTTCGTTCTTATGTCGTACTGTAACACCACTATTCCATGTTAGCAGAGGATTAGAATCCCGCGATCATGTAAATCACCGCCTCATGATGTATGTATGTGTCTGTCCCAAATCAGGAGGCTTGTTATTCAGCGGTTATCGTTTGTTCCTGTGCTACATATTTGTTTTTCGTTCATGTTTTTTGTACATTAATTAAGAACGTTGATTTTATCGATTGAATTGCTTTATTCAATTGGTTATTTTTGCGCCTTTTATAGTTGACTATGTGTAATGGGAATTGGTCTTTGTAGAAAGGCTGTACGTAGACCTTAAGTTGTTAACTTTGTGTCATTTGGTCGCTTGTAAAGAGTTGTCTCATTGGCAATCATACCACATCTTTTTGTATACTATAGTTGTTACTTTTCATGTCATGTGTTCTCTTGTAGAAAGTTGTTTCATTGGCAAGCATACCACATTTTCTTTTTATTATATTATTTAATGTTTATAAAACCAACTGAAATTTAAACTGATCACACGCACGAAACACACGCACGGACGAAACATGCACAGTGAATGTACGCTGAAGCACGATGAATCCACGATTCACACACGATGAACGATGCGCGTTACACGGAGAATTAACGAAAAATAAATGATGAATGATGAACCCATGATATTACACTCGCGGTGAATAATGATGAACGCACGATACACACACGGTGAATGATGGACGCACGATAAATAATTCATTGACGAATGAACGATAAGCACTTAACACACGACTCGTAAAGCCATTTGTTTAGAATGGCATTAAAAATTGATATGTATACATGTATGATGATTAATATGTAAGGGTATACCCATTTTAGATATCGCGCTTTCAGTGTTGATTGATCAACATTCAATGTCGTAAATAAGTTAATTGTTAAAAGCATTTCCAATATTTTTGAGTGTTGTAAAATTTTAAAACTCGTCGATTTTTATAATTCAACTTAGTATTAAATAAGATAAAAACATTATTTATAAATTGTTACTTTTTTAAAGAGGGGGGGATCCAGCCTTTTTTTAAAAGAGGATTCTCAACTCAGGATAAAAGGGGTAGTTCCAATCATATACATGTATCCCCATTCAAAACATTTATCATCAATAAAGGGGGTTCCAACCCCCAGAACACCCCCTGTTGAGTATGTACCTTAATTTGTTACCTTATCTAAGTTTTGATCCGTTTTCGTTCAGAAATGTATGAAATATTTGCCACTGGACACTACACAAACATCGATCTCGGTGAGGCAAAACAGATATTTTCTTCCTCAAATTTATAGATAAAACATTGTAATATTTAGAGAGTAATTATGTATATGTACTTATATGCAATGAATAGTGAATGCAATATATCTATTTAAAGAGGGTCGTTTGTTCTATAAAAAGAATTAAAAAAAGTTGCCATTCCCATACTGGCAACCCAATAAACTTTTTATCAAACCAGTTTTAGGTACAATTCTTGTATTTTTTAAGGTATAATATCGGAGATAGTTTGTCTGTTGCACATATTCTTTGCTTTTCTATGTATGAATGTTGTCTGTCACGAGATTGTTTCATTTAGTACGTAAAGAGTTGTTAATAGTGTTGTATCATTCTTTATACAAAAAATCAAACATATTATTTTTACTGCATTTTTAATTGAAAAAAGTATGATAAATCAAAACCCGAAATTAGAACTTTCACCGTAAAATGTTAAACATGATCTGCTTAAAATTTGAATGTCTTTGCAGATATCTTAATACATTATTCTCATCTTTGAAGTTAATGGTCGACTTTTGTCGTCTATTTCCGCAATATTTTGACTTCTGTGTTGAACAACACGGTATTTGCTAACTTTCGAATTTGGTCAGATTCTTTTAATCATATGTATTTGCTTTGCAAAGAATGTTTTTCGTTGTATAATTTGCCGTTTTTTTCCCCTATTTATTATATTAAATGATATAAATTGGAGTTCAAAGTAATATATCGTTTCTTTTATTAACAATTATATAACATAAATAAAGCATGATATGCATAATATATACTATTTTTTTCTATGTATCAGTTTTCAATAAACATTTGTTAAAGATCAGCTACATTTTTATTTTGCATGTAGGCATATAGAGCTGTCATTAACAAAAATGAAATTTTAAACAAGAACAAAAGAATCTGGACCTGTTGCTTTGTATACCAATGATCGACATTTGGCAAAATCTTTTCCCCAAATATCAAAATGGTAGTCCCATATTTTCTTCATAACAAGCGGAAGTGCTTTAGATTTACCAGAAATATCCGAAAGTTCCTTTATCCATTCCCACTGGTTATCTCCTCCTATCACACGTTCGGAATCCTTCGATATTATTCGCTTCATTTCTTCTTGATCCGGTAGATTAGCCAAACCTTCTAATACAGATTTTATGAACAAAGCTTGATACTCGCTTGTAGGAAAGAATGCAACTTCTCTTACGATGCCCATGAAGAAAATCGTAGAATAGTTTGGTGTTAGAATATATTTGAATAGGTTGCAGATGAGGTTACCCTTGCCAAGTTTTAGTAACCCTTCCGGTAAGATGGAGAAGTTGTATTTATACCCAGTGGCATATATTACTGTATCAACTGGTAGTTCCTCACCGTTTTCCAGAACTACAGAGAAGGGTGTGTATCGTTTAAAGCCGGAAGTCTTCTGGACAATGTTTTCTGGCAGACATGTTTCTAACTTTGGTCCTCTGTGACACAGATACACCTTCAAAATATATCAAAATTATTAAGTATGCACCAGGAAATATTTAGCAATATTGATCGGATATGACACTGTCTTTTTCAATTAAAAACAACCGTCGATACAACTACCTTGAATTACATTTTAATTCCATTCATATCTAGTCTGGGGTTATCAGCTTAGCCATGGAACCTGTGCTCATTTGTTCATTTTTGTTCATTTTGTGTTTCCCAACCTTTTTTCTTTCTTTGTAGTATTGTTTATTGTTTGTCATTACATAATATTTTTTTTTGGCAATTGGCTTTTTTCTATTTTCTGCGGTCACCTTTTAGCGTCCGCGTGTTGATTCTGGGTTGTTGTGATTTATACAGGTCTTACGCTATCGTCTCATTCAACAGACTTCCATCATTTTCCCACGACCACAAAATAGGCGGACACAAAAGATTCTATACAGACAATGCAATCAGGAGAAGAATACGAGAAAGGAATAATTCCTACATAAATACCTCTTATATAAGTTTGGAATCATTCCCGATTTACTTTTTAACAAAATGCGGGACAGGCAAGAGAAACTATAAGTTACCAACAAGAAACTCGGAAATTAAATAGAGGGAAACACAAAGCTCGTATATTGAACTAAACACGAGCAACGAGAAATAATTCGCCAAAATAACGAAAACTCGTGAAATAAAAGAGTCAAAAACGTTGCACGAAAAAAACACCTCTAGAAATTGGATGCGGGGTCTGAATGTCCATTAACAATGCCTGCAAGAAATCCAAGAACGGCTGAGTAATAAATTCTAGTCCCTTTTCCTTAGTATTAACACTTTTATGTCTCGTGATTCGTCTTTCCCGATTTTTATTTTCCTTGTAACGTTTTTGCGATTTTCATTTCACGTGTTTCCGTATCAAGCCCGATCCCTTCTTTTACCATCATTTTGAATAGCATCGACATAACATAACGGGCAATTTTTTATCCTTATTTTAATAATATAAAGACGTAAAACATAGCTATTTTTGTTTAGCTACGATAACGCACGCTTCTTCTTCTCTTCATTACAATAACAAATGCAAGCTAATAAAACTGTATATGGTTATCAGTTAAAAGAAATCGGAAGTTTTAAACAAAATATAACATACCTTTTTGGCACACTTAGAAAGATCAAAACTTATGTCTATTCCAGAGTAATGTGCTCCCAAAACGGCTACTGTCTGTCCAGCAAAACATTCTGGGTGTCTATACCGTATACTGTGAAGTACAAAACCTTCAAAGTCCTGTTCTCCATCGATAGTTGGATAATTTTGAGTTGAACAATTTCTACAGAAAAACATCAGTACATGTCTCAAATAAGAGTGTAGCAACATAATATGTCATTATATATCATATAAAACTGTTCGTGATAATGGTATGTATGAAACGCTCATAATAGAGACATACCTCATCATAATAAAGAAAAACATCAACATGATATTGATAAAGAAGAAAGTACCATAAGGCAGTTAGGCGTTCCATAGGTATGCCATACCGGCATATGTGCATTACATTCACATACGGAGGGTATCGGCAGTTGTTATTTCATAAACAAACATCAAAATTATACAAAAAAGAAATGCAATATTATACAATTACTGTCTTTTGATGAGGTAAATGTGTAGTTTTATTGACTTTTGAAAAAACTGATATTCACTGAGGCCAACGACCGAAGTGAATATCAGTTTTTCAAAAGTCAATTAAACCACATATTTACCGAAACAAAAGACAGTAATTGTTTTATTCCATATTCAGAGAGAAATGTATGTAATGGCAATTATTAAACATTATTTCAGTTTATTATGTTCTACTACATTTTCCGTGGCCATGGATTGTGGTTGACAAGCGTCACCAGAAGGCATTGAAGGTAATTGGGACCGAGATTCATTGTCAAAGTATGTTGAAAATTCTTCTGCTACTAGGCCATTTAGCTTTACTTTAGATTTCTTTTCTATCTTTTTAGGTTTGCTTTCACATTTTTTACCTATTTGCTTGCCAATTGAGAGGTCGGGGATACCGTTACTCAGAACCTTCTCACCAGCGAAAAAATGTTCAAAACAAATTCTTGTTCCCGTATTAACGTCTTCCTCCTCTAAGTTTAAGGCATGTAACCACTTTTTCCGTAAATTGTTTTTTGGAATTCTGAAAAAAAAACTCAAGTTTTGTGTGTTTCTAGATGTAGTTGTGCACACGGCACATGTCCAACCCATTATTATTGACGTTTTTTTGCACCAGCTATGGTAAACGTTACGGCGTCCTAAGAAACAAGATGGCGTCGCAGCGTACACCAAAGAATATTACCCATGATGCGTTAGATTCTGAAACGGCGAATTGTACATCAATCGTTTTTTTTTACCAAAATAGTGCAGGTAAAAGCACGCGACGTTATGCGCGGTGAATATCCTTTTTCCGCAGGTGAATATGCTTATTTATTCAAAATCTCATTCATATAGAAAAGCCTACTAAAGTTTTATCAATATGGAATAAACTAATTTATTCCGTACGTCTTACGTTTAATGATCATGCCACACGGTACCAGTCTTGTATTACAACTCCAGTTTCCGGTGCATGAAACATGGAGGGAAACAAAATAGTGCATTTTTTTCTGAATTTTTTTCTGAACTCATTTTTTTCTGTTTGATTATAGGTTTATGCTGAATTGAAACATATATAAAGACTTTTTAAAAAAATTTGCATCTTTTGGGGGATATCAATCCAGGAAAGTGGAAGGATATCATGTTTACTGGAAGTGGCGCGGCCCGGTAAAAACCAGTGGTAAAAACAGCAAACAGAAAGTAGAAAACAAATGTATTGACTTCAGGTTTACGTAACTTTTTATTCTTCGTAGCATGACCCACTTTTTTTCCCGATTAAATCACAATTTCACATTAGTACATACATGATATGAACATGAAATTTTTTTTCTATGTAGCATTTTTTATTTATTTTATTTTCAAAGATCAACTGTTTTGCATGTAAGCCTATGGAGCAGTCAATTACAAGACTGCAACCACACCAGTCAACCTGTGGGAAAGAAGTGCATGTAATAACCTGAATTGAAGAAGAAAATCTCAGATGACA
Organism: Mytilus galloprovincialis; assembly: GCF_965363235.1. Classification (NCBI taxonomy): domain Eukaryota; kingdom Metazoa; phylum Mollusca; class Bivalvia; order Mytilida; family Mytilidae; genus Mytilus; species Mytilus galloprovincialis. Next base: position 28,420,264 of record NC_134851.1, on the reverse strand, counting down.
ACGCGGATGGATTTTTATCATTCGAATTTAAGAATTTAAATTAAATTCAATCAACTTACTCCTAAACATTTTCACATGGTTATAAATTTACTGAAATGATTTTTTATTTCAACCCATGCCCTCTTACCCAACTGGACTGTTCTTATTAAACCCTAAAATCACATATCATGGTTTTTGAAAGTTATGTAGTAGATTTTGCTTTTAAATCTCTTTATATTAGCTTATATAATTTAAAATTCTTGCATTTAAAGGAAATAGAGATGAAATGTATTATTTTTGATATATCTTTATTCTGACAAACCTTCGTCAATACAATGGTATACAGAAGTTACATGTAATAAATAGCACAGTAATAAAATAGAGAAAACATAATATGTACACTATTTACAAATATATTAAGTTGAATTTAGCCAGGAGAACACACACATGAATTAATATGTCTTATAAATGTACATAGCTTTTTTAAAGATAATTGCTTGTTCATATTCATTACTTCCTTAAATTTAATTATGTTTGGATAATCAATATACTTTTTAGCAATATACTTTTGTCTTTCTATAGCCATAGATTTACACTTCATTATATAGTGGAATTCATCTCCAAGATCTTTTAAGTCACATAGTTCGCATATTCTTTTATCTCTCTGAATTTTTTTCCATCTTCCACTTTCTATAGTTAATCTGTGGTTAATGAGTCTAAATTGACATAAAGTATAAATATCATGAGGTTCCAAAGTGTCTAAATACTTTTCGAATTCGAAAAGTTCTTTAAAAAGGCAATAATTTAATGTTTTCGAGTTCGTTTGAATATCTGAGTACCATGTTTGTTTAAATTGATCTTGGAGAGATGTTCTTACAACAGTCTTTAACCAAATTTCAATTTTGAGTTAAGGATAGATACTATATATTTCATCCAATAAAGTTTAACATTATTTCCATGAGATAAACTATACATTAATTTGTATGCAATTGCTGATAATTTACTGGGTTTGCTAAAAATCAATTTCGCCCAGTATGAAATCATGAGAACCTTGATATCTAAACTAATATGGTAACGTCCTAATTCTCCATATATAACACAATTCGGGGTAGACATTTAAGATGGAGAAGAAGTTTAAAAAAATTTCAAATGAACCCTTTCTAAAATATCATTATTTCCAAATCCCCAAATTTCACAGCCGTAAAGTAAAACAGGTTTAACCAATTTATCAAATAAATCTAATTGACAACTTATGGATAAGCCATGCTTTTCCCCTTTTTAATAACTTCATATATGGCTCTCGTCGCTTTTTCTGCGAGATGCTTTTTGTTTGCTTTAAATGAGCCATTTTTAGAAAAATAAATCCCAAGATAATTAAACTCCTTTACAATTTCTAAATCAGAGTTACCAAAATTAAATTTAAGACTAACAGGTTGTCTACCACTGCAAAAAATCATGATTTTAGTCTTGTCTACATTGACTTTCATTTTCCAAACATTACAATATGATTCGAATTTTTCTAATAACAAATTTAGTTCTGTGGCTTATTCAGCCATTAATACAGTATCGTCTGCGTAAAGAATTGCAAACCGTTTAACATATATATATCTAGTTCGTCTTCGAGGGCATCTGATATAGTTTTTAAGCCTATCAAATTCCCTTTACAAAAAAAAATCTGCCAAATCGTTAAAAAAAAATGAAAAAAAGAAAAGGGGATAAATTTTCCCCTTGGCGTAGACCAATGTTACTTGGAAAATAATCAGATTTCTCACCATTGTATGACAAGCATGATTTTATATCAGCATACATGTTATGAATAATTTTATACATATAACCATTAATGTTATTTACTAGCATCTTATACCATAAAGCATCTCTAGTCACTGTGTCAAAAGCTTTCTCAAAATCGACAAAAGCACAGTACATTTTTTTCTTTTTTAATTTCAAAATTTCAAAATTTCAAAAAAGGAGTGTAATCAAGATACAATCACAAGTTGAGTAACCATTTCGAAATCCACACTGATTTTCATTGAGTAGTAAAACTTCATCAGAGCATTCAAAATACATGTAGATAATTTTTGAATGTCCAAAGAAAGTTAAAATCATTTAAGTAAACATTTTATGTATCTTTGTAGTGCTATTAATAATTGCATTTAAATGAGTTTATCGTGAACAGTGTCATTGGAGGGGAATTTAACTAATTTTTGATGTCAAACAACTTATTTACGAAAAATTTCAAATTATGTATAACCTTAGGCATAAGTTACTTGTATTTAATAGAATAGTTTCGATAAATGGAAAAATATGTCACAGGAAAAAAAAGTCACCAAATTCCAAGGAAAATAGGCCACAGGAAAAAAAGTCACCAAATCCCAAGGGAAAATAGTCATAAGAAAATAATTACAGGAAAAAAAGGTCTTAATATATAACTTACCCAAGGCACACAATAACATCATCGAACTCTTCCGTATGAATGTCTTTCTTCTTTCTGATATCTCCGTAAGTCAGCAACCATTTGGTATCTCTTGAACTTGGATTAACAGGTTTGATTTGTTTTACATCCATATTAAACTTTGGAAATAAAAGAAAATACAGGGATAAGTAGCCAATTACGACTACATCTTAATGACCTAGGGGAAACAAGTTTTGTTTCACTCCCTCTTATAAGTTCCGAGACCACAGTTATCGTCCTGTATAGTCCCTAGTGTGGATACTGCGTAACTTGCCATTTTTTTTTATTCTCCTTCCAAATTTATTTCTTTTAATTGTCTGCCTAACATAGCAAGTACGGGGTGAAATTACACTGTAAAAAAAATTGGGTCATGAATTTTAGTAAAGTAAAGTAGTGATTTGGTTCAGCTGACAAAGGTTTAAAATTAGCACTTCGGAAGCTATCAAAAGGTTTCAACCCCCCCCCCCCCCCCCCCTTAACATAAAATTGTCCATATTCTAAGTTAGAGCTGAGGAATTGTTGTATGAATTTTATTTGATTTGTCCCAAAAGTTGTACAACACACTGTAAAAATATTATTGAGAAAGCGCAGGTGGAATATTTTTAATTTTCATTTATTGTCTAAAAGAAATGCATTACGAAATAACTGTCGTCTTGGACCATAAGATGGTTTCGCTTTTAACATATATCAACTTAGATTGCATGTGTACACCTTTTAACTCTTTTCTTTTATATACGAAATTAGGATAATAATCTAAATGTCCATCACAATAAATAGTACGATAACCGAGTACGGAAAAGTCGCTTATTTGAGGAGTTTAATTTTCATTCGGACTATACGGCTATAAATCATAGTATTGTAGTTCAAAGGTTACACTTTACATTTTGACTTGTCGTAAAAAAATCGTACGGTGCAAATTTCGTAAAATGGGCTTTGACGTACGTTATTTTACTTAAACGAAAAATCAACTTAGAAAAGTTTTCAGGTCTACATTGTAAAATAACATCCGTGTTATGATTTCTGTTGTTATATACATTGTTGTTACACCTTATTTTAACGATTTCAAATAAAGTTTATCAAAATTAATCCGTTATAAAAGAGTTTATGGAAAAGATTAACACTACGAATATTTTGCATTTAATTGAATACGTTTCAATTTAATTTCATAATTTTTTTTTAAAGCATAATTTACAATAATTTACATTTATATGATATTTCATACATTTTTTTAATCAATAATCAAATGCCTTTATCTCAGAAGCATTATCTCAGCAATTCAAGCCAGACACAAGTCCTAACGCTCATATGACGAAGCTATTCAAATCTCATAACAGCCTCTTATTGATACATATAAGCAATTAGGATGTGCTGTATCACTTACATTCAAATACTGGGATATGTTCATTGAAGCAGTGATATTTGGCTGTCAAATTTTAGAGCAGAACGCAAGGGATATTGGTCACTTCCTTGAGATCGTCATCTCAAATGTAACCTTATGTTTTTGTTACCAACCGTACCAACTACTGAAGTTAACATACTCGATATGCTTCAACTTTCTGAAAATATTCGATCACCTTTTATAGATGGCTACTTTGCTTTAAGACGGACTCTACATTTCAACAGTACATAGACCGACATGGCAATAGAAAATACCGTTATAAAAGCCCCAAGGGGATCAGGTGGCCCTGTAGTCATAACAAATCGAAAGTCTGCGCTTGTTAAATGACTCTCACTAGACATTTCCTATAACCCTTTAGTAGTGTAACGCTGAAGGGGCTGGAATTGCTGCATATAATGCAAATTCACAAGAGGAAAAAAAAACCAACAATAGCAATGAAAAGAGACGAAGAACATTTTATTGCTATTGTGGACCATTTGAATGAGACATGACTGATCTCTTTCATGTGGAATCATATCCTCCATGTTTTATCAATATCTCTTCCAGAATGCATGCTACAGGAGATATTCGATATGCTTTGCTCACAGCTGTCAAGGAAGGCTTGAACATGTTTAAACATTTTATGACTAGTGCTTTCTTTAGGTCTGTCAATGAGTTTTTATAGTCCAATATCAAAGTCAAAACTTAAAACGCTTGAAAACATGACCACAGAAGCAAACCTTAAATATAATTGGGGGGAAATAATTTTATGTCACATAAATCCATAACTTGTATTTAGACGTGCACTGAATTTGACAAAATGTAGAGATGATTTAACCATAGAACATGTTCTATCGCACCCTGGAGGGACCATTCCAATTTCCCTTTTTCAAGTCTGATTTGGTGATGCAATTAGAATCTGAAGTCTCTTGTGCACTTCCCGTACCTTCCTTTGTACCATCACTCACAACTTACATCAGAGATGGTATGGCATTGGTTCAATGTATTGATGTTAAGAACGATAAAACATTAGGTGACCTTGCAGCTGACAATTAAAAAAATATGTCCTAATGAATTTCTATCGCACACAGTAGCAGATATGTTTGACCGCTACGACATGAACAACTCTATACAGTTAAGTCGGCTTCATATCTTGACTTACATCTAGAAATTGACAATGAGGGTCGGTTGAAAACAAAACTTTACGACAAAAGAGATGATTTCAGCTTTCCAATTGTGAACTTTCCATTTCTAAGTAGCAACATTCCAGCAGCACCTGCATACGGGGTATATATCTCCCAATTGATACGATATTCCCGGGCTTGTATTTCCTATCATGATTTTCTTGATAGAGGGTTACTGCTCACAAGGAAGCTTTTAAACCAAGAGTTCCAAATGGTGAAGTTGAAATCATCCCTTCGCAAATTTTACGGACGCCATCACGAGTTGGTTGACCGTTATGGAATAACCGTTTCACAAATGATATCGGATATGTTCCTTACGTCGTAACTACAATCCCCTTCCCTTTCATGAATGTGACCTACCGAATTAGACTATTTACCGGATTTGTAATCACATAAGCAACACGACGGGTGCCACATGTGGAGCAGGATCTGCTTACCCTTCAGGAGCACTTGAGATCACCCCTTGTTTTTGGTGGGGTTCGTGTTGTTTATTCTTTAGTTTTCTATGTTGTGTCATGTGTACTATTGTTTTTCTGTTTGTCTTTTTTCATTTTTAGCCATGGCGTTGTCAGTTTGTTTTAGATTTATGAGTTTGACTGTCCCTTTGGTATCTTTCGTCCCTCTTCTATATAAAGTCAGCGGAAAGGATTCGCCGCACAAAGACTACAGCTTCAATCAAAGTGTATCAGATTATTTAGGGGAGAAGTACTCCTAACGGGAAACCTTTACAAGTCCTCTCTGATTCTACCTGTTGTGAGCTTTACATAGCCAGAACGTTTGTAAATTCCGCAATTCTTGAAGTTATTTATACCAACAAGGTTAATGGCTGTCGTAACTTTTTAGCACCCAAGAGGAGTCCGATACTCAATGCCTTAAATATTGACAAAAAGTTTAGAGAAATGGGAAAGAGCGGAAGAACAATCGTACGGACCTCTAATACAAATGTGATTGTTCTGTGTGTCACTACTATAAATATATGACACATACAAGGGAGTTATGGGTGCGGATTAGCGAAGATTTTTACCCATTCACTAACTATGTGTCTGTCTTTCCCCAACAATTTTAAACTATTGCCTGCTGTACATGCACTTACCGGATGAGACACAACTTCGTCTCTGTGTTGAGTCGGTAAACAAACTGACTAAAAGACTTTGAAGGACCATCACGACTAGAGTTTCGGTAATATTGACAAAGTTGAAGACCTTGTTTGGGCACGACAATTTCAAAGTTTTATGATCAGAAAATATCTTTTTAAAACCATTCCATCATAATAATTATTTAATGTACGTCAATCTTGCTACCAGTAAAGATGTAAGTTTAGTCAGATTACCTCCCTGTGAGGCGGCACTGAAACAGCATGTTTTACGTACTTCGTTTTAAACTAAAAATTTGGACCGTATTACACATTGCTAAACCGCGTATGTCGTCAATTTTACAACACGGTTGGCGAGAGTTAAATCATTCATTACACCCCGTGTATTTTAAAGGGCATATATGTCAGCAGAGTTCTTGTGAGGAGCTTTGCTCCTGTAAAGGATCAGAATTATTTAGAAATTTCAAATCATGTTCCTTGATAGATGAACCAAAAGATACTGTTGTCATAATTCTGTTGTGTGGATCTCTTTGATTTTAGTTTTGAATTGTAATTGTTTTGAGGTATTGGGTGTTTTTTAGTTTTAATGAATTACATAAAAGAGCTTATGCAAAATACGCCTTCATGATAGTAGGCTTCAGGTAAAAATAATATTCATCATTTATTGCTGATGTTGAATGTCGGCCGGCAAGGTAACTACTGTAACTTTAGCAGAATATGTGTATAATAGATCAAGTGTTTGAAAAATGTCAATTTCCAGAATAAATCGATTTCCTAATTCATTTTTTTACATGATCGAGATAATTTGTTGTTAATTGATTTGAAAAAATGTCTGTATTTGAAATTACATCAAAATTGTCGTATATCTCTTCAAATTTTGAAAGTATGGAAGAGAAAAATAAAAACAGAATTTGCTGTTTGACCTTATTTTATGCAAAACTGTTACCACATTTCTTTTTGACATCGATATTTCAAAAGCACTCATTTTACCGAATCCAATGATATATAATATAGCCATATAATATGTTTGACGATTAAATCTAAAAAATATTGGGTCTAGTCACCGTACTAAAAGATCCGTATAAGAAATAACATGTAGAACGTGTTGAATATTTATATCTATCATACTTATCATTTTCACATTAAGGCAATTCAAATTTAAAAGTGCTTTTATATTTGAAATTTGCATCTTATTTAGATAAAGGAAGATGTAGTAATAGTGCCAAAGAAACGACACGCTGTCTAATCTATATATATAAAAGAGAAACAAGAAACACTTATGCACTACGTCAACAAATAGTTACCTTAATATATTTCCGGATACCACACTCATCGACAACTTTGTTAAGATACGCTAACATGTCAGTTCGACTTGGAAAAGATGGATAGCCGTCCATTGGGAAACCATCAATTTCCATCAGCTGTTTTGGTATGTTCGTTCTGGAATAATAATGATTAAAATATGATTTATTTGAGGTAGATATATATATATATATATAGGGGTTTAAAATAAAATGAGAATAAAAAATATTCTAATAATTTGTCAAAAGTTTGTATCACACGTTTTTTTTCAAAAATATGACAAAGCATATATGTGACCCGCCATGACATTTGCAGGCTTATGGAGGTAGAACGTCATAGTTAGAAAAATTATAAACATGATAAATATCGAGATTCAATGAAATACGTATTTGTGAAGAAGAGATAAACACTTTCCTTGGCTTCTTTTTTGCTGACGCCGAACTATACATTATATATATAAGTTTTGAAGAATTTTGCTTTATCGTTTGAAATGAAAAATATTTGAATCTACATTTTAAATTGATACAAAAAAAAAAAAACAAATTTCTGCTCTATAGATTTCCTTTCATAAATGAAATCTGAAATATATCCCTAACAAATGCACCGTATAAAATGCATATAAGAGAACACCCACTTATAAACTGTTACGCGTCGCATACTAACTATAGAGACATGCATAATAAATCCAGAGACATATATACACAAGTATATATGTCTCTGATAAATCTAAATTAAAAAAAGGAATTCTTAAAGCTTACTTTGACAAATTTTAAACCAACTTCATTTCAACAAGTTTAAATTACATGTTCTAAAATAGAGCTACAAAAAAATGCTCTGTTTTATAAATTTTCTTTCATAAATGGAGTCTGAAATATATCCATAATAAATGTACCGTATCAAATGCATATATGAGAACACCTACTTATAAACTGTTACGCGTCGCATACTGTGTTTAGAGACATGCATGATAAATCTAAATTAAAAGACGAATTTAAAAAAAGGAATTCTTAAAGCTTACTTTGAATTTTTTTAACTAACTTCATTTCAACAAGTTTAAATTACATATTCTAAAATAGAGCTAAGAATTGTTTGTATTGTAGTAAATTTAAGTATTTGGAATTTTATTCAAATACGCTGTTGAACATTACTTAGAGCCAATAAATACAATAATTTTGTATTTTATAAATTAGTGCCTTCAATAAATACAAGCCGTCATAGAACAGTCTCATTTTCATACCGATATTCGAAATGACTGGTGTCATTCAAACTGATTTAATTTGAAAACGAGTGCATGGACCCCTATTTTTTAAAACGAAGTTTTGTTTCATTTTGCAGGGAGATTATGTGGACCAAATTTTACAAAACTGTAAATAGTGTAATTTCTTAAATTTGGATAAATATACAGCACAAAAATACGTTTTTTTTCTCAATTCATGACCATTTGATAAATACGAGTTATTTCTGAATAAAAAATGCATAAATTTTTAGGATACTTATAAAATATAGAAACTACAAATTATTTAACAAAAAACAATTTGTGCTTATCTTTTAAAACAAACAAGTTGTGGTTTTCTTTCGAAAGGGGAAAAACGGCCACAATTCCGAATTTTGAGCAAAAAAACAAAATTTTGACCTCATTTAACTCAAAAAGTAGCACATGAAGGTATATTTTTTATTACATATTTGATTTAATCAGACAAAAAATAGCCTTTATGGAAATTTTCATCAAACTGTAAATACGGGATCAAAACTATATCGTATGCCCTTAAATGTATATATTTTAAAGGATAACGATGGAAATAACGTTAACATAAACAGTAAGTTCGTGCGCATGTGTCAAACATATTTTGTGCTCATTAGAACACGGCTTTGTTTACAAAGCGTAATAATACATAATAAACAAATTTGGTAGCTATTTCTTTTACACAAACAGACTGTTTATTACCGACGGCTAATTTCGAAATCGATAATCATTAATTCATATTTTAATTTCCAACAATCTATGGCTTCCATGAATTATTTCGATTCTAATAGGACAAACACGGTCATTAAAAAACTGAAGCGAGGGTGGGTATGCTGTGTGTGTGACTGTTCTTTTTTACTCCCTGTTAGATAAAGCTCAAATATCTTTATAAATATGTAGCTTGCGTAGGTTTTTTTCGTGAATAACTGTTAGAAAAAAACTTTTTAAGGTAGATAGGGTGTCTTCCTCCATCTTGGATTTTGAAATACTAGAAAACAAGGTCTAGATCTTTGATGAAATGTGCAAATTTTATAGTAGTAGGTAATTCATGAGTAAGAATTTTCATTATAATATAGAAAATGCCATGTTTGATCATATTTATGATTGTATTTTACAACAATAAGAATTCTTTTGTTTGATTCATTTTTTTCCAACTTTGTCAAATAAGGGGAGACAACTCAAATACAAGGGCAGATAATCCAGATAGTGTTACTTTTACAATAGAATGTGTTAGGAATTTACCCATTTTTACATGTAGCAAGAAAACGAGTTCGGTGACCCCATTTTTTCTTTTTCTTATCTGAAAGCATAATATTGAAGCTATCTTCTCGTATTTTATCTCAAAATTCTATGGTGTGGTTTGCGTTTTATGGCGGAAAAATGGGTTTTCCATGCATAATCTATACAAAATCTTGACACTTTTGAACAACCTGTAGCGTGAAAATAAGTCCGGTGACCCATTCTTTTTATTAATGTTTTTAAACAAGCAGGATATGAAATACATTTTGGCAAATTATTAAAAGATTCTATGGATTATAATTTAGACACCCCATCTACCTTAATTCTTTAAATTCTCAAACCCAACATTTGCCATTTTTAATTTACATGTTTTTTCGTAAGCTTCCGTCAAATCCATAGTTGACATTTTGTAACTAAGGAGACGCCATGTTGACTTGCTGAAATGAGTAAATATGCGAATAATGCAATAGAATAGAAAATAAAACAAAACCTAACTCAAAAATCAATTTTAATACAATATCATACGAATTCCGATGGTTCACGTAACAGAAAACTTTCAACTTTAGCTGTTTCATTTGTATGACGTCATGTTTTGAAATGACTTAAATGCGCCAAAAAGATTAATAGACTTTCGCGGAATTTTATTTTATTTTTATTTTGTTGATTTCTCCGAGCTCTTGTGCATTACTTTTTTTTATCATGCATTCGAATAAGAATAAAAGTTATTTTGTCTTATTTTAATTGCACTTTTTAAAACAATAAAATCGACAAAGGGTCTGCAAATAGGTTCCAATACCTGTAGATTTACGTGGGAAGTATATTGTAACAGCCATTATTATGTATATCTCTGAGTCTGCGCTAAGTATATTTTATCGAGAATTTTATCACAGTGTTGATTACAAAGCTAAAAAAGCACGTCATATTGGAATCTTAGATTATCTCAGATAAACTAGGTTTATCTCAGATTATCCAAGTTTATCCCAGATAAACTAAAATTATCTCAGCTTAATTCAAATTCGAGAAAATCCTAGTTTATCTCAGAAAATACAGAAAAAATCATTATATGGAGAAATCCCGGTTTATCTTAAAATATTAAGAAAATCTAGGTTTTTCTGAACGATTTTCAGATAATCCTAATTTATCTCCAGATAATTAATTTTCTCAATTTCAGCTAATGAATTATCGAGCATTTCTCGAGAAAATCTAGGTTTATCTCGGATTCTAAATATACCAAAGAGTAATGTAACGAGTGTTTTAATTGGACGAAAATCGTTTAAACTTTTACTTTCTCTTGATGGTGACGAATTCACTTCCTTTTATTGGGTGAACGGTAATGTGCCAAAATATGGGTCATAATTTTGCGAGATATATAAAAATTACCGTCCTTTTACAGAGGAGGGACGACGTTCAACATACGGCACGCAATTTTTACTTATATTATTCTATCGATCGCTGTGTTATTGTGTCATTTATCATATGATTCTCATATGTTAATATCAAACTACTCGTGGTGTAGACATCACCTTTATTGACACCTGGACAAGCGAAATTTGTTGAATCAATTATAAAAACAAGTAATATACAGAAAGGCTGATTATATACAATATACATATACTTTGTACATACATAATAAACAAATTTGGTAGCTATTTCTTTTACACAAACTGACTGTTTATTACCGACGGCTAATTTCGAAATCGATAATCATTAATTCATATTTTAATTTATTCAGTCGGTTTTAATTTTTTAATCGTGACAAAGTTTTTTAAAATATTTAAATAGAACTATTGCATTATTTCGTCATTTGTCAGTAAACAAAATAGAGATAACACTAGAAAGAAGGCAATTAAGTTATCTAATACACAAATTATACTTTATTCTAATAATCTCTTTTGACTCGAAAACTAGCATATTTTAACTTAAGACATAACAACATCAGAATCCAGTGAAAAGAAAACTGTTTCTTTGATTATATTTATAAGGAAGGACTTATCTTTTTAGACAATCAGTCGGTTTTTTTTATACTGTAATCTATAAAACATTTTTTTATATAATATTTTGTGAAATAACTGATAAAAATATTACTAAACATGAACATATTCATAAAAGCTGCCCATTTGAAAGAAAAAAAAAGACATCGTTCATCATTTGTTGACATTCTTCAAGGCCATACATTTCACGGCATGATGATACACTTTTATTACAATTACATAACGAGGTTATCTAGACAGGTATATTATCTGTTTCATTAAACAGCCCAACAAAACATATACCCATAAGACAGCTGTGCAGTCCTTTTTTTATTGCACCTTTTTCTTTTATTGCACCATGTGCACTTTTTGTTCCTCACAGTAAATCAAGATTCATAAGGTAAGAACATTTCTGTAGATTCTTTGTGTTTGTCCAAAATAAAATTTGATAAAGCAAAGCATATATTGACATTTCTGAAATACAGATTAAAAAAATACTATTTCCTTACAAAACAGTGATCATTTGTGCTCTAAAAACTCCTTTGTGGTCCTTTCTGCTACATTGTGTTTTTTCTGCTCAAAGTAGATACTTTGTGGTGTATGAGACACAAAAAAAAACATGTTGTCATAGTGTATTGGAATGTTGAAAAATAAGTCATATGGTTTGAGATTCATCATCTATGACCTTGAAATTTAAGTCTAGGTTAAAGGTCAAGTTTTGGAACTGATCGCAATTGATCAATTTTCTCCCTATTTTGAAATAAATGTTCTTCGAAACCATATATTTTTAGAAGTATAAAATTTTTCTATTGAGACTGGGGTGAAATATTCTAAACTGGTGATAGATGTACATAGTGGTGATTGATATTCAGAGTGGTGATTGATATACAGAGTGGTGATATATATACAAGATGGTGATAGATATTCAAGGAAGTGACAAATATACAGAGTGTGGTGATATATACAAACGAGCGATAGATATAGTGGATCATAGTGGAGATAGAGATACAGAGTGGTGGTAGATCTACAAAGTGGTGTTAGATATATATAGTGGTGATAGATACAAATAGAGATGGTAGATATACAGAGTGGTGGTAATTATACAGAGAATTGGTAAATATACAGAGTAGTGATAGATATACAGAGTGGTGATAGATATACAGAGTAAGAGTATTGATAGCTAAACAGAGTGCTGATAGATATACAGAGAAGTGATAGATATAAACTACGTTTTTATATATATCACCACTCTGTATATCTACCACAACTTGGTATACATACCACCATTTTGTTTATCTACCACCAATATGTATATCTATCACCACTCTGTATATCTATCACCACTCTGTATATCGATCACCACTCTGGATGTCTATCATCACTCTGGATGTTTACCACCACTCTGTATATCTACCACCACTCCGATCTATGAACACTCTGTGTTTCTATCACCACTCTGTATATCTACCACCACTCTGTATATCTACCACCACTCTGTATATCTATGACCACTCTGTATACCTACCATGACTCTGTGTATAGATTTTGTGATTTTGGATATTGGACCATAATAGGTAAATTATTTTTTTTAAATTTCATTAGACAACATTCATTCTTTGTCGGAAACCTATGCTGTGTCAAATATTAAATCACAATCCAAATTCAGAGCTGTAGCAAGCTTAACTGTTGTGTCCATACTGGCCCCAATAGTTCAAAGTTCGACCTCTGCGGTCGTATCAAGGTACGCTCTGCGGAGCATTTTAACATATCTATTACAACTCTGTTTATCTACCACTATTTCTTTATATATATCACCACTCTGTATATCTATCATCACTCTGTATATCTACCACCACTCTGTATATCTATCACCACTCTGTATATCTACCACCACTCTGTATATTTATTGCCGTTCTGTATATCTATTGCCGTTCTGTAAATCTATCATCACTCTGTATATCTACCACCGCTCTGTATATATATCACCACTCTGTATATCTATCACCACTCTATATATTCTACAACTCTGTATATCTGTCACCACTCTGTATATCTACCACCACTCTTTATATCTATCAAATTCTATATAACTACCACAACGTTTTTATATCTACCACCACTCTGTATATATATCACCACTCTATATATCTATCACTTCGTTTTTATATCTATGTCTACTCTGTATATCTACCACCACTCTGTATATCGATCACTACTCTGTATATGTATCATCACTCTATATCTACTACCACTCTGTATATATATCACCACTCTGTATATCTATAACCGTTCTGTATATTCATCACCACTCTTTCTATTTATCACCACTCTGTATATCTATCATCACTCTGTATATATGTATCACCTACGTTTTTATATATATCACCACTCTGTCTATCAACCACCACTTTGTATACATACCACTACTTTGTATATATACCACCATTCTGTATATCCACCTCCACTCTGTATTTCTATCATCACTCTGTATATTCATCACCACTCTGTATGTTTATCATCATTCTGCATATACATCACCACTCTTTATATTGACCACTACTCTGTATATCTACCACCACTCTGTATATATATCACCACTCTGTATATCTATCACCACTCTGTATATCTACCACCCCTCTGTATGTCTACCACCACTATGTATATCTATCACCACTTTGTATATCTACCACTACGTTTTCATATCTATCACTACTCTGTATATCTATCACCGCTCTGTATATCTACCACTTCTCTGTATATATATCACTACTCTGTATATCTACCACTACTCTGTATATCTATCACCACTCTGTATATCTATCACCACTCTGTATATCTACCACCACTATGTATATCTACCATCACTATGTTTGTCTTACCTCCTATATATTTCTAGGAATATGATTGGTTAAAAGCGTCCTCGTGGAAACCGTGTATATTTAATATAAGGTTAATTGGGAGGCGGGGCTTATTTCATACACGGTTAGTAGTGGAGTTACGCCCCTTTATATTCCATATAAGGTAATAAGGAGGCGGGGCTTATTTCATACACGGTTAGCAGTGGTGTTACGTCCCTTCACGCTGCAGAATGTGCAAAATTGTCAAAATGTGTATAGATCATGCATGGAAATTCCTATTTTGTTTGATAAAAAGAATTTTAATATCACGTGCTTCTTTCGCTTTGTGAATAAACCCATGCTCTACTTCCAATAAAATTTGTTTGCACATGCGTATATTGACTACTGTAGAATAATGAATTTTATCAAATTGGCATGCATTTAATATATTTCAGTAACTTAAAACACAAGTAGTTTCCAAACTCTTAAAAGACAGTAAACGATTATGCCATTCCTTGACACAAAAACAAGAGGTTTTTCGTATTTTATGGATGCTCACTTGCACCATTATTTTCTGTGTTCAGTGGACCGTGAAATGAGGATCTTTGGCATTATATGTGAAAGTTTATATCATGGATTGATTGGTTTATTGTTGGTTGCTTAACGTCCAGTGGCATATATTTCATGCATGATCAGGACGAGAGCAAGGTAAGTCTTGTTATAATTGAGGCCATCCGGGATAATGATCGGGGAAATTTGGACAGCCATTGGAAAATGAGGTACTGGTATATATGATAGGGACAAAATTACTATAATTGTACCTTGCAACAGGCCACCTACGGTTAATCCCTATGAAAGACAACGTGTGTACTAAGTTTCAAGCTTCATCAAAAACTACCTTGACTAAAAATGTTGACCTGAAACGGGACACACAGACAAACAGACTGAGTTGTATAATAAGATAACTTACTTAAGATTGCTATACACAGCTGAATGAATTGGATTCCCATAGTCATCCTGTAATGTCTGATCTGTATAAAGCCATAGCCCTCCAATATCATAATTCCTCTCAAAACAAGTCAACTTGAAATTCTTATTTTCGGAGAGTCGTCGTAAAGCGGCTAGCCCTGTCAATCCTGCTCCAACTACGGCTATTTTCTTAATATCACTTGACGCCATTGCATATACCTGTGTGAGAAAGCTGTAATAAAGGAAGACAATTTAGACTAAACAAGATTGATACACAGTATCGAAATGTCCAATATTATAACAAGGCCACAAAAAGCTTTTTTTTTTGCTCAGTCTAGGTGGCCGAGTGGTTTAGAGCGCTGGACATAGTACAGACAACTCTCCATCCAAGTCACAGTTTGTAAAATAAGACTATAATAAGTCGAAGTAAGGTCTTCAACGCGGAACCTGGGCTCACACCAAGCAGCAAGCTATAAAAGGCCCCTTAAATGACTAGTGTAAAACAATTCAAAAGAAAAAACCAACGGTCTAATTTATATAAAAAACGTGAAACAAGAAACACTTTATATATATATATATATATATATATATATATATATATATATATATATATATATATATATATATATATATATATATATATATATATATATATATATAAATATTACAGTGTATTTGTATATAATAAGTGATTATGTAGAATCCCTAAAACTTTCAGGGATTATGTAGAAACACTGGTCAGTTTAGGGTTATATATATATAATCACTAAATTTTCAGTCACTAGACACAATGTCAGGGATTATACATAATGACTGAAATGATGAATTTGTTTTATTTATAAAGAAAATGAATAAAAGTAAAATATTTCAATCTAGACAATCATATTAAAACATCATTCATTCTGCCTGTTTTCTATACATTTAGTTGCATCAGTCCTCAAAGTTTGGATGTCTTGATCAGTTGAACACAAAATCTTTGCTAACAATAGTTTTTAAAACAAGTCCCAAACCTTATCAAACAATAGCATACTAATGAGGCGCTAATCGTAGAAATGTGCATATTATAAATTGTACTATTATTTCTGTACAGCTAGTTATGTCACCCGATCGACAATGTCGGGTGACATATTGCTTTTCCTCTGTTTCTTTTTCTGTATTATTATCATTATGTCACCCGATCGACAATGTCGGGTGACATATTGCTTTTCCTCTGTTTCTTTTTCCGTATTATTATGGCACCCTCAACGGAGTTGGGGTGACGTATTGTTATTCTACGTTTCTTTTTATGGCACCCTCAACGGAGTTGGGGTGACGTATTGTTATTCTACGTTTCTTTTTTTTCTTATTATGTCACCCTGACGGAGGTCGGGTGACATATTGTTATTGTACGATTCTTTTTTTATGGCACCCTCAACGGAGTTGGGGTGACATATTGTTATTCTACGTTTCTTTTTTTTCTTATTATTATGGCACCCTCAACGGAGTTGGGGTGACATATTGTTATTGTTCGTTTCTTTTTGTCTTATTATTATATTTATTCTTCCACACTTTTTTGTCCATACTATTTCTCAGAATTGGCTTGAACAATATTGATGAAACTATACCATAATGTAGACCACCACATTAAATAGTGCAGTGGGGTATGGCACCATCAAGATGGCTGCCGTTGTCATAGAAACGAAAGAAATGTAAAAAAATCGAGTTTTTTGTTTTCTCGAACTGTTTGGATAGACTTGAACTCAGAAACATTATATTTTAAGACAATGTAGGTGCCCACTATATACAGGTATTTGATGATTTTGACACTCATTGGAACTACTATGTTGCCATGGAAACTGCACCAAAAATTTCAAAAATATCAAAATGCTCAAAACTTAATGAAACTTCACAGTAACGATGAGCAACATTGGAAGATGTGGAATTTGGCGTTGGAATTTCCAAAATATCTGTTGTTACCATGGAAACAATGCAAAAAGGTCAAAACTTTGAATTTTCACAGAACATTCCAGAACATCAATGTTAAATTTATTCTAGAGACATTAAATGGAATATGATGGTATATATGATTATGGAGGGAAAAAATTGCAGCGGGGGTTTGACTTTGGAATATTCAAAATGGCCGCCGTTACCATGGAAACAGCAAAAATACAAAAAACTTCAAAATGCTTCAAATTTATTGAAACTTATAACAAATGTTGCTCAGTTAATGTAGACTTGACTTTTGAGTTTGGAATTTCCAAAATGGCCGCCGTTACCATGGAAACAGCAAAAATACAAAAAACTTCAAAATGCTTCAAATGTATTGAAACTTATAACAAATGTTGCTCAGCTAATGTAGACTTGACTTTTGAGTTTGGAATTTCCAAAATGGCCGTCGTTACCATTGCTACCGCTCACCTGGCAATAGGGGAAGGGTGCCATCCGCTATTGCTTGCAATCGCAAATCTAGTTATGGCACCCTCAACGGAGTTGGGGTGACATATTGTTATTCTACGTTTCTTTTTTTTCTTATTATTATTTTTTTTCTTGCAACAAATTTTGTCCAGCTGATTTTTCGAAATCCAACGGACCAATGTTGATGGAACTCTACTATAGTAAGGACCCCCAGTTGCAGAGTTGCAGTAAGCATGGAATGGTT
This sequence comes from Mytilus galloprovincialis, assembly GCF_965363235.1. NCBI lineage: Eukaryota > Metazoa > Mollusca > Bivalvia > Mytilida > Mytilidae > Mytilus > Mytilus galloprovincialis. Next base: position 28,401,980 of record NC_134851.1, on the reverse strand, counting down.
CAAGATGGCTACCGTTTCCATGGAAACAGAACAAATGTGAAAAAATCCAGTTTTTTCTTTTGGTGAACTGTTTGGATATGCTTTAACTCAGAATCATTATATTTTGATACAATGTAGGTGCCCACTATATACAGGTGTTGGATGATTTTGGCACTCATTGGACCTACTATGTTGCCATGGAAACTACACCAAAAATTTCAAAAATATCAAAATGCTCCAAACTTCATGAAACTTCACAGTAACGATGAACAACATTGGAAGATGTGGCATTTGGCGTTGGAATTTCCAAAATATCTGTAGTTACCATGAAAACAATGCAAAAAGGTCAAAACTTTGAATTTTTACAGAACATTCCAGAACATCAATGTTAAATTTACTCTAGAGACATTAAATGGTATATATGATTATGGAGGGAAAAATTGTAGCGGGGGTTTGACTTTGGAATAATCAAAATGGCCGCCGTTACCATGGGAACAGCAAAATTATGAAAAACTTCAAAATGCTTTAAATTTAATGAAACTTATAACAAATTTTGCCTAGCTTATGTAGACTTAACTTTTGAGTTACGAATTTTCAAAATGGCCGTCGTTGCCATGGAAACAGCAAAAATTTTCTAAATGGCTGCCGCTGGCCTGGCAATGGGGAAAGGGTGCCATCCGCTATTGCTTGCAATGGCAAATCTAGTTTTTATTATTTTTCTTCCACACATTTTGTCCAGGAGATTTCGGGAAATCCAATGGACCAAAGTTGATGGAACTCTACTATATTGAAGACCCTTAGGTGAAGAGTTGCAGTCACCATGGAATGGTTCAAGATGGCTACCGTTTCCATGGAAACTGCAAAAATGTGAAAAAATTTCAAAATTGTAAATCCTTCATTATAAGACCCAAGTGAATGAAACTTTATGGAAGTGTTACCTGATATGCCTAGATGTGCATGCATTATCAAGAAGTTCCAAAATGGCCGCCATTGTCATGGAAACAGTGCGAAAGTTTAACATTGATCCTATGGGAAAACACATTAAAGCTGCAATTTCTTGAAGAATATAGCATCAATCCCAATGAAACTTTATAGATATGTAACATGGCATGTACCAATGTGGCACCTGTCTTTGGAATTTTGGAAATGGTACCCGTTACCATGGAAATACCAAAAATTTCAAAAATTTCAAAATGCTCCAAAAATAAAGAAACTTTACAACAATGTTTATAAACATCTGTAGATGCGGTCTTTGACTTTGGAATTTTCAAAATGGCTGCCGCTCACCTGGCAATGGGGGAAGGGTGCCATCCGTTATTGCTAGCAATTACAAATCTAGTTATGTCACCCGATCGACAATGTCGGGTGACATATTGCTATTCCTCTGTTTCTTTTTCACTATTATTATTATGGCACCCTCAACGGAGTTGGGGTGACGTATTGTTATTCTACGTTTCTTTTTTTTCTTATTATTATTATTTTTCTTGCAACACATTTTGTCCAGGCGATTTCTCCAAATCTAAAGTACCAAAGTTGATGGAACTTTAGTATATTAAGGACCCCCATGTGCAGAGTTGCAGGAAGCATGGAATGGTTCAAGATGGCTGCCGTTTCCATGGAAACAGAACAAATGTGAAAAAATCCAGTTTTTGTTTTTGGTGAACTGTTTGGATATGCTTTAACTCAGAATCATTATATTTGAATACAATGGAGGTGCCCACTATATACAGGTGTTGGGTGATTTTGGCACTCATTGGAACTGCTATGTTGCCATGGAAACTACACCAAAAATTTCCAAAATATGGAAATGCTCCAAATTTTTTGAAACTTCACAGTAACGATGAGCAACATTGGAAGATGTGGAATTTGGCGTTGGAATTTCCAAAATATCTGTTGTTACCATGGAAATAATGCAAAAAGGTCAAAACTTTGAATTTTCAAAGAACATTCCAGAACATCAATGTTAAATTTATTCTAGAGACATTAAATGGTATATGATGGTATATATGAGTATGGAGGGAAAAAATTGCACTTTTGGAATATTCAAAATGGCCGCCGTTACCATGGGAACAGCAAAATTATGAAAAACTTCAAAATGCTTTAAATTCAATGAAACTTATAACAAATTTTGCCTAGCTTATGTAGACTTAACTTTTGAGTTTCAAATTTTCAAAATGGCCGCCGTTGCCATGGAAACAGCAAAATTATTCTAAATGGCTGCCGCTGGCCTGGCAATGGGGAAAGGGTGCCATCCGCTATTGCTTGCAATGGCAAATCTAGTTATTATTATTTTTCTTCCACCTAGTTTTGTCCGGCAGTTTTCTCAGAGCCAAAGGAACCAATCTGAATGACGGTGCACTATAACAAGGAACCCTGACTTTCCAGTTGCAGTGCAACTTTTGAACTAAAAAATGGCTGCCATCACCATGGAAACCGAAAAATAATGGAAAATTCCAGTTTTTGGTTTTGATGAATTATTTGGAAATGCTTAACCTTAGAATCATTATATTTTGATACAATGTAGGTGCCGGGCATATACTGGTGTTGGATGATTTTGGCAATCATTGGAACTGCTATGTTGCCATGGATACTACACCAAAAATTTCAAAAATATGGAAATGCTCCAAATTTTATAAAACTTCACAGTAATGATGAGCAACATTGGTAGATGTGGAATTTGGTGTTGCAATATCGAAAATGTCTGCCGTTACCATGGAAACAATGCAAAACAGGTCAAAATGGTCCAAAAACCTTTAAGTGGCATTTACTTTCTTAAAATGGTAGGTCAAATTGATTGAAACTTTGATGGTATGGTCCCTCCCATGTTCCAATGTGGTATATGCCATTGAATTTTGGAAACGGTCTCTGTTGCCATAGGAACCATCCCAAATGTCAAAAATTTCAAAAAATTCAAAATGCTCCAAAATTGATGAAACTTAATATGATGGTACACTGACAAGTCTGAATAAGACTTTTGAAGTTGGAATTTCCAAAATGGCCACCGTTGCCATGGAAACTGCGGAAATGTCAAATATTTTCAAAATGCTCCAAACTTTATGAAACTTAATATTATTGTTAACTTGCATGTATAGATGAGACTTTTGACTTCGGAATTTTCAAAATGGCTGCCGTTGCCATGGAAACAGCAAAAATTTGAAATTTTCTAAAATGCTCTGAATGTACTGAAAATTTACAGAAAGATGTACTGCAATGCATATATGTGTATTCACTGTTAAACAATTTTGAAATGGCTGCCGCTTAGTGGCCATTGGGGGAAGGGTGACATCCGCTATTGCTTGCAATGGCAATTCTAGTTATTTTTCTTCTTGCAACAAATTTTGTCCAGGGGATTTCTTGAAATCCAATGGACCAATGTCGATGGAACTCTACTATAATAAGGACCCCCACGTGCAGAGTTGCAGTAAGCATGGAATGGTTCAAGATGGCTACCGTTTCCATGGAAACAGAACAAATGTGAAAAAATCTAGTTTTTGGTTTTGGTGAACTGTTTGAATATGCTTACACTCAGAATCACCATATTTTAATACAATATAGGTGCCCACTATATACAGGTGTTGGATGATTTTGGCACTCATTGGACCTACTATGTTGCCATGGAAACTACACCAAAAATTTCAAAAATATCAAAATGCTCCAAACTTCATGAAACTTCACAGTAACGATGAGCAACATTGGAAGATGTGGCATTTGGCGTTGGAATTTCCAAAATATCTGTAGTTGCAAGGGCCAAGTTTTGCATTGACCCTATGGAAAAATGCATAAAATCAGCATTTTCTCAGAGAGTAGTGAACCAAAGTAAATGAAACTGTATTGATATATAACATGACATGTGGCAATGAGATGTCTGCTTTTAGAATTTTGGAATTATCTACTGTAACCATGGTTGCAGCACAAATGTTCAAAATTTCAAAAAAAAATTAAGTGCTGCAAACTGGATGAAACTTTATAGGAATAGTAACTGGCATGTGCAGAGTTGCATTTTGAAGTAAGAATTTCCAAAATGGCCGCCGTAACCATGGAAACAGCAAAATTGTTCAAAATTTCAAAATGCTTCAAACTTAATGAAATTTAGCAAAAATGATAACTTGCAGGTGAAGATGCACTCTTTGACTTTGGAATTTTCAAAATGGCTGCCGCTCGCCTGGCAATGGGGGACGAGGGTGCCATCCGTTATTGCTAGCAATTACAAATCTAGTTTATTTTTATTATTATTCCACACATTTTGTCCATACTATTTCTTGGAATCGTATGGACCAATTGTAATGGAACTATACCAGAATGTCAATGACCATTGTCAGAAGTGCAGTCGAGGTTGGCACCTCCAGGATGTCTACTGTTACCATGGAAACAGAAAAAGAGTGAAAAAATAAAGTTTTAGTTTTTGGTGAATAATTTAACTATAACAAAACATCTAATCGTCATATTTTTATACAATGTAGCTGTCCTCTATATACATGCTGTGGATAATTTTGAGATTCATTGGAACTACAATGTTGCCATAGGAACTGATCAAAAATATCAAAAATTTGAAAATTCTTTAAAAATATATAAAACTTTTCCAGAAATGTTGCCTGGCAAATCTAGATGTGGCATTCAACTTTGGAATTTCCAAAATGGCTGCCGTTACCATGGAAACAAGGCAAAAAACATCAAAATGAGAAAATGTGATGGAACATTCCAGAACATTAGTGTTGTACAGCTATTAAATTTTATATGATTGTAAAATATTATGAGGAGTACAATAAGAAGCAGAAGTATGACTTTGGAATTTTCAAAATGGCCGCCGTTGTCATAGAAACAGTAAAAACATCAAAATTTTAAAAATGCTTTAAACTTTCTAAAAATTTGCAAACTGATGCAGTGTAAAGTAAATTAGTTAATTTAATGTTAAAATTTCGAAATGGCTGCCGCTTAGTGGCAATTGGTGCACCAGGGTGACATCCGCTATTGCTTGCAATGGCAATTCTAGTTATTATTATGGCACCCTCAACGGAGTTGGGGTGACATATTGTTATTCTACGTTTCTTTTTTTTCTTATTATTATTTTTTTTCTTGCAACAAATTTTGTCCAGCTGATTTTTCGAAATCCAACGGACCAATGTTGATGGAACTCTACTATAGTAAGGACCCCCAGTTGCAGAGTTGCAGTAAGCATGGAATGGTTCAAGATGGCTACCGTTTCCATGGAAACAGAACAAATGTGAAAAAATCCAGTTTTTTCTTTTGGTGAACTGTTTGGATATGCTTTAACTCAGAATCATTATATTTTGATACAATGTAGGTGCCCACTATATACAGGTGTTGGATGATTTTGGCACTCATTGGACCTACTATGTTGCCATGGAAACTACACCAAAAATTTCAAAAATATCAAAATGCTCCAAACTTCATGAAACTTCACAGTAACGATGAACAACATTGGAAGATGTGGCATTTGGCGTTGGAATTTCCAAAATATCTGTAGTTACCATGAAAACAATGCAAAAAGGTCAAAACTTTGAATTTTTACAGAACATTCCAGAACATCAATGTTAAATTTACTCTAGAGACATTAAATGGTATATATGATTATGGAGGGAAAAATTGTAGCGGGGGTTTGACTTTGGAATAATCAAAATGGCCGCCGTTACCATGGGAACAGCAAAATTATGAAAAACTTCAAAATGCTTTAAATTTAATGAAACTTATAACAAATTTTGCCTAGCTTATGTAGACTTAACTTTTGAGTTACGAATTTTCAAAATGGCCGTCGTTGCCATGGAAACAGCAAAAATTTTCTAAATGGCTGCCGCTGGCCTGGCAATGGGGAAAGGGTGCCATCCGCTATTGCTTGCAATGGCAAATCTAGTTATTATTTTTCTTGCAACACTTTTTGTCCAGGCGATTTCTCGAAATCAAAAAGACCAAAGTTGATGGAACTTAACTATAATAAGGACCCCCATGTGCAGAGTTGCAGAAAGCATGGAATGGTTCAAGATGGCTGCCGTTACCATGGAAACAGAACAAATGTGAAGAAATACAGTTTTTTGTTTTGGTGGACTGTTTGGATATGCTTTAACTCAGAAACATTATATTTTAATACAATGTAGGTGCCCACTATATACAGGTATTGGATGATTTTGCCACTCATTGGAACTACTATGTTGCCATGGAAACTACACCAAAAATTTCAAAAATATCAAAATGCTCCAAACTTAATGAAACTTCACAGCAACGATGAGCAACATTGGAAGATGAGGAATTTGGCGTTGGAATTTCCAAAATATCTGTTATTACCATGGAAACAATGCAAAAAGGTCAAAACTTTGAATTTTCACAGAACATTCCAGAACATCAATGTTAAATTTATTCTACAGACATTAAATGGTATATGATGGTATATATGATTATGGAGGGAAAAAATTGCAGCGGGGGTTTGACTTTGGAATATTCAAAATGGCCGCCGTAATCATGGAAACAGCAAAATTGTCCAAAATTTCAAAATGCTTCAAACTTAATGAAATTTTGCAAAAAATGATAACTTGCAGGTGTAGATGCACTCTTTGACTTTGGAATTTCCAAAATGGCTGCCGCTCGCCTGGCAATGGGGGGACGAGGGTGCCATCCGTTATTGCTAGCAATTACAAATCTAGTTTTTCTTATTATTTTTTTTGCAACAAATTTTGTCCAGGCGATTTCTCGAAATCTAAAGGACCAAAGTTGATGGAACTTTACTATATTAAGGACCCCCATGTGCAGAGTTGCAGGAAGCATGGACTGGTTCAAGATGGCTGCCGTTACCATGGAAACGGAACAAATGTGAAAAATTCCAGTTCTTGGTTTTGGTGAACTGTTAGGATTTGCTTTAACTCAAAATCATTATATTTTAATACAATGTAGGTGCCCACTATATACAGGTGTTGGATGATTTTGGCACTCATTGGAACTACTATGTTGCCATGGAAACTACTCCAAAAATTTCAAAAATCTCAAAATGTTCCAAACTTAATGAAACTTCACAGTAACGATGAGCAACATTGGAAGATGTGGAATTTGGCGTTGGAATTTCCAAAATATCTGTTGTTACCATGAAAACAATGCAAAAAGGTCAAAACTTTGAATTTTCACAGAACATTCCAGAACATCAATGTTAAATTTATTCTAGAGACATTAAATGGTATATGATGGTATATATGATTAAAAGGAAAAAATTTCAGCGGGGGTTTGACTTTGGAATATTCAAAATGGCCGCCGTTACCATGGGAACAGCAAAATTATGAAAAACTTCAAAATGCTTTAAATTTAATGAAACTTATAACAAATTTTGCCTAGCTTATGTAGACTTAACTTTTGAGTTTTGAATTTTCAAAATGGCCGCCGCAGCCATGGAAACAGCAAAAATTTTCTAAATGGCTGCCGCTGGCCTGGCAATAGGGAAAGGGTGCCATCCGCTATTGCTTGCAATGGCAAATCTAGTTATTATTTTTTTTCTTCCACCTAATTTGGTCCGCCCGCTTTCTCAGAGCCAAAGAAACCAATCTGAATGATGGTGCACTATAACAAGGAACCCTGACTTTCCAGTTGCAGTGCAACTTTAAACTAAAAAATGGCTGCCATCACCATGGAAACGGAAAAATGGTGAAAAAATATAATTTTGGAGTTAGGTGAATTGTTTGAGAATGCTTAAGCTTAAAATCTTTAGATTTTGATACAATGTAGGTGCCCACTTTATACTGCTTTGGGATGATTTTGGCAATCATTGGAACTACTATGTTGCCATGGAAACTACACCAAAAATTTCAAAAATATGAAAATGCTCCAATTTTTTTGAAACTTTAGCATAACGATGAGCAACTTTGGTGGATGAGGAATTTGGCGTTGGAATTTCCAAAATGTCTGCCGTTTCCATGGAAACAATGCAAAAAGGTCAAAATGCTCCAAAAACTTCCGGGTTTGGTGAATAACTTTGGTATGCTTGAACTTAAAATCATCAAATTTTTATGCAATATAGTTGTCCACTATGTACAGGTTTTGAATGATTTTGACAATCATTGGAACTACTATGTTACCATGGATACAGGAGCAAAAATTTCAGAATGCTTCAAAATTGATGAAACTTGATATGATTGTTGACTATCAAGTCTACATATGACTTTTGAAGTTGGAATTTCCAAAATGGCCACGGTTGCCATGGAAACTGCAAAAATGTCAAAAATTCTCAAAATGGTTTTAACTTTTTTTTGAATTTGATATTATTGGTAACTGACAAGAAAAGATGAGACTTATGACATTGAAATTTTTAAAATGGCTGCCGTTGCCATGGAAACGGTATAAATGTGAAATACTTTAAAATGCTCTGAATATACTGAAAATTTACAAAATGATGAACAGCCATGCATATTTGTGCATTTACTGTTAAACAAGTTTGAAATGGCTGCCGCTTAGTGGCAATGGGGGGAAGGGTGACATCCGCTATTGCTTGCAATGGCAATTCTAGTTATTATTATACTTCCACCTATTTTGTCCGGCAGGTTTTTTGGAGTGAAATGGAACCAATCTTAATGATAGTTCACTATAAGGTGGAACACAAAATTTCGGGTTGCAGGTGGGTCTAAGACCATAAAAAATGGCTGCCGTTTCCATAGAAACAGAATAATTGTGAAAAATTCCAGTTTTTGGTTTTGGTGAATTATTTGGAGATTCTTAAACTCAGAATCATCATATTTTGATACCATGTAGGTGCCAGCCATATAATAGTTTTGGATGATTTTGGCAATCATTGGAACTATTATGTTGCCATGGAAACTGCACCAAAAATTTCAAAAATATCAAAATGCTCCAAATTTTTTGAAACTCCATGGTAACGATGAGCAACATTGGTAGATGTTGAATTTGGCGTTGGAATTTCCAAAATGTCTGCCGTTACCATGGAAACAGAGCATAAGTGTCAAAATGCTCTAAAAACTTCAGGGTTTGGTGAATAATTTTGATATGCTTGAACTTGAAATCATCAAATTTTTACACAATATAGTTATCCACTATATACAGGTTTTGATTGATTTTGACAATCATTGGAACTACTCTGTTACCATGGATACAGGATCAAATATCTCAAAAATTTCAAAATGCTCCAAAATTGATGAAACTTAATATGATAGTTGACTGGCAAGTCTGGATGAGACTTTTGACTTTGGAATTTTCAAAATGGCCACTGTTGCCATGGAAACTGGAAAAAAAATCAAAATTTCTCAAAATGCTTTGAACTTAATGAAACTTGATATTATTGTTAACTGGCAAGTACAGATGAGACTTTTGACTTTGAAATTTTCAAAATGGCTGCCGTTGCCATGGAAAGAGCAGAAATGTGAATTTTTTTTAAAATGCTCTGAATGTACTGAAAATTTACAGAAAGATGTATTGCCATGAATATATGTGCATTCACTGTTAAACCATTTTGAAATGGCTGCCGGTTAGTGGCAATAGGGGAAGGGTGACATCCGCTATTGCTTGCAATGGCAATTCTAGTTTTTATTACATTTGCTATTCACAAAAAAAAAAATAAAATCGTTAGATATTTAAGATTAATTATTTGTCTAGATCCATGCACACAAGCCCCCATCCTATGTTCAGGTGTGATGTAATCTGTATGAAATATAAGTGATGGTAGGAGCCTTCAAACAATTTAAACCATGACTTGCTGTTCACTTCAACGTTCAAAGAATAAGAAAAAGAAACAAATGATAATATGTCTATATTTTGTTTTTATCAAACAAAGGATCTTTAAATTATTGATAATCCCTAAAGTTATTTCAGGGAATTTGTAGAATATTCATTAATATGTTCAGTGATTATGTAAAACCACTGGTCATTTTCTGGGATTGTATATAATCATTAATGATTTCAGTGATTGTACATAATCCCTGAAAAATCAGGGATTACATAATCTCTGATTATACTTATTCACTGTAACATATATAATTGTTTGACTAACTATGATAATTCTAGGCTTATGGAGGTACCTTGTCTAAAATGGTAATGTATGCCCTTATATTCAGTGGGATTTCCAGTGACACTAGAAGAATAGAAAAGTCACTCTTCTTATGAAAGAGATAGAAAAGGTAAAAAAAAAGGAGAGACAATTTACGCATAAAAACCGATATGCATAGGGATGAATATCTCTTAAAACACAAAACCATTATATTACTTTTATACCACCACTATAAGTAAAGTATATGTTCAAGCTAAATTTGTTAATATATGATTTTTTAAGTGCCAAACATGCTGTTATTTGAACAATCTATTGTTTAACATAAGGGTGTGTAAAAAACTGCCAGATTTGACTGCATTTTTTTCTTTTTTTTTGAAAAAAATATATGTCAAACCTTAATGCCCGCGTCACACTGTCCCGATTTTTATACACGATGGACACCCGAATGCGAAAATTGTAATTTTGCACGAAGTTGGTCCCGATCTCGTTAAAATACCAAAAAGTGACCGAAGCAAGTACGATGAATAACGAAGTCTATACGATGCGTTTAAATTATATGCCGAAGGCATCACGCCTTTTGAACTTTTTTATGATACGAACAGAATTTCGACAACATATCGTTTCTGTACAAGTCTGCCATGCATGGCGGGAAATCGATCTTTTTGTCTAATTCTTATAAAACTTAGTTTATTATCCCCTCGCCTACTACATGTAAGTTGCGTGTAGATAAAATTGTTATGGACACTCTAGAACCAAAATGCTCAAAACTTGGTATGGTGTTACTCGTTAAGAATATCTTAAGCGCTATTGACTTTAAAGTTCAAAGGTCAAGGTCACAGTGGCAGTTGTAATACAAGGCAATATCACCCTTGTGGACACTCTAAAACCAATATGCTTCAAAAGATTTTAACCACATTTGGTATATTGTTCCTCCTTGTAATGATCTGACATTTTTTACGTTCAAGGCCGAAGGTCAAGGTCATGCAGACGGACTTGTTTTTCCCCTTGAAATAGCATAATACACAGGAAATTGGTTGCTAATTTTTTTACCTGCTTTTTCTAAAGACAATATTAAAGGTATTTCCAGTTACTGAATGTTTTGGTTGATTTCTAAAAAAATAGTTTATGTATCAAATATGCATATTCAATTTACCATTTTCTGCATGTGTCATATACAAATATAGTGTCCATATTTGTCCCCAATATGTTACATACGAGGGGATGCCACGCTCGGCATTGCCTTGTTTGAACACTAGTCTGAATAATCACCCATAATTATGCCCATGTTTACTGATCTATCTTAAAGGTAAGGTAATGGGTCCGTTGATCCCTTTTATTCAAAAAGAGTTCTTTCCAGAAGAATATCATAATAATATAGACAAAAGGAAGGATGTGGGGAAAGCAACAAATGCGGCAAAATATGACATATAGAAAACAAAATGGTTCTAGAGTAAATATTCGTGTGACAACAACTCAGACGATACATACAAAATTAGAATAATGAAGAAAAAGTTGGTTTCCCTATATACGTGTACCTGCAGTGTTGGTGTACGAGGCGCGTTTATGTTTTTCATTATGTTACTTGATATGAAAAATTGACAAAAAAATAATATTTTACTTGTAAAAGTAAATCCTGAGCCTGTAATAGCTGCTCTTCTTTTTCCATTTGAATTAATAGAAACAACGCTGTCGCCTTTCTTGTTCTCATAGAATCATATGATATGAGCTCCATGTTTTGTGAACGTCTTTCTTAACTGTCGTATTAGACTGAACAGTGCATATCGCGCATGGCACTTTAAAAGTATTTTAGCGCGAAAATTAACTTACATATAGCTGGATTTATTGCCGTCGTAGTTCCATCTTGTCGCCTTCGTACTGTTATTCGATGGCAACACGACGGGATTACGAGGTCTTCACGAAGTCGTGTTGCCATCGTAAGACCTTCGGGTAGTTTCGTGATTCATTCGTGTAGGCATCGTAATGTCAAAACTGCCCGATGGAAACGATGGAAACACGAACGCAATACGATGTTCAAAGATGCATTCCCGGTGACATTACGATGGTGAGGATGGTGATACGAACTCAATACGAACCCTCAACATCGGACGTACCTTCGGGGATTTTTTAACATGTTAAAAAATTTAGAACCCTTCCCGAAGTTTTCCCCGAAGGCTAGAAAAAGTGGCCGATGGTTCTACGATGGTTAAAGATGGCACTACGAATAGCCCGATCTCGATACGATCAGTCCCGATTTTGAAAATTTCCAAAATCGTGTTGCCATCGGCGTAAAAATCGGGACAGTGTGACGTGGGCATAATAATGTAGCTTTCTGAGAATCCAATTTTTAACGTGTTCCGAAATGTAGTTTCGTCACAAGAATTTTTCAAAATTGGGTCATTTTGTCTATTTGAATGTCGGTAAATTCGTATGATCGAGCACACCGACAAGTGTATCGTTTAGACAACTCGATATAATGATTTAGCATGTTTCTCAATTGTCATAAAAATTCATAATATCTAATAAAATTAATAGATTTAGCTAACAAAGTCCTTATATTTCAATAAGGTAACTTTATTTGTTAATGGAAAATTGTTTTAATGTTAATTAGACTTAAATCAAAAATTGTTTGCTTTCCCCTCTCTGTGATTAAAGTAAGATAACTCTGGTCAATTTTCCTTACATTCAATCATTATAGGAAGATGATATAGTTCTGTTTTCATTTATAGTCTTTTTCAGAAAATTTCTAATTGTTTTGGGTAGGTCCCAATTACATTTTTACACTCTAGCATTCGGCATCAGTTAGAAGCTTCTGGAATATATATAGTGGAACAGAATTTGGTATCAATGGGCTTAACTTTGATTTGGCATTTTTGCATTGTAAAATTTGCCTATTACCAATATATATATCACTTGATTTTAAGGTGTTTCCCCATAAAGATAAGGTAATAAATATTGTAAATAGTAAATGGGATATCTACAATTTTTATGTAAAATAGGGAGATTTGGTCTGGTTTCAAATGAGACAAATATCCATGATGTTCATATGACATTGATTGATGTAAGCAACTATAGGCGACCGTGCATCCATCAACAATGACCAAAAAAAGTCAGCTGTTAAAAAATTACATAGTTTAGCTCAATACCATGCAAACTACCACCATGATTTTAGCTTACATTTTACAATATTATAATATCAGTATGCTTTTTTCAGAAATTGAAATGAAATGAATTGTTATTCAATGTTTTGTAGGGAGCAGTACACTGTACAAAATACTTGATGACTGCTCAGCTGTGGTCAGAAAAAGTGTTGAGGGTCTTGATAATTTCATCATGGAAGGGTGTAAAGGTTTTGATGAACTTGACAAAGTCATCAAAAGACTAGAATTGCCAACTGAAGAAGTAAAGTGCTTGTTACATGTATTAGGCCTACAAAAGGCGAAAACATATCGTAAATCAGGGTTGAAGGTTAGTTTGAAATAGGTTTCTGAATAACTAGGATTAAAACTGAATTCAAAATGGATCAAATACAATACAGTACCTCATAAGATTTTAAAACAAAATGTGGTATGATTGCCAATGAGACAACTATCCACCTGAGTTGAAGTAAAGTGGATGTATAAGTAATTAAAGGTAACCATGAGTTTTAAAGTATCTCTGCAATGTCTGGAACATCTAGAAAATTGGTTTATTACTACAATACTTATATTTTAAACAATTTTATTTGTTTATAGGTATAGGAAGATGTGGTATGAGTGCCAATGATGCAACTCTCCATCCAAATAACAAATTTATAAAAGTAAACAATTATAGGTCAAGGTATGGCCTTCAACACGGAGCCTTGACACGGAACAACAAGCTATAAAGGTCCCGAAAATTACAAGTGTAAAATCATTCAAACAGGAAAACCAACGGTCTAATCTATATAAAAAATGCGAAACATGTATAGTCTATAAATAAATAAACAAACGACAACTAGTGTACATCAGTTTGTATATAAAAACTTTTGAGGCAATAGATAAAGCTTGTTTTTTAAGTTTTATTTTATATGTTGATATAGAAATGAAATGTTATAATTACTCTAATTTTGAATAATTTTAGTCACATATTTCAAGAGAAAGTTTGGTTATGGACCACTGCACATCATATGCTCTAAGCAGTCCCTCTGAACCAAATTATACTTCAGAATGTAATCATCAACATACTAAGCTTTGTGACGATTGTGAAAGTCTAGAATTGAGCCTCAATACCATCAAAAAGAAAGCTGAGGAGCATCCATGGCAGAACAAAGAGGCAACAATGTATATGGTAAGATAAAAGATAATATATAACCTTGACAAAAGTCTAACTTTGCTTTTACAATGATACCTAAAATGTGAAAACAGTAAACATGATAAAGGTATTTTTTTTTTCAATTGATTCATTTTGTATTCCTTTATATTTCAAAGTTAGTCAAATTGATTAAAATTTACCATGATTCATCAAAATATCCTTATTGTGATTTGTCAGATATCTGATATAACAATTATTACCATCATCGGGTAAAAAAATCAACTCAAAATCATATAATTTTTATTGTTTCAAATAAAGTTTATATTTTATCATCATGAACCATACATTGGTGTTAATGTCATTTGACAAGATTTTTTACCATTATTTATAATGAAGGTACCCCCATTACCACAAAGTGTTTGAATTTGTTTATAATGATATTGGATCTCTGATATCAGGTCCGGGTACACAGTTATTTCATAGTGCATTTCTTTTAGACAATAAATGGAAATAAAAAAAATCTCACCTGCGCTTTCTCAATAATATTTTTACAGTGTGTTGTACTACTTTTGGGACAAATTATATCAAAATTATAGAAAACTTCATCAACTCTAACTCAAAATATGGACAATTTTATGTAAAGGGGGTCTTGAAATCTTTTGACAGCTTCCGAAATGCTAATTTCTGACCTTTTTCAACTGGACCAAATCACTACTTTACATTATAATTTATAATATAGTGTAATTTTATCCCCCGTCTTGCTACTTGAGGCATAAAACATAAAGAAATAAATTTTGAAGGGGTATAAAAAAAAATTGACAAGTAACACACTGTCCACACTAGGGACTATATTTGTGGACAAAATCAAGGGATGATAACTGTGTACTTGAACCATCAGAGAATCATTTGTCACAGTATATATATATATGTCTTTAAACGATTTGTCTAAACACATTTTTGTGTATTTTCTTTAGGTAGATGAATCTATTATAGCCATAAGGAAATGGAAATCTTACGACATACGATCCAATAATCAGGAGCAAGCCAGATCTGACATTGTACATCAAATGACAAACGAGGATGCTATAATAACATGTGACTGGGAAATGAAGTTCCTGCCTAGGAAATATAGAGAAGGTAATTTTTGATTAACTGAATTCAAATAACACTGATAGAAACAAAATTTAAAGTAATGCACTAGGTCAAATATTTTGGTATGCCTCATGCACTCATAGAATGCTTGTGAAATAAGGTCAGTTTGGCAGGCTAGTCATATTTATCTCACAAGATATTAATCTGTGGTTTTATGCAGAGTTGTTTTCATAATTGAAAAAAAAATGTAAACCAAGTTTTGACACTAATAATGACATAATATGTAAATCCTCTTATTCACAGGAAATTTTAATCAGTTAATTTTTGTAGGAGGTCTTAGTCTAGCTTTGATACTCAGGAATCTAGTAATATTTTCTTTGCCCAGTGTCAATGTACGGGTGTAGTGTATGTTACCGTGCTGACAAAGCTTCTTTTATGTAAATTGTTAGATTCAAGGAGAATAACTCTTGCACTGTATGTATTATAATCCCGTTTATATATTTTTTTAATTCATAATTTGGCAATATTTTACAGGCCAAGTGGATTGGTTTGCCAAAAGAGGGATAAACTGGCACATATCAGTTACATTGTTGAAAGAAGGATCTAATTTCTCATCTTTAACACATGTTCATATTTTTGAATCCCCAGTATCCCAGGATGCATCTTTAACATCTCAAATCTTGATAGACGTAGCTAGAGACATTCTTCTGCATAAACCAGGATTGAAAAAAATTAACTTTTTCTCCGATAATGCTGGATGTTACAAATCTTCTTCAACAATCCTGATGCTTCACAATGAACTTGGCAATAATATTGCTTCATACAATTTCAGTGAGGCTTAAAATGGAAAAGGTATTAGCATTATTCAGTGGAGTATTTTCATTTTCTAACCATTTGGAAAAAGTGTATTTTTCTTCATCCAGAACTGAAGTTATCTAAATTTGCATGTACAACAAAATACTTGAATTTTTGACAATTGATAAATTGTAAATATGATATTTGTTAGAACATTGATGTAATGGAATAAATTCTGACATAATTTTGAATAATTCAGACAGCATTCTACTTCCATGCCTGAGAAACATTTATATGCTTATTTGAAAAAAAAACCTAATATTTTCAACCTGTAGCAGGAAAGAGCTTAAAATTTATAACAGACATTCATAACAGGTTTAAACAAATTATGTTGTTGAAATTCCAATAATAATTCAAATATTTCTTAGAATTATATAATATGAGTTATATGAAATATTGAAATAAATTGAATTGTATGCTTGATAATTTTCACAAAGACACACAAATTCTCATGGAATACACATATTCTTATGCTTAAAAAAGTAGAAGGTATCAGGGAAAAAATATTCAAAAATTTTCAGATACTTTAGTGTTGTAAAGTTTAATTGATGTTTGGTTGTTAGTCATTTGAATTATAAAGAAACTTTTTAATTCTACAATGTATAATGAAATAATTTAAAGACTTTTGCATTTAGGGCCATGTGACAGACGTGCTTCTCATATTAAGTCCATTATTAGGCGATACATTAACCAAGGCAATGATGTGACTTCAGCTTTGCATATGAAACAGGTATGAACATGTCCTTATCTTAATTTTAATCTTAACAAAAGTACATAGCTGATACATGTATATAAATGTTTCATATTATTTCAAGACAAGCCATATCCACTCTTTTAACTTTTTACTCTACCACACGATCACCACTTCAGGTGATGTGAATTACATGTATATAAAGTTAGATTGACATACCACTGCATAGAATGTGATGAGATATTTCTCTACTTGAGACATTTATCTTTTGTATGTATCTAACTGCCAAGAGAGGTAAAATACTATATTGCATAAAATTTTGAGGTGCTTGGGTTCATACAATGAAAAATTGAAAACAGACTCCTGATGACAAAAAATTAATGGAAGTAACAGTGGATTATGGGGAACTTTTTGTTTTTAAATTATAGCTTTTGAGATCCATTTTTATGTGCAAGAACTTGATGCTTAAAACAGATAAATATAATTATACTACATTTGTTTTCATTGTAGGCTGTGGACAAAGAGCAGAAGCCTGAATTGAAAGTCAAAGTTGCTTCCTCAGTTCTTGTTGTAGATGCAAAGTCATCAAAATGTTCTATTCCATTAATTTCAAAGTTGTACAATTTCCAGTACTCCAGTATTGGACTGAGGATGTGGAAAGCCTATGCTGTTGGTGAAGGTATGTAAGCTCCAAAACAACAAGGGAAAAAAACTTCATTTTTGAATTTTGTTTATAAATCAGCTTTTTTTTAAAGAAGCAATTAATAAATGTTGACATAGAGAAAAGTCATGCATGGCATTATTAAATTAAGAAAATGACAATCTGAAGAAAAGCAACATGGTTTATTAATTCAGTCGCAAGAAAAAAGTAAAATAAAAAAAAATACCAACCTTGGAGGGAAATTTTAAACGGAAAGTTTGTACTCAAATGGCAAAATCAAAAGTCTTATCACATAAAAATGAATAGATAACAACTGTCATATTCCTTACATGGAGCCTTATCTAGTGGGCAAAAAAATAAAAGTTACTTGAGCAAATCTAAACAATTTTTGACAACTTTTGCTGCACTCATCACTGTTGCTGAAAAAATATACCTATGTCTTCCTTCTAGATATGAGACAAAAATCTTATAACGTCTATCAATAACGGAAATTATTTTTCCATTTGAGAGATTTTTTTTTCATTTTGTACCAGAATTAAGTTTATATCAAATAGGATTTTTACTGTTAGCAAGAAAATATGTAAATAATGAACCAAAAATATACATTGTCTAATCTTGTGAGAGGCCTTCTTATGTAATGTGTCATCTAGCAATGTTTTGTTTTAATATAGGATTTAACACATGCACACCAACAGCATAATTGTTCCTTTTTATCTTTATCTTGTTAATAATGTTTTAATTTTTAGGTAAAATGATGAAATGGGGAACCATTGGCAGTCCATCTCAAGCTGTGGAAATAAAAACTGTGTTAGAATGGGGCCAAACACAAACCAGAGCTTTTGAAACAGAAACTGAAAGCACCCAAGGTAGGATAACAAATCTAGAATCCTTTAATATTCTCTTGCAACCATTGGAGGGGTTATTTCGAAGATTGGCCCTGGTAACACATAGAATTTACTGTCTCAAATTGAGGTTACCTAGAGTCGCGTCGCTAGATTAATGAATATTTGCGACAGTAAAAACTAGTTTTACAAAGACCCTGCGTAAAACATGATACAGTGATCTCAATTCGAATACAGCATATTAAGATAAATACCATTAGACAAGCTAGGCAAACAGAGTGAGGTTACTAAAGTGCATTACAAGCCTAGTCATATGTGAGATAGCCACTTTTCTATTGTTCATGTGTGTTTTTGGTGATTGATATTTGTAAATATTGTTTTTTACTGGTTTGCTTGACCTTTCATTTTATGCACCAAAGTGTTAAACCCACTCATTAAAGGGACTCTGAAACTTCCAGAAAGAGGTTATAAATAAAGGCAACAGTAGTATACCACTGTTCGAAACTCATAAATCGATAGAAAAAAACAAATCTGTGTTACAAACTATAACTGAGGGAAACGGATATCAACATTGTCATATTTATAGCATGTATTGGTTATTTTGCAGATGATCATGAAGTACATGTAGAAATGACACCAAAAAGGCAAACAGTTTTTGACTATCCTGTGGAAAACTGTACAAAGCAGTTTTCAAACAAAAGAGCTGTAGATGATCACATCTTACTGGGGGACTGTTCCTTTGATGGAAGTGAAAGACTTAATGTTACTGAAAGGGCTAAATATATTTATGCCAGTAAGATAATGCAAATGTACCCTTCAAATAAAGATAAATTGCCTAGTGTCCCCAGTAATGATTTCAACACAAACCATAATTTTTATCTGCCTATGGGCTGGGCACTTAAGGAAACAAAAGCTAGGGTTACATTTAATGCACAGCAGAAAGAATTTATGGTAGATAAATTTAATATTGGTAAAGTAACTGGCAATAAAGTAGACCCGTATGTCGCAGCGGAGGAGATGAGAATGTCTGGAAAATTTAAGAGATCTGAATATCTCTCTGGTCAGCAGATTTCATCTTATTTCTTCATAAAAAATGCAATGGAAATAAAATAAATTTTCTCTGTAGGAGTTGTTTTCTTGTATAGTTCAATTATCCGTGTCCGTACCAAACAGAGCATGCGAGCCGAAAAAATTCGCAAACTATATATAATGCGTAGTTTTCTAAATGACCTTGCATTTATATTAATATTATAATGATGCAATTTATAAGATCAATTTTATTTATGAAACTTAACAGAACAGAGGATTTAAGAGATTTTAAGCACTTGAATATCAATTTGCATAAATCTACAAATGACTGTAATTGTTCTATTACAATCGAAATAACTAAAGAAAACCATATCTTTGTTGATTTTACACATCATTGACATGACCTGCTAGCTGGGTGATGATATTCTAGTTTTATCCTTAGCGTTAGCCTAGGCAATTTGTAAATTTACATCAAATCTTTGGCTTCCGTAAATTATTTCTAATCTTATACATGTACGACAAATAAGATTATTAAAAAAAATTGAAGCGACTCGGAGTGTAGGTATGCCGTGTGTGTAGCTATTCTACGTAATGCATTTTACCCCTGTTTAATTTTTTTTTATTTAAATGCTAAATTTTTTAAAGGTCTAAAACCCAGTATTTGCCATTCATAGTTTACATTTTTTCTTGTAAGCGACCATCAAATTCACTGTTGACCCCGTACGAAAATTTCAACAGGAGTTCAACTGGACTTCAGCTGGACTTGAGACGTATTCCAGTCTGACTTTGAAAAGTCCAGTCTGACTTGAGCCGTACACGTACTTTTTCTTATACTTCGGTTATTTGCCAGCCGGTATTTTCTTAAAAGTCCAACCGCATTTTTTGTAATCCTGACAAGAAAATAAACACGGCTGGACTTTTGAGGGAAATTATTCTTTCTGTAGAATGATCAGCAGGATTTTTGTCTTAGAAAATTTTACAGTCATTTATGAGCAGGAATTAAGACTTAATATTTTCATCAGCCAAATCTGCCCTTACAGAAATAAAAAGTTAGTCTCTAGGATTCTGTTCTTTGAAAGGAACAATTTCTTTCAAAATGGAAAAGAGTTATAAATGAAAATTTGCAAGTTATAATAATGATATCATATTTTATTACAATATACTTTAAGATCAAACTATCAGATGTGATCTTTTCCCCTAAAATTTTCAATTCCATTATAAAATATTTAAAATAGACTGTAAATGGAAAATTGAAATTTAATATAGGTGATATAATTTTGATTGAATTATATCCTAGTTAATATGTTTTCAACAATTATTTAACATTTTTACTTTTTCATGAAATAAAACCACTAGCAAAATTACATCTATTAATAGGTTAAATTTATACATTTTCTAGTATATTTATATTTAATTAGATGAATGCAGAAAATAAATAATTATCATCATTCTTTAAATTAATATCAATTAGAAACTTGAGCCATAAGTGATTTAATAGCAGTATTATAGTCTTGTAGAGAGTGCCATCTGTTTTCAATTAACCTCAGTCTGGACAGGTCACAGGAAGTAGCATCTACACAGAGGTCATGGGGCCATTTGAAGGATAACACATTTCTAAATACATATATCTGCAATAACTATCACTTTTATTAAACATTTCTTAATTGAACAAATTAATAATTGATTTTCTTTTTTTTAATATATCACATATTCAAAATTAAGACATATGCAAGAAGTCATAAGAAGAAATTTTTTCACAGCTCCTCAAACAACCTCATGTATTGCAATACAACAAAATTTGAATTTGGAATAAACAGGAAGATGTGTCTTCCTTCTTAAACAAAATGAGAAATTTACATTGGATGTAAAGCAAATGTTTGTTCTTTTCACATTATATTAGAGAAGATAGATTATATCGAAAACAAACTAAATGAGGACGACAAACAATTACTAGACCGTGAAATTAATGCGGAGGAAATAATGAAAGTTCTAAAAATTATAAAAACAAATAAATCCCCAGGGGAGGACGGGATCATATCAGAATTTTATATATTATTTTGGAATACAATTCAAGAGGAATTTTTAACGTTATTGCAAGAAATATTTAATAAAAAAGCAATGTCGGACTCACAATATAAAGGAGTTTTAACACTACTATTTAAGGGCGGGGAACGAGAAAACATACGTAACTGGCGCCCTCTTACATTACTGAATTGTGATTATAAAATTATAGCAAAAATACTAGCAGAAAGATTAAAAATAGTCCTTCCTAAGCTTATACATCCCGACCAAAAAGGGTTTGTAAAAGGCAGACATATAACGGAAGCAAATAGAATGATACAGGATATCATAGAATATATTGATAGTGAGGATGAAGAGGGTATAATTGTCTTTCTTGACCAACAAAAGGCTTTTGATAGGATGGAATGGGGATGGCTAGACTTCGTTATGAAGGAATTTAATTTTGGGGACAATTTTCGTGGTTGGGTTCAAATGCTATTAAAAAGTGCTAAGACATGTATAAAAACAAATGGTTACGTCTCTAAATATTTTTCAATTTCTAGATCAGCCAGGCAGGGGTGTCCTATAGCCCCTTTTTTATATATATTACAAGCAGAGCCCCTGGCCTGTGCAATAAGGGCAGACAAAGACATTGCAGGTATTATGCTGCCCGGGGAAGAAAATGGGGAGCTAATAGAAACCAAATTGAATATGTTTGCTGATGACACGCAATTATTTAATAAAAATGAAAGTTCTGTTAGAAAATCTTTCGAAATATTAGACAAATACGAAAAGGCCTCGGGTTCAAAAATTAATTACGAAAAGACTAAGGGAATAAATATTGGCGCAAATAAACGCAAACGGCCTACTTTTAAAAAGATAAGTTGGACAACAGATAACATAAAAACACTAGGTATTCACCATGGTTATAACATTGATAACGATAAAATATGGAAATCAATATTGGAAAAAGTACAAAATTGTGTACACATCTGGAAAAGTAGAAAATTGACATACTCTGGAAAAGTCCTTATTGTTAAAAATTTAATTATTTCAGTGTGTGGTTATGAATTAGAAATAAGAGGTATACCTGAAAAACATAAAAAAGACTTAAATAAGATAATATGGGATTTTATTTGGGATGGTAAAGTGAATCAAGTAGACCGGAAGGTTTGTTGTTTAGACGGCAAAAAGGGGGCATGGGGATGGTAAATTTGGATAGTTGGATAGAAAGTAAATATATCAAATCGATATATTCAATATTACACAAGCCATTATCAAGTTGGAATGCGATAGGTAAATTTTGGTTAAAAAAATATGATAAAAAATTTGCAGATAAACTTTTTCTGTGTAGATGTTCAGACCTTTCAGGTCTTGAGATAAAAAAACTACCACATTATTACCAAAACGCTTTACAATCGTGGTCAAAATTGACAAGGATCACACAGGGTATAATAACTAATAAAATGGAAGTAAAAAAACAGCCTTTATTTGGAAACTCAAATATTTTATTTCAAAGAAAATCTATATTTTATTCTTCTTTTTCAAAAAGTCCAATAAAAACCATTGGTGATATATGGGATGATAATACCAATGAGTTTAAATCGTGCAATGAAATATATCAACAACTTATAGATAAACGCAATTGTATTTCGGAATATTCACGAATTAAAAGTGCCGTACCGCAAACTTTTATACAGGTTTTAAGAAATAACGATGTACAACGCACTTTAAAAAACTACAAAATCAAAATTTCTGAAAACTTTGAATTTATAAATCCAGATAACAAAATCATTAAAATCAAAGATTTGACATTAAAATATCTTCAGTTAAACTTAAACATAACTGAGACCCCTAAATGTCAAACAAAATGGGAAAATTTGTATAGCGAGTACATAAATTGGGAAAAAATTTGGCTAAATCTCAGTAAACTGGATATTAATAGAAAAGTTAAAGAGTTTCAATGGAAATGTATACACAGGATTATATATACAGAAAACAGACTGCAAATAATGCGTATGTCAAATGGAAAATGTCACTTATGTGATGAAAACAATAACATTGAAACTCTTGAGCATTTATTTTACCAATGTAACAATGTTAAACCATTGATAGAAACAGTTATCAGAAATTTACAACTGTGTAACTTAATAAATAACGATGCACTCGTTGAAAAAGATATTCTATTAGGAATCTGTTTAGATAATTCGAATAATATAATTGTTAACGCAATAATACTTTATTTTAAATGGGCTATTTGGAAAATACGTAATAAATGCAAATTCGAAAAAAATAAACTGAGTATGCAGTCTATACAGGCTTTGTTAAAATTGCATATGAAAAACGAATTAAAACTACTTTTACTACGGTCAGATATAAAATATATATATAGATTAAAAATTGAACTCTTTATCGGAAATATGTAGGTTAAATATTTTTAGTTCAACTGCTCTAAACTAAAGGTGTGTTTGATTCCATATGTAATAATAATACTATATCTTAGGAAGAACGTAGGGAACACTATGTTTGTTTGGTATTGGGGTTTTTTTTACAGAAAGAAAGATTTGTACTGTAATTGATATTTGAATCTATGTCTGTGCATATTAATATGTTTATTTGTAAATTACACATATCACGTTTCTTATACATCAGTACTCACCACATGTGCTTTATACTTTTATAATCCATACGTCAGTCACAGAATCATTTCAACTTTTGTTCATTCACATTAATTCAATAATTTCTAATTCTAACTATAACTATTATTATTTTTTCAATCAAATATATAGTTTTCACGTTTAAATCAACACATGTATAATGTAAGTCAGTAAACCGGATATACGTTAATTATTATGAATTACAGTGCCAGTGATGCGTAGCAGGTAAAATCAATTGTATTGGTTATTTTTAAATGTATACTTATGTAAACTATGGGAAGTTTAAACTCATTTGATATTTTCCCTGGTCAAGTGAGGCTGTTAAAAAGCAGGGGTCCCTAAGTATGCGACCTGGGCTACTTAGGTATTTATATAGCAGGAAATAATTGAATAAAATATTTGTTATCGTTAATAAAAAAAAAAAAAAAAAAGAGAAGATAGATCCTTCTGACTGGCATCAATTTCAATTCAGGAAGATTGCTGTTTGCATGTATTTTGGATTGCATATTCTGGTAAGTACAATCTGATATGCTCTTTTTTCTTCAACATATTAATGAAATGATTACAACATTATAAATATATATTAGCTTAATTTTTATTTTTGAAGAGTAAAAAGAATTAAAACTAGAGGCTCTCAAGAGCATGTGTCGCTCACCTTGGTCTATGTGTATATTAACAATGGACACAGATAAATTCATGATAAACGGTGTTTTGGTGATGGTGATGTGTTTGTAGATCTTTCTTTACTGAACATTCTTGTTGCTACAATTATCTCTATCTATAATGAACTTGGCCCAGTAATTACAGTGGAAAATATTTTGTAAAAATTTACAAAAATTTATGAAAATTGTTAACAATAAAGGGCAATAACTTCTTTAGGGGTCAATTGACAATTTTGGTCATGTTGACTTATTTGTAGAATTTATTTTGCTGAACATTATTGCTATTTACAGTTTATCTCTATCTATAATAATATTCAAGATAATAACCAAATTCTGCAAAATTTCCTTAAAATTACTAATTCGGGGGCAGCAACCCAACAACAGGTTGTCAGATTTGTCTGAAAATTTCAGGGCAGATACATCTTGACCTAATAAACAATTTTACCCCTGTCAGATTTGCTCTAAATGCTTTGGTTTCAGAGATATAAGCCAAAATCTACATTTCACCTCTATGTTCTATTTTTAGCCATGGCGGCCATCTTGGTTGGTTGGCTGGGTCACGCCACACATTTTTTTAAACTAGATACCCTAATAATGATTGTGGCCAAGTTTGGTTAAATTTGGCCCAGTAGTTTCAGAGGAGAAGATTTTTTAAAAGATTACAAAAATTTACGAAAAATTGGTCAAAATTGACTATAAAGGGCAATAACTCCTTAAGGGGTCAACTGATAATTTTGGTCATGTTGACTTATTTGTAGAACTTACTTTGCTGAACATTATTGCTGTAAACAGTTTATCTCTATCTATAATAATATTCAAGATAATAACCAAAAATGGCAAAATGTCCTTAAAATTACCAATTCAGAGGCAGCAACCCAACAACAGGTTGTCCGATCCATCTGAAATTTTCAGGGCAGATAGGTCTTAACCTGATAAACAATTTTACTAGATGTCAGATTTGCTCTTAATGCTTTTGTTTCAGAGATATAAGCCAAAATCTACATTTCACCCCTATGTTCTATTTTTAGCCATGGCGGCCATCTTGGTTGGTTGGCTGGGTCACGCCACACATTTTTAAAATTAGATACCCGAAAGATGATTGTGGCCAAGTTTGGATTACTTTTGCCAAGTAGTTTCAGACGAGAAGATTTTTGAAATAGATTACTAAGATTTACGAAAAATGGTTAAAAATTGACTATAAAGGGCAATAACTCCTAAATGGATCAATTGACCATTTCGGTCATGTTGACTTATTTGTAAATCTTACTTTGCTGAACATTATTGCTGTTTACAGTCTATCTCTATTTATAATAATATTCAAGATAATAACCAAAAACAGAAAAATTTCCTTAAAATTACCAACAACGGGTTGTCCGATTCATCTGAAAATTGTAGAACAGATAGATCTTGACCTGATAAACAATTTTACCCTGTCAGATTTGCTATAAATGCTTTGGTTTTCGAGTTATAAGCCAAAAACTGCATTTTACCCCTATGTTCTATTTTTAGCCACGGCGGCCATCTTGGTTGGTTGGCGGGGTCACGCCACACATTTTTTAAACTAGATACCCCAATGATGATTGTGGCCAAGTTTGGTTTAATTTGGCCCAGTAGTTTTAGAGGAGAAGATTTTTGTAAAAGTTAACAACGACGGACGACGACGACGACGGACGACGGACGCCAAGTGATGGGAAAAGCTCACTTGGCCCTTTGGGCCAGGTGAGCTAAAAACTACATTAAATACTTAATTATGCAAAATATTTCAGTTTGTGTGATTTTCAAAGCTTAATTACCCTATTTTATGCACTTTAAATTATTTAGTCTTAATATATAATCATGATAATTATAACCACACACTTTTAGGAGTAAGCATTTAGCTTCACAATTTCCCGTTTCTTGATTTTGCCAGCAAGACAGTAGAAAAAAGAAAAAGAAATAAGCAGTACGTATATGCATAATGCCATCTGTTTTTTTTTTTTTTTAATTTTCAGATTATAACAAGGGATGCATATCAAATCAGAAGAATCCACCATCTTAAGAAAAACTAAGCAGAAGTAATCAATAGGGAGGGTTCTGCGGGGTTGGAACCCCCTCCCCCTAATTTTTTGTTGATCAGCCACTGCTGAGATCATCTTTAAAGGTCAAACAGAACTTTTGAAGTCCAGCCGGACTTTATAAAGTCCAGCTGAACTTTATAGAGGCCATATTTTTGCCAGAAATGCCGGCTGGATTTTTTCAGACGTACTTTTATGAAAGTCCAGCTGGACTTTCTGAACCGGACTCCTGCTCATTTAAATATTTAGAGCCGGTTTACGGCTAATTTCGCTGAAAGTCCAGCCGGGTTATCCATTATAAGACATTCAAAGAAAAGTCCAAATGATTATTATAAGTACGGTTCTCAGTACGGCTACTGTCAAGCTGGAGTACGTGTCATGTTTTTTGTACGGGACATGTTTAACGAAGAAGCCGCCATGTTGACTTGCTGAAATCATGAGTTGTGCGAAAAATGCATTATAATAGAAAGAAAACATCTACCTCATGTTTATGACGTCAAGTTTTCTAATGACGTGAATGCCACACCGAAAATATAAATGCAATTTCACGGAGTTGTATTTTTATTTTGGTATTTGTATATTTTCCTGAGCTCTAATACATTAGTTCTTTTGTAAAGCCTCAAAATAAGATTTTGTAGGTTTTTTTCAACTGCAATTTTCAACACAGCCAAATCGGCATAGCGTTTACACATATGTTACAATACACGTGGATTTACGTTGGAGTTATATGTTGAGCCATTATTATGATTGTCTGGGAGTCTACGCTAATTATAGATATACCGAGCCACCCGAGCACGTAGTCCTATAATATATGCCTTCGCATTATATATTCACTATTTAACGTTTTCATGCTGATATTTTCATTTTTTATTTTTTGTCTAATGCGAAGTGGCACATTGATAGTAAAAAAAAATAATATCAGAACAGTAAATAGAAATAGTAAATAATGCCCCGAGGTCATATGTTATAGGACTACCTGCGCATGGTATTGTTTACAAAGCGAATAAAGCACGTAATACGTTTTGTATAAGAATTATAAACTGTTAAGCTTCGCATGATGTGTGGTGTAGATATGTACATCAGAAATTTCTCAGTCAAACGACAAATAAAACAATTCTTAAAGCTTTTACAAATCTTATACCAATTTCATTGCAGCAAGTTTAAACTATATTTTTTAAAAGAGACATATATAAAAACTTAAATCAGTTGAAATTTTTATTGAAATACGCTGTTGGAAAATTACTGAGCGCCAATACAATACATTGACTTTGCATTTTATAAATTATAGTGACTTCGATAAATAAAAAAAATATGTCGTCATCGAATAGTCTTATTATGCCGGTATTAAAAACAAGACTCGTTGCATTGGTTGTGGATTTTTTATTCCCAGAGGATAGCATCAGCCAAATAGTGTATATAAATATATCTAAATACTATATACATGATATCAAAATAAACAATTAAAATGTATACCTTTCGTATTCAAAATTCAAGTTATTCCTTTAAAGTCCTTTTGCATATAAAAAGCCAAATCTCTCACAATACTGTATGCACTTATATTTACTTGCAACTATGCAATGCCTTCTAAAAATGTTTAAATTAATCTGATGTGATACAATAATATTAGGTTTGTGTTTCACGTGATTAATCACCAATAACTGTCTAGGAGGAAACGTGATATGTAACATAATATACTTATTGATAGTCAAACATTGGGTTAATAGTAATGCATATTTTGCATATTTTACACTTTTTTTGCTGATTATGAGGACTAAAAACTTACTATATTTAGAGACAATTTATCATAGTTATTCTTGACGAATATTTCCCGTAAAAAAACCTATAAACCGGTTACTTATAGTCTTTTCAGACAAATTCGTAAAACAATAATTGATTTGTCTATATTGCAATAATGAAGATACAAACTATAATAATAGTAATTATAATTATAATTAAAATAATAATATTACCAAGTGAAACTGCGAGCTACTGCTCACTGATGATACCCTCGCCGCAAGTGGATAATATTAAGTGTAAAAATATGCAAGTGTTCGGTAAACAGGAAGTTGTCGAGTGATGAATCTGAAAACGCATCACACGGTATAGCTGACTTATAAAAATCCTGAAACCAAATTTCAGAAATCCTTGTATTGTAGTTCCTAGAAAAATGTGACAAAAATTTTCAACTTGGCTATCATGTGTAAAATCATACAAGTGTTCGGTAAACAGGAAGTTGTCGAGTGTAAATCTGAAAACGCATCACACGGTATAGCTGACTTATATAAATCCTGAAACCAAATTACAGAAATCCTTGTATTGTAGTTCCTGAGAAAAATGTGACGAAAATTTTCAACTTGGCTATCATGTGTAAAATCAGACAAGTGTTCGGTAAACAGGAAGTTGTCGAGTGATGAATCTGAAAACGCATCACACGGTATGGCTGACATATATAAATGTTGATACCAAATTACAGAAAGGGTGGATGTGTAGTTCCTGAGAAAAATGTGACGAAAGTTTCATGGGACGGACTGACTGACGGACGGACTGATGGACGGACGGACTGACAGACAGAGGTCAAACAGTATACCCCCCTTTTTTAAAGCGGGGGTATAATTATAATTGATTACGAGTTGCCAATCCGTAAAGAGTAGTAAATATGGGTAAGACAATACAGTCATGGAGATTTGATATTTATTCCATTGAGACATTTATCCACCGAATTACATATACATATAGATCGATGTTAACAAATTATCCTTACGTTGGGCAAAAGCCCATACTGTAACGTCGTATATATAAGCCCCGGAAATCAAAATATGTCCAACAACCTTGCGAGAAAAAGCAACGACTTGTAACAAAAAACTTTAAGAAAAAAATTATAACCGACAGCAACGAAACATACAAAGCAAACATAAATTAAAATTTAATATATCAGAAACCATACATAGTTTTGAAAATATAGTGTATTGAATTAATCTAAGGAAATGGATCACGAATATGAATGACATTAATGACAAATAAACCTACATTAAAAGTCCACCCGGTGCGGATTTTCTCGCTGCGTTGAAGACCCATTGATGGCCTTCGGTTGGGTTGTTGTCTCTTTTAATTATTCCCCATTCTAATGCAACGTCGCTTGTAACGTTCATTTTAATTGGATACCGTCACAAATTTTCATGGCATCAATTGATGCCATGAAAATGTACAGGCAAGCGCAGACGACGTATGCCGGACATTATATGTATGATTTGACGTTGTTTTCTGTCAGTTTCATTAGAATGGAGATAACATCATTGTATTTTACGGAATAATGCTGACGCGTCGCCAGTAAACTTAATTTGCGACCATCAAAACACCAATTGATGACATCGGAGCTTAAAATACAAGACAGTTATCTCCTAATGTTCATTCTTAACACTATGTCACAAACACAAATTTTGGTATAACTTTGCATATAACTTGTCTAGTTAAATTATATCTGAAAATCGAAACATCAATACTTTTATCTTTTTTTTGTCTACAATGTTAATAATCGCATTCTATTAAAAAAGGTATATACGACGTTACAGTATGGAATTTTGCCCAACGTAAGGGCAAAGTTGCTATCATCGATCTTAGTACATATAATTAGGTAAATATTTGTAGAAGAAGCACATGAAATCGACGAAATAGTTATCAAAGATACAAGGATCATAAGTTAGTACGCAAGACACGCATTTCGTCTACATAAGACTCATCAGTGACGCTCATATCAAAATAGTTGTAAAGCCAAACAAGTAAAAATTTGAAGAGCATTGAGGATTTAAAATTCTTAATAAATTGTGCCAAATACGGCTTATGTAATCTTTTCCTGGGATAAGAAAAATCCTACGTATTTCGAAAAAATCAAAGTTTTGTAAACAGGAAATACATACAAATGACCACATAATTGATATTCATGTCAACACCGAAGTGCTGACTGTTTGGCTGGTGATACCATCGGGGACGAAACATCCACCAGCAGTGGCATCGACCCGGTGGTGTAAATAGTTCTCAAAGGTACCAGGATTATAATTTAGTACGCCAGTTTCGTAAACAGGAGATTTATAAAAATTACCACATGATTGATATTCATGTCAAAACCGAAGTGCTGACTTCTGGGCTAGTGATACCCTCGGGGACGAAACGTCAATGCAACCAGCAGTGGCATCGACCCAGTGGTGTAAATAGTTATCATAGGTACCAGGCCTAGGGTTGTAATTTAGTTCGCCAGGCGCGCGTTTCGTCTACATAAGACTCATCAGTGACGCGCATATCAAAATAGTTGTAGAGCCAATCAAGTACAAATTTGAAGAGCATTAAAACGTTCATCAATTTTCCTTAAATACATAAAATTTCATGTTTTACTCCTTAGATTTTTTTTAAACTATATGTTGTTAATACTAACATTTCCATTCTAATGATATCAACTAATCATGTGGTCGCCGACTTTTTTTGGGGAAGTGTATTATTCAATCGGTAAAAGGTATGAGTTAAAATCAAATTTAAAAGGGTTTGTCGTCGACTATGTGTGCATTCTATACAAATCGGCATCTATTTTGAAAGGATTTAATCAATATTTCATAAAAAGGAAACATACATTATTTTTGTTTGCAAATTTTAGATGCAGCTCAACCAGCTTTAAGTGTGTGTCAAATGTTAAAGAAAATCTGTGACATAAGCCATTTTCTGTAACTAGACCTTAATTCATTTCTAGTGTTTGATATAGAATAAGATTTAAAAGAAAACACGCTTTATTTGGATGTCATGATAATGCAATTTCACAAATTGATGTTACTCACAACAAGGAACCTACACTTTTATTTGGCGTGGTAATGTACATGCCTCATTTATTTTTTGTAAATCGCAAAAGAAAGGACACATTGACATATATCCCCAGTCTCTGGAAAAAGATCGACCTTTATATTAGGTAACCATCTTAAATTGTTATATAAAATATTTAACTCACGTTTCATATCTTACAAATGGAGTAAGTTCACTGACATATGAAAACTTAATCTGATAATAGTTCATGCACTTTATGCACTGATATTCACGAAAAATGTATAAATGTTTCCACAGTGATACAAGAACATTTGTGTTCCAAATGGCTATTCGGGTGAAAATATAAAATATAACTTATAGTAATTGATAGTCTTACAGTCTTATTCTTTAGTTTTCTATGTTGTGTCATGTGTACTATTGTTTGTCTGTTTGTCTTCTTTTCCCCAAAGAAACTAGTAGATATTTGGAGACATTGTTTTAAAGTTACTACCTTCGAAAAATTCCAGTAAAAATACTATTAACAGGATAATAGTCTTTAATATTAACCGGTTAATATTCTTTTTTAGAGAATTTCGTAAAAATGTTAATTTTATTCATATATAATGTTATATAGAAAAAGGAGTACAAACTGAGGTATAATATGAGTAAATATACCTCCATATATGTACACAGAACTAAATGTGTTTGTATATGAACTAAACCGGAGATTAACAGAGAAAGGTTATTTTCTTGTTTTTTTTTTATACTTAGTATTTATCAATGACCTAATTAATGAATTGGAAATATGTTATAAAGTCACTGGTGTTAATAGTATAAAATGTTGCGCACCCTAACTTGCTGACGATATTACATGTATTGCTACACCACCGCAGCGTTTACAACACATGCTGGATATATGTACAAACCATTCAAATAAATGGGGGTTTCAGTTCAACGGAAAGAAATCATGTATTCAATTCTCAAAAACCTCAATAAAAACAGACTATGACTGGAAAATTAACCAAGAATCTGTACCTGTTGAAGACAGTCATATCCATCTAGGCATTGAACTAAACGGAAAATTAAACGCATTTGCACGAACGACAAAAGCTTGTAGGAAGGGTAGAAACACTTATTTTGCAATTGCCAACTTAAGAGGCGATAATACGAATCCTTTAGTTCTCGTCAAACTGTACAAGTCATTAGTAATTCCTACTTTTTTATATTGCCGTGAAGTTTGGTGTGACCTGACGAACCAAGATATTACATTACTGAATAGACTTCAGCATTTTGTTGTAAAACACGTACAAAAGTTTAAGACGTCAACAAGATCAGATATGTGTGAAAGCATGGTTGGACTACGTAATATAACCTGTGACATTGAAAAACGTAAACTATATTTCTTTGGAAAACTTTGTAAAACGAAAAACTCTTGTCTTGCAAAACAAATCTTTCTACAAAGACTTTTTTCGTACATGTTAAACGGACGAAACCATATTGGATTTATTCCGGACATATTCAACATTCTATGTAAATATAATCTGTATGAATTTCTTATATCCTATATTAGTGATGGCAACTTTCCTGATAAGCTGCAATGGAAACGTATTGTTGTAAATGCAGTTGAATCAAAACATGATAATTACTGGCTGATTCGCATTAATTCGGACAATGACTTTAAGAGGTTCAAATATATTCATAAACCCGTATCTGCAGCTCATGTGTGGAAATTCCCCTAGAACAGCTCTGAAATTCGCACTACATTGTTTGTCGGAAAACTTATATCTAACGCTCCTAACCATGTTTTCAAATTTTGTGAAATTTGCGATCGTCCGTTCACTGTCGTTTTCGTACATGCATGCTTTGGCTGTACGTGTACATCAAATATGCACAGCACATGGATGGAATTAATAATAGAAATCTTTTGTCTGGATCTCTATGTTGAACTAAGTGAATGTGATGATGAATCTTTATATACAATATGTCTAGGAAAAAACCCTTCAACTATGCTCAGTGATTCCGACTTAAGAGTAATTCAAGCGACATTGCTACTACCATGTAACAAAATCTGCATCCGAATACAATCGTCAATTGAACAATATAGTGTAATGCTAGCACATGTAATATCGACAGCACGCGATATAAACTCTTTTGATGATCATTTTCATTTATATGTAAATATTGCGTATTGCTCACAACTTTATAGTTTATATGTTCTGTTATTGATGTTTTAATGTATTGTTCATGATTATATAATTCATGTAATCTCTATAAAGAGGAAATAAAGATAGGAATGAATACAAGTCCGCTATCAGTTTTATTTGGAGCTACCTGTTGTCCATTTGTTTTAAATGCAGTTTTCAAAAACATCCAGTAAGTGAAAATACATATGAATGGACTGATGATATACGGAAGGGTCTAATAATGTGGGATATAGTATATCGGATATGGTTATATTATTTCTTTTAATTAATGTTTGATCCCTTTTTAATATATATTATATGTATATATCAAAAAGGGGATCAAACGTTAAAGAAATTATTAAAATTGTTCTTCTAATTAGTGGTGAAGAGTAAAGCAATACCCCCTACTTGGAGCAAACTCATTAAAAAGATCAAACTTATCAGAGTGTATTAAATTCTAAATAAAATTCATAAGTGAATAACCCCTCAACCAGAACTTAAACATTTAGTAATGTAAAAATCCGACTGCTATTTAACGTCTTTTTTGCTGATTACACATTCGTATCTTTCGATTGTACAGTGTCACATATTTCTAATTCATTCGATATAATGTTGATTGATTTTTTGAAAATACCTTTCTCTTTACGTTCTTATTTATTTATATATGCATGCACATGCAAAAACTATTATATATTATTGCATAGCAATATAATATTTCCCACAGAAAGTAACGAAAAGTTAGCGTGCAATAAATTCCAATATTGCAATAGTGCAATAAATCTTCTTCAAAATTCATGACGTCATCAACGTCAAAATCTTATTTTAAACAATTTTTTACTATCAAATATTATATTGCTATACAATTAAAGGGTCATTGCATGAATATTGGTAAATATTGTCCCTCGTAGAACATATATTGCACTTGCAAGCTCGTGCAATACAAAATTCGACTCGGGGCAATATTCCCCAATATTCATACAATAACCCTATATTATAAATATTCAAAATATTTGAAATGAACTATCGTTAGACCTTAATGATTCATAAAACATTATCGGAGCATTAAAGTACGTAGAAACATAAACATATAAAGTTTTTCATGCATGTGCAAAAATGTAGCTAAATAGATTGTTAATGTAAATGTTACCGGTGATAAAATTACCTAGACTTAATTAAACATACGTCTTGTAATTTCACCTACTTGGGTTTAAAACAATGTATGTCGTTTGCTCTGTCATTTAATATTTCATTGCTTAATATATATATAAGTCTGAAAATTACACCCAACACCCAACAGTGTTCTCTGCTGATATATACATACATATATAGCGTATTTCAGTTCAGTGGCAAATTTTCAAATATTATATAAAACAATTTCGTAAAATTCAGTCGTTTATTGACAATGTATATACATGTACAGAGGTCAGTGTATATAAAGTACGAAACTAGTTACAAAATGTAGTTAGTTTTTACTGTCGTACGCGGGGAATTACTGTTGTAGAATAAAGGATTATGGGAAAACTTTTTGGAAATACCAACAAAATAATTGAATGTATTTTTTAACAAAATTTCATTTAAATAGAGCTTTTTTGTGTAAAATAAAAGAATTAAAGTCCAACACAATGAAACTAAACCAGATGAATCCATAACCCCTATACTATTGATAACTTAATGCGATTCGTTTTAATTCTAAATGTGAAACATTTTCACTGTAAGTGCAATCATTTCTGATGTGCAATGAAATTTTTGTTTGAAAGATAACAATATATGCAACAATCGAGAATCGTAATTTAGATATGAAAATTTACAATTTGAAAATCAAATTAGTTGTAAATGCTTACTTGAATTAACGTGGGTATAACCAACGTATGGATGATTCAGGACGTTGTGCGTTGTGTACCGTTCGATGATTTTTGTTTCTGTTGTGTGATTTCGTCATGGTGCTGTAGTATATCATACTTGCTTTTTCCATTGATACATGTATAGCCATCTCTTGTTATTGATTATCAAAGTGCGAGGTTTAGATACCGCTAAATCCAGGTGTGTTTTGTGTGCGAGTTGAAAACTCACTGAATCGTGAAATAACGGGCGATTTTTCGATCAGACTGTCTCTATTAGGTCTTAAATACCTATATCGTAAATTTATAAAAAAAAAAATAGTACATATTACATAATATTTCTTACATAATTTTAAAAAAAATCATGAATTTTTCGTCTGTTTATTTTAGAAACGGATACAGTAAACATTACATCATAAGATTCACACATTATATACACTGGAAATATTTTCTCACAAAGAACTTGAACTACTATAGGTAGTACGATTTAAAGCTTAAATTTGATTGACTGTCACTAACAAAAGTTTCATTTTAGGAATTTAAATTAATATATAAAAATAAATATATAGCTTTAAACATGCATATAATGATTGATGAAAGGTATTGTACTAAATTAATACAAGGAAATGAACAACGAATATTAATGATATAAATAACACAATTACCTACATAAGTTGACTCTTTGTATTTTATTTTGAGATTTGTAATACAAATTATGTAATAAATGACTGTGTCAGAATATCCAAGGAAATGCCAATGAACTAACATGTACTCATGACAAAGGAACATAAGCTATATTACGTGCATTTTTAATTTGGCGTAAAAAGTATATGCTATATTCGTATGTAATGTTTCAAATGTCATAATAAAACCTTTACATATATCTCTAGTCAGGCAATTTACTAGAAATTCCAGTAAAATTCATCTCAAACGAGCTAATACGTGAAACACACGTTAAATCAGGTCATGTAAGTTTCACGTGACTCTAGGTGAAATTCACGTAAAAGTCACATGTCATTTTTTTCACGCGAAATTCATGGACTGTTTTAAAGTAACTAAATTAATATTTCTAATTTTCCAAATAAAATTCAATCATGTAATAGACCATTTTGTTTGTAATGTTCACGTGAA
This sequence comes from Mytilus galloprovincialis, assembly GCF_965363235.1. Lineage (NCBI taxonomy): Eukaryota > Metazoa > Mollusca > Bivalvia > Mytilida > Mytilidae > Mytilus > Mytilus galloprovincialis. Next base: position 28,365,266 of record NC_134851.1, on the reverse strand, counting down.
AGTCGGGTAAATCTTAATTCACGTGAAATTCGGGTAAATCTCGATTCACGTTATATTCATGTGAATTTAAATTTATATGAAATTCACATTAACATTTTTACATGAGCTTGATGTATAAGCGCGTCTGAGGTATATCTTCAATTGTAATCCAAGTACTCTCTTAACAATCCAGATGTTGTCAATCGAATATTATTTACATAACTCTAGACATATCCATACATTGCATGCTCTTTTTCACAGTTGTTAATAATAGACACACAACATATGATGATAATTTCCAGACAAGTCATGCGCATTTAATATGATAGTTGTGGTATGATTTCCAGCGAGACAGCTATTCAAATGATGGAGTAAGCAGTTATAGGAAACCGTAAGGTTCAAATAAAAAGCAAATAACACATATGAATTGATATTATACCTCTATCTAGCTTTATTTATACTGATGTCTCATTGTAGGAAATTTACGCATTTAAGACATCATCTGAAAAATAGGCCAGTTTGAGTCGAGCGATTTGCATGATTTTATAATGCCTGAAAATAAACAGTAGAACAAAAGTGTGTTTTTATCACATACCGGAGCACCTACTTTTCAGCTATTTAGCTACATGGTCATGTCCCAAGGTAGATATTTAAAAAAAAAACAATAAATCATCAAAAAATTAACATGATTAATGCTCAATCAGAACACCTGTTATTTTGTCTATCTGATAGTCCTTTTCAAGTTGTGTTCCACACCGGAAATGTTCGTCAATTTTGTATGTCTATGTGATGTAATTTACCAGATAGAGGAGGCGGCCTGTATCCCTGCGCTTTCAAAGTTCATCAAGCGTCTTTTTAATCGTTAGTATGCAGAATAAACTAGAAAAAATATTTGTTCCGTAAGAACTCTAGCACAATTCCCTTTTAAAGCAGTGCTGAATATCAGTTATAAGAATTTAATTTGATAAACAAATTCGTGCAATAGAGCATTATCATTTTAACGAATAGCTCATCATAGGAACGGAAGTCACGACGCCATTAAACGCATGATCGATATTCACTCAAACCGAAGTTTTTGACGGTAATGCATCAAACTCGAAAGTTGTCTATTTTGGCCAATTAGTGAAGCATATTTGATAAATAAATAACTTATAATAAGAAAAAAAGATTAATTAGAAAAAGATTAGAAAAAAAGTATTTTGATTCGTTTACAAATTTCTGTAAATTTAGAGTTAATCGTGAAGTTTTTTTATTGCGAAAAACGCGACAGGGTTAGAATCATAATAACTTAACTCGTACTCTGAAATATTTTATATGAATTAAGTACAGCTCTTTGTAAGAACCAGGCAGAGTGCGATACATGAAGGTTTCAGATTTTATCTATAATTGGTCTAGTAGAACAATGTAGAAGCAATAAATGAATACTGCTCAAAAAATAATTTTGAGTGGGGAAATATGAGTGGTTGCCATGGTAACACTATTTTTGGGTTGTTGAGCGTGTTCAAATCTTTTAAAAATTAGCTAAATCACCACAATTCAGAGCCAGATTATGAACAGAATCATGCATTTTTCATTAATGTTCATATGCAACATTAATACAACTTGGTTAAAGCTTCATTTTAGTGAAGATTGCATGTCAAACAAATTTGTAATTTTTTGGAAAAAAATTGCGAAAAAATGCATATTTTCAACTTTTCTGAAATTGGGATTTTTGCGAAATTATCAAATTTTCTCTGGTGTTTTTCAGAAAAGTCCAAATGTGTACAGAATAGTTAGCACTATAGTTATGAAGTTTGGATACTACTTTACCAAATTAAATAAAAAAATACGTGGGATTTTCTTTAGTTTTGTCACTATAGCAACCGATTTTTCCTTAGAAACGGAGTTTTTATTTGCAGAATATTGCAGTTTAAGAGCTTAAATGTCCTGAATTATTTCATGACCGATAGGAAAATACATACAAGCTAACGCACACTTCAAATTGCTATCGTCAAGTACTGTTGACTTCAATTGTTGCCATGGAAACACTTATTATCCATAGCAACATTCACTTGAAAACTGCATAAATAGAAATGTATGAAAAAAAAACATAAATAGTGGGGGTTTATTTTCAAATTGGAATATGACTACATGCTTTGCTTCACTCAATCTTTTCTGTTCTTTTCATAAGGTTCAACAAATGTAATATATAATGTAATACTGGGGTTGGAAGGTTAGAAAAAAGGGGGATAGGTTTCTTTTTTTTAAAATATCATACATGTAGATTCTTGAAAAGATAACGTTTGGTCGGAGAGCCTGATTATAAATAGAATCATTTTTTTTCTTCAGAAATTTCATATATAACATCGATATAACTTGGTTTTTGGTTCAGAGCTTAGTTGAGGTACATTGTAGTTTACTTGTCATGTTTTTGGATTTTTGTCAGATTTTTGGAAACATCAGGTTTTATTCTTTGAATGCCTTACAAAAAATGGCTTTGACCCTCATTTTTCTTTTTTTAATCTTTTACATGTATAATGATAAGCCACCTGTAAAAGTCTTATTAAATTTCAATTATTCTTTGATAGTTTTTGAGAATGTAAACTTGTCAATGATAAAGCCATGAAAAGTCAAGAGAGAATATTTTCCTGCCAAAATTGCAGACTAATATCTCGAAAACAAGCACATTGACCTGTATATTTTTTTTACTTTTTTGATTTCTTTATTAATCCCCTATAGATATTAACTAGTTAATTAATTTGAAACTGAGAAGCATACTTCCTTCAGATTGCAGTTCTACCCGACTTTTAGATTTTTTGTTAAAATATATTATATACATAAAATATACAAAAAACCCCACATATTTTCCTTTTTCATGAATCATGGAGTTTTGTGAAATTATCAAATTTTCTCGTGTGTTTTTTTTTTTTTTCTTGAAAAGTGCAAATAAGTAAAGCATTATAGCTAGCATTGTAGTAACAAAGTTTGAATATACTCGAACAAAATAAATAAAATATTGCGAGGGGCTCTCTTGAACTTTATCACCATATTAACGTATCCCATGGAAACAGATTTATTTTTTTTGAATTCTGCAGTATAGGGATTGCAATGTTCCCAATTGTTTCCAAACCTTTATGAAAATACACAGAAGCATATATATACCCTAAATCTTTTCTACAACGGTTAAGTATTATTACAACAGTTGTCATGGTAACAAATATCACCCCAAAAAACATCCAATCAAAAGATGTTTAATATAATTTTATGTTAAAAAATACATACAAGTATGTTGATAATTTTCATTTTTCTAATGGGAATATCACTGCATGCTTTAATCTGTTTAACTCTCAGTCCTGTCTTTGCTCCTTTTGAAGACTCAACAAATTTGAAATATATACACTGTGGCATTTTGGGGGAGGGGTGAAGGTTAGGTAGTTTTTGTTTGAATATTTCATAAATCCTTATAAGGAAAATTGGCAAAATTCTAATTTGCCTAGCGCAATAACTCTCACAAAAAAAAAAAAAAAAAAAACAGCAAGAAGCCCAACTTGAAATCTCACTTATAAATATAAGCTTACAAACCGATAATAGAAATATTTGGTTTCTTAAGCATTTCCAAGCTGAAACTGAAGATGACAAACACAGACAGATGGATTGACAGACCAAAAGAAAACATATAAAGTCATGGTCTTTTAAGAACACTTCACACATACCAAAGGTAAAATCTCTTTGTTATTACTCTAAGGTGTACATCAACTACCTCAGATATACTGCACAGGTTAAATGTACTCATACCTTTAGGGCTGATCCTAGGCTTTGAAAGTGGTGTTATTCCATTAAATAAAAATAATCAACTGCAGCATGAGCGCATGTTACGCCCGTCGCGTTTTCAAAGAATAAATATCAATAACTTCTCAATGTCATATCACAAATTCATGAAAAATTAAGATATAAACCCAACACCAAAGTTCAGCAGTTAGGTTTTCTTGTTTGAATTGTTTTACATTGTCATTTCGGGACCTTCTACAGGTGACTATTTGGCATGGTGTTTTGCTCATTGTTGAAAGACGTATGATAAATATAATTTATGTGTCATGTTGGTCTCCTGTAGCGAGTTGTCTCATTAACAATTATACCCCATCTTCCGTTTTTAAATTAACAGAAAAGATAAAAAAAAATCTACACGAAAGTCGAAAAATATAATATTGTATGTATGACAGAAAAAAGGGCTCCAGAAAGGTTCTCCCAAGATTAAATGGTCACTTTAAGAAATTTCTATAGTTAACCAGGCCATTTTTGGCAAATTATACAGTTGTCAGTGAAACTAACAAAATTCAAACTTGATATCTGTTTTGTAGTAATAAGCAATGTGTATACATGTTTCATAAGATTTTGTTGAGGCAAACTAAAATTAGAAAAAGGAAACCAACTTTGTGACGACTAATGTATTGACGGACATGGGTTAAACCGACTACAACGTCCCCCCCCCCCCAAATTGCGGTGCAGGTGCCGCCATAAAAGTGTTTAAATCGATCAAATGTGTGCAATGCGCAGGGCATTGGAAATTTATTTTTTTATTTCACATGGGACACTAAAGTCTTGTATTCATGAATGCTTACAACTTGTTGGCACTGGAAAGCATTGATAATTCCAAAGAAAAATAAGATTGGTATAATGCGCTGTTTCTAGTGTTGCAGTTAATTGAATAAAACTATGTGTGAAATTTGTCTTCAAATTATTACTGTTATTAATCTTGTATTTATGCAGACATTCTCAGCTTAGTGGTTTCATTCCAAATCTCGGGATTAATGCAGTCTTTTATAAAGGTTACAGAGACAGATACAGAAAATAGGGGCGTAATTCGTGTAAAGGTTAAAAAAACTTGAGAATAGCAAAACAATTTTTTAAAGATTCAACCGAAAAAAATTGATACCTTTTTACATGTTTACTATCTTAAAGGAGAGGAGGGGGTTTCAGAAGGATAAGAAGTGTGCTTCAGCTGAACCCCCCTCCCCAACACACACACACACACACACACACACACACACACACACTTCTGATATTAGCGATCACCAATTGACTATTTTTATTTTTTAAGTCACCACCAACTTAAAATGAGTTAAATTTGCCTGTCCGTCTATCCGTCCGTCCATCACACTTCTGTTTCAGTCTAGAAATGCTTTGACCAAATGATTCTATCATTGGTTTGTACAGCTTAATATTATGTTACAGGTAAATTTTGTGATTTATGCTGGTGGAATAACACCTCAGACTGGTGGGTGCCCTTAGAAATTAAGAATTGTCTTACATTGTTTGGGCCATATCCATCTTGCCTTACCATAAACCAGGTTGGCCCGGCTATTGCAATCCCATGAAGTTCATCATCTGTTAACTTTCAAAAATTGATTATTAGATGATTAACTCAAAACAAAGTCCAACCAAACGCAATTATCTTTTCAAGTATCTACTTGTATGCAACATTTAAAAAAATCAACATACCCCCCTCCCCTTTCCAACCCGGCCACCCCCCCCCCCCCCAAACCAATGTTACATTATATATTACTTTTATTGAACAATCTCAAGATAAAAACCCAGACGAGACTGTGAGTGAAGCAAAGAATGAATTCATATTCAAATTTGTAAATAAACACCCTCTTTCTATGTATTTTTTTACATAATTTTTTATTTATGCAGTTTTTGAGTAGATGTTGCTATGGATAATATATGTTTCCATGGCAACAATTGCAGTCGACAGCACTTGACGATAGCAATTTAAAGTTCGTGTTAGCTTTTATGTATTTTCCTATCGGTCATGAAATAATTCAGGACATTTAAGATCTTAAACTGCAATATTCTGCAAATAAAAACTCCGTTTCCAAGGAAAAAATCGGTTGCTATGGTGATAAAACTAAAGAAAATCCCACGTATTTTTCTATTTAATTTGGTAAAGTAGCATCCAAACATCATAACTACAGTGCTAAGTATTCTGTACACATTTGGACTTTTCTGAAAAACACCGATAATTTCGCAAAAATCCCAATTTCAGAAAAGTTGAAAATATGCATTTTTTCGCAATTTTTTTTCCAAAATTTACAAATTTATTTGACATGCAATCTTCACTAAAATGAAGCTTAAACCAAGTTGTATCAATGTTACATTTGAACATTAATGAAAAATGCATGATTCTGTTCATAATCTGGCTCTGAATTGTGGTGATTTAGCTGATTTTAAAAGATTTGACCACACTTAACAACCCAAAAATAGTGTGTTCGTTACCATGGCAACCACTCATATTTTCCCACTCAAAATTATTTTTTGAGCAGTATTTATTTAATGCTTCTACTAGGCCAATTATAGATAAAATATGATACCCCCATGTATCACATGTATATGGCACTCTGCCTGGTTCTTATAAAGAGCTGTACTTAAACAGGATTTTTCTCAATATCGCAAAAATCAAAATCGCTTTTCAGTCTAAAGCTACATTATCGCAATTACAAAACGAATCTGAATTTACAGTATACAATATTAGCACTAAGGAGTTTTAACCTTACTCATAATGTTATTGATACATGAAGTTCGATGGATTTATTTCATCAAGTATCATAATAAAAACGTTACAAAAGTAGTGTGATGATGTTTATCATAGGTTCAATAGTTTACCTTAGTTACAATTCCGCAGAAGTCTTATATTATCTGTACGAAAGCCGAGAAAGATCATTCAAAATTCAAAATTCAAAATTTAAAATTCAAAATTCAAAATTTAAAATTTAAAATTCAAAATTCAAAATTCAAATTTAAAATTCAAAATTCAAAACTCAAACATCCTACATTAATCTATCATGATTCCCCGCGCGTACAAAAGCAGGTCATTGCAAGTAGAAACTCTCTATCAAGAAAATAGGAAAGGAAACCCGAGCCTAGAAAGTCGCTTCACTGAAATGGAACGTTCACAATGGAAAAATTGAAATCATCGCTTTTTCGTAAAGTTAAATATGCATGAAATATTTACCACTGGAGGTTAAGCAAACAACAGCAAATCTCTTATAATAACCTAGTTTTCCGACGGATGAATCTAGTTATTAGAATATTTATATACAAAAGACACAGTTTGTGTATCGTTTATCGAATTCTGATAATTTAATATTGTTATATCAACAAAATTCGTGTTAAGTTTTTGACGATTTTTCTGTATGTTATTTGGGAGTTACGGTCTATGAGCAGGGGCAGATCAAGCCATTTTAAAAAAGGGGGTTCCCAACCCAGGACAAAAGGGGGGTTTCAACTATATGTCCCTATTCAAATGCATTGATAGGCGAAAAAATGGGGGTTCCAACACCCGGACCCCCCCTGAATCTGCCAAAGAATTGATTGATGAAAGATGATACTTTTGCCATTTACTTAATATGTAATTCCATTTATTACAAAAGTGTATTAGGGTCATCCTTTTTATTTATTTTTTTTCAAATTGTCGACTTTAATCTTGGAATTATCAATTTTAATATTGCAATTTCCAACTTTAATCTTGGAATTATCATGATAATATGATAAATATCGAGATTCAATGAAATACGTATTTGTGAAGAAGAGATACACACTTTCCTTGGCTTCTTTATTGCGGACGCCGAACTATACATAATATATAAGTTTTGAAGAAGTTTTACTTTATCGTTTGAAGTGAAAAATATTTGAATCTTCATTTTTAATTGATACACAAAAAAAATCAAAATTCTCTGCTCTATAGATTTTATTTCATAAATGGAGTCTGCTTAATATCCATAACAAATGCACCGTATCAAATGCATATATAAGAGAACACCTACTTATAAACTGTTACGCGTCGCATACTATGTATAGAGACATGCATAATAAATCTTAATTAAAAGAAAGAATTCTTAAAGCTTACTTTGACAAATTTTAAACTAACTTCATTTCAACAAGTTTAAATTATATAATATTCTAAAATAGGGCTACAAAAAAACAAAAATGCTCTGCTCTATAGATTTTCTTTCATAAATGGAGTCTGAAATATATCCATAATAAATGCAAATGCATATATGAAAACACCAAGACTTTTAAACTGTTACGCGTCGCATACTTTGTTTAGAGACACGCATGGTAAAGCTAAATTAAAAGACAAATTTAAAAAAGGAATTCTTAAAGCTTACTTTGACAAATTCTAAACTAACTTCGTGTCAACAAGTTTGAATTACATGTTCTTAAATAGAGCTAAGAATTAATTATTTGTATAATAGTAAATTTAATTCTTTGAAATTTTATTTAAATACGCTATTGAACATTACAAAGAGCCAATAAGTACAATAATTTTGTATTTTATAAATAAGTGCCTTCAATAAATAAAAGTCGTCGTGGAACAGTCTTATATTCATACCGGTATTCGAAATGACTCGTTTCATTGCTATAACAAGACATTTGAAATGACGCAACATCAGATGTTGCTACCATTTAGTGTAACAGAAAAATAACGTTAAATTAGAAACACGCACTATCAAGTTTTTCCTGCTTTCCTTGTTGGGTAAATGCAAAGTATAACACACAAGTAGAAATGCCGAGAGATTCCAATCGAATATGTTTTTATAATTTACATAGGATATTAAATTTTACTCCTAGTAACTATGTGTTTTTTGGGGGAATATTGCTGCATTATATAAACAACCCGAATAGGGTTTTATTCAAGCAGTGGAACAAGAGGCTTATAGTTATGACACTGAAGTTTTCTTAACTTTTTGATCGTCTTATAGATGTGTATTTTTTGTAATATGTGCATCATTTTGTTTTGTTGAAAGTAGGATATTTACATTAAGTGGAGGAAGGACCCGCCAATGCAGTTCATGTCGTCCAATATTACGCTTGTGGCGACGTCAAATAATGTTAACGGACAACCTTGCAAGACATTTTCATTAATCCTTATTTTCGCTAGATAACCCTGTAATCTTAATACAATTTGATGTAACATCTTTAACTTTTATAGTACTTTTTATTGGTATAGTAATCAGAGCAAAAATATAATCTTCACGAAATTAAATCTCTGCTTTTTGGCCGTAAAAAAATTGTGAAGGCATGACAGTTTAACTCGAACATTTCCGCAAGACATTGGAAACCTATTGTTTTTAATTGAATATGTAGCTCAATTTATTTGTTAATTTGAATTTTTGGAGCTTACACTTAGTACAAAACGATCGTGCTTACAATTTAATAAATTATATGTCAAAATTTAATTTTTTTAACTGAAATGTTTCAAGTTTCCAAACTAAAATTCCCCTGGAACAGTCATTTATTCATATTCTTTTCAAAATATCTATTAAGTACCGATTATCAGGTTATCTGCATGTTGATATCGTAAAATATCAGCTGCGAGACATAATATGAAGCTTTTTGTCGAGTGAGCGTAGCGAACGAGATCAAAAAGCCTTCATATAATGTCAAACAGCTGATATTTTACAATATCAATATGCAGATAATCTGATAATCGATTTATCAGGCTATATTTGCGTATTTCAGAAGTGTTTTCTTTGTTTCACCAGCACACAAAAGATGACTTGATAAGTTCGGGTCAAAGTTATTAACGTCGGTTCAAACATTATGACGTCGCTGATATGTCCGGGTCAAAGTTATTAAGGCCGGGGCAACGTATTTGACGTCACAAAGACATGATACGGAATAATATTAAGAGCTGAACAGAGTGATATAGACAGTGGGACGACCGATAATATTTTAAATGGAGACGGACATGTAAACCAATACGGAAATACATCATGTCATAGAACATTCATGCAAAATTTCGAAGAGTTGCGTGAACGTTTCGCGAATTGTTGAGTTTTATGTTTCGAGTTTGTTACATGGGACAACGCTAAGTAAACGTTTTTGCTGATAATCTGTGTCTTCCGAAGCCTATGAATATTATATTTTTATTCTTTCTCTATCATAATGTGAAAATTTAAGACGCAATCTTTATTTTCATATATAATTTAAAATATTCAAGTCAGCATTTCTAAAAAAATTTCCTTATCAAATATTTACTTAGCGCTATTTTTCGTGGCAGTAGCAATACCTAACGTTGCGTCATTAATAACAGTGTACGTATAGGAACCAGGGGCAAAAAGGGTAAAAAACTATGCCCCCTCCCATTTTAAGACAAAAATTGAAACTAAAAAATGAAAATGAAAGAGAATAATCACTGAATTTTAGATTATTACACTATGTAGTAAAATATAGAAAATAGGTTTTTTTTTCTTGTCACTTTTTTAGTTTAAACATATTTTATTTGTTAAAGTACAAATTGGATAAGACACAAGTCAAACAGACTTCTGAAGTCTTCTCCATTTAACATTTATAGCAATATAATACAAAAGTATATGTATGAGCATGCATGTATAGAATGGTATATCTATTTAGTAAATATAAATATGGATCAAAAGACGGAAAATTGAAGAAAAAAAAAACAATAATAATACAGAAAAAAATAAAAAATGAAAATAAAAATATATAAATGAATAAATCATTATTTAGAAAACAGAAACACAACAAAAAAAAAAACAACAAAAAAACAAATAAAAAAAAAACGAAAAAATAAAAAGGACAAAAAAAAAGGGAGAAGAAATTTTACTTAGATGATGATGTGTGTGCGATCATGGTTTGCTACCTAGACAATTTGAAATCTTTCCGAACTTTTAATAAACTCAAAGACATTTTTGAAAATGGTTTGGTTTTGCTCTAGAGAAAGAAGACAACTACCCGAGGTAAGTAGTTCAGTGTTAATTTTACAATTATTTGGAAGCCAGCGCAAACTTTCAAACATTTTATTTCGTATGTCACTTTCAGAAGTTTGCCCCCCTTTTCCACACACAAACTTTTTTTAAAACTTATCCATTCTTATAAATGGCCTATTTCTATACGAAGGTATACATAGACAGACGTGCCGCCGGAATAATCTCAGCTACAGCGGAAGGGGCATTCATTTTAACGCTTGTCCGTATGTCCGTCCGTACGTACAGTGGAGATCACTTCTAACCTCTCATTAAATCTGTCAGGAGAACTGTTCTAGAACAGTACGTAGAACTGTCAGCCTGACACCTTTTAGTCAGTTCTGGTTAGAACTGTTCTAGCTAGAACTGATTTGGTCAGTTCTACCTAGAACTGATTTGGACAGTTCTACCTAGAACTGATCCTGACAGTTCTACCCTAGAACTGATCCTGACAGTTCTAGCTAGAACTGACCAGATATTTGGTCAGTTCTACTTCTAGAACAGTTCTACGGTTAGAATTGATTTCTAATTCTACCAGTGCATTCATCTACCAAAACGTGCGCACCAATCAGAAAATATATTATAAAAAATTTCGGGTGCCTGCGGTGCGATTGGTCCATGGTTTCATGTGACTACAGGATGCAAGATGCTGACCCACAACATCCGCCATCTTGCTGAATTCATTTAGACCCAAACCACCATTTTTTTTTCGCCTCAATTTTCATTGTTTTCAGTCGAAAAAATAGACATGAGTTCCGATGCAAGAGTAAGTGGTTCAAATTGAAGATTCCATCCTGTTTTTAAATATCTATAGCACGTGCATCTCATTTTCAGTTTGGTCGCCGAACTAAAAATAATATCGGATAATTTGTGTCAAAATATTCTGCAGATTAAACAGAAATAATATGTGGAGTTTAAATATCATTGATTGATTAATAGAGCTTTGAAAGATCTATTTTTCATTCATCAATTATTTATACACCGATGTCGGTGACTTATATTTCAAAGGTCATTGGTGGAAAAAAGGGGGGGGGAGAATTTGGCTTTTCGAATCAATTTGATATAAAATTTCCGATTTCCATTGAATAAATAGCAGGTTAGATTTTTCTTTCTTACCAAATCTGCCTGTACTTTATTAGGGAATGACCATTTAACTTCCAGGTGTGGGCCGGGGTTATGTTGTTGTTTTTTATTAAATATTGTGAGTCCCAATTTGATGAAAAAGAATTCTAATCAGGCAGATGATCGCAGATGATTAAAAAAATAATCTAATTGATTGCGTTGAACAACTCACAATGCACATTGACAACATGAGGAGCTGCACCATTTGTAATTTGTCAATAAATGAACTTGGTTTTGACACATTTTGCTTCATATCTGTCCAGTGTTTTAATGAAACATTTTGTTCACTTTTTAGTCGTTCATATGATTAAGTTATTGTGTACATGTATCTTTACTTGTAACGATTCAGTGCCCTGGTATGAAAGAATGTTGACTAATATATCATAAATATTTAGATGTTTTATATATTAATATTGAATTTATATATATGCGAACGCAAATTTACAGATCTAACATTGTTGGGTTGATGTTTAGACGAGTTGTATATACATAATGTACACAGCCATGTATTACCATCGTTGCTGGTGATCCGATGGATAAATCTGTTGTACAGTTGTCACTGACTCAGACGTACTTATAAATATAATTATTTTCTGTGACTGTATCTTGCATTAATGTGTAGGATCCTTTACTATAGATAATTGAGCTGATCTGTAACAATAACATCTCCATGCCTTGTATATAATGTACTGTAGTATGACGCTAGATTAAAACTGACGTGGAAAGGTAACACACGGCCACTGAAAGCTTTATTATTTGTGAAGCCACTGTGGTCCTGTGGTCTAGCGGACGGCTACAGTGCAGGCGATTTGGTGTCATGATATCTCAGTAGCATGGGTTCAAATCCTGGCGATGGAAGAACAAAAAATTTGTGAAAGCAAATTAAAAGATCTAACATTGTTGGGTTGATGTTTAGACAAGTTGTATATTTATATTTATCATATGTTTAGTAGTAAATACAGTAGTTTTCATATTTGATAAATAGCCTGCGGTTTAATCCATATCGCGCAACTTTGATGTGCACCCTTTATCCCATACCCTTTATCACACCCTACTTTTTTATTTATTTTTTTATTTTATTTTTTAAGAAATATTTTTCATCAAAATAGGTACGGTCATTCGGGCGTGACACAATTTATTGAATGACGTCATTATTATGTACATGTGACGTCAAGAACGTCAAGTTTTCATTTTTTTTGGCATACTAAATGGCTTTATGCAACTTTAAAAAATACAAAACACACAAAAGAATACAATGATAAACAAAATATTTTTAAAACAACAGCACGCAAATTGTAAGGTTACCCAGTTGCTTCGGATAAGTAATTGAGTAGTTCTTTGAAGGCCTTTGAAACAAGACAAAAGTAGAACTGAAGGTAATCCGGTGCTATGGATCAGAAAACAGTTCATATAATATAATACTCTCCTGTTGAAATATATGATAAAGCGTATAAAACATGGTAAAATCCGTATCGCATGCCGTATCACCCTCGACCAATATCAACCCTCGGGCCTAAAGCCCTTGGGCTGATATTGGTGTGTATATATATATATACAGAATAATTAATACATGGCAAAATCCGTATCATTTGTCGTATCATATATATATGTACCATGTGTATACCGGTATATATACAAGTATAAATTTAAACAACCTTTAAACCTATGATTGCGCTTTATAAAAACCACAATTTTTATATGTGTGCATGTAAAACAAATTTCTTGGTAAAGTGGTCTAAATACAAACAACATTTTCCAAAAGACCAAAAACAGTGAAAAAGTAATTATTTTAACAAAATGCATTTGACTAACAGGTCGAACAACGGTTGTTCGTAAGTTCTGCTAATGTATATAAAATATGCATATTATAAAATGAAAAACATTGTTTGTAAATTGTTTTAAATGGAACAATTATATAGAATTTTTTTTATATATATTTAAGACTGTTTTTGGAGCAACATCATCCAGACCAGAACTTCAGTGTCCAGCCGCAGCAACTGTACAACAGTTTGATGATAGGGGTAAGACTAATGAGACTAATTATGCTTTGGTACATGTACATGCATGTACATGTACCATACTGTGAATGAATGAACAAAGAAGTTAATATTTTATTCTTGAGCACTTGAAGTATTACGTAAAAAAAATTAACTTTTGATAATAAAATCACTGCATCTTTTATGCACCATAGTTGTCATTCCAAAAGTTAATTAATTATTTGCCATCATTCCAATGGGTAGTTGCAGTTCATGCACACATGTTATTTTATTGTTTATTGGAATAACCTGTCTTTTTATTTTACCAGCTTTACATGTAATATGCCATATACAACACTCTTATTTTTTTCAGAATGGAAATCCAATCTATTCGAAAATTTAAGTCAGTGTACTGATGTGATTCACCAAGAGGAACATTGTTCATCTGCCCTGAAGGAAGCTGGCTTTGCTTCACCAGAAACTCCATTTTTATTACAACTAGAGAAGTCACTTCTTGATATAGCTTTGCCAGCCTTATCTGATGGGACCTTTTACTGTTCATTGTTCAAAATTGAGAACAACTGCTACTGCAGATTTTTTGAAAGTGGTGTTTTGGAAGGTTATTTTTTAGCTGAAGGTAAGTTTTCTAATGAATAAGGTTCATTGTTTTATAACTAATCAATAGTTGTTGGTTACTGAAACTATAGTGGTCTTATATTATTCAAGTTCTGTTTGCATGTTTTTAAATTGTAAGGTACATTCTTACTAATATCAGTAATCATAGTATATCCAATTATTTGAATCAATATTTTCCCCCAATAACAGAGTAGTTCCTTAATGTTGTACAATATATATGTCAAGTAGTAATTAGAATGCAATACATGTCTAAGCAGTTTTTGTGTTGTAAATTTTTCACATAAGTAATATACAGAGTAAACAGTCATGCAATCATCTGTAATAGTTATTAATTAAAATTGTGTAAAAGGATCTGTATAAAGCATTAACATTAGTTTTTTTTTAAGCAGTTCATTACAATCTCCATTCTTTTCACATAAAACAAAGAGATCATTTTAGATTTGAAATTAGTTTTTATTGTTATTGATATATTACAGGTATAAGATATGTAAAATCTTACATGGAAGATAATTTTGACAATATTTCAATGGGGAAGTTTATTTGGTGCCAAGTCTCAACTCCAGAAGATATAACACAGTACCATCAAAGATATGCCAAAAGATTGGACAGAAAAAGAAGTCATAAGGCTATGAGTAAGTTTAAAAGCACTTGGAAAAAATATCCAGTGAGATTGTTCGTTGTTTTCTAAGCATCCCTTTTTGGCGTTTTATTGAAATATTTCTTTGTTTTTAATTTTATTGAAATTTTATTTTAACTATCATTAAATATGCAACAAAAATATCCTTAGATTAAAAATTAAACTATCAAAAAACCTTCTATTTGTATTTGATAGGTTAGAGGTATTAATGCAAGTCAATTTTCTCATTGAATTTGATCAAATTCTATCCTTTAGGGTTTCCTTATTTTCCCCTATAAAAAAATATTTTGTTTATTTCAATATACTTTCAAACAAAAAAAAACAAGATCCATGATCCTGAAGTTTTCTATTAAAGTTTGAAAGAACATTGGTATAGAAGTCTTTGACAGAATTTTCATGAAAAACATCATGAATATTTAGAATTCCAGAAACCTTAGAAATACTCTTTTGTGGTATACAATGTGAATACATCTTATTTACATTCAATTCGTCAAATATTGAATACTAAAAAAGAGTTGCCAGTTCTCATTTCATGTTAATTGCAATGTCTTTCATATCCTATACATGTGACCTACAAGATAAGATAATAGATTATTGATTTCTTCATTACATATTTCAGGTCAACCCTCTGCAGATATTGGGCGAAGATTCAATTATTTGATGACAAAAAATAAAGGAAGTGTTGTGAATGCACACAGAAATCTTTTGGCCAAGGCACAAACATTAAGTCCAACTTCAGAAAACCTCCAGTTTCTTGGCACTGTTTTGCATGTCATCAAAAAGAATTCTCACAAAGAAACAAATCAGTTATTAGCAAGGTTAGAAAAAAAAATATTGTATAAGACCAATACACATTTTTAGAAAGTAAAACTACATATATATATATATATATCTTACTAAAACTGAGTGTGAGTTCTACTGAAAAGTTTGCAGCTCACAATTATTTTTTTTTCAGTAAGATTAATGTATTTTAAAAAAGTTTGTAGTAAAATATATTAGACAAAATGGTCTGCTTGATTATTTGTAGAGTTAAATGTCAATGAGAAAGTAAAACAACAATTTACCCAATGTATTATCATACTCATTTTATGATTACCACTAGAGACATTTGGTTTCATATAAAGATAGTGCTGTATTTGGCAAGCATCTTTTGTTCTAATTTGAACTAGTATTCTTTCGAAGGTGACATTTTGTTCTTGTATTTTCAGTCATATAAATATGCATGATACATTTGATTAAACAAGACATATGAGATTGTATATCACAATATGTGCAGTGCTGTAAGACATTAAAGAATGTTAATAATGAAATAAAAAATATTAAAATAATAGATTATCTTTTTAGGTACCATGAGGCTACAGGTGCATTTAGATCGACCTCACATACTTGGGAAAACTCCTTTCAGCAGTATAGAGTGAATGGTGTACCCCAACATCCACCTGAATTTTCATCTCTTTTAGATGCTCCAAGAAGTTCCCATTTCACTTGGCACGAGAAGTGCATGATAATATCTGCTATCCCCAACAACCATTACTGGGATGAATTAGATCAGGCCCATGTGGGATATACCAGGATGCTGTCTGTTAGAGATGAAGTAGGGAAGAAAAAACCAGCATCTTTAAGAAATTTAATACTACTTCACTGCAGAGACAAAGATTTTGGTACCATCTATCAGCTAGTTGAAAGGTACAAGAACCCAGCAACAGAAACATCCGCAATCCAGAGTTGTTCAGTAAACCAAACATCAAATCATACTGAAGTTAGTCAACCTGAAGAACAAAGATCTGTTAAAACAAGACGCAAAGCTCTCACAGAGGAAGACATTCTAAGAAATTTGACCATCTTAAATCCAGATTTTATTGAAGAAAACAGATCCACAGAAAATTCATTGTACCAACAGTATAAAACTGCACAAATAGAAACAGGAACCCTTCAATGGAGACTTCACAAACCCCACATTGACATATTATGCATGAATGATATCAACATGAATACTGGAACTATATATAATTTTTCTTATGTTCATATGACTAGAACTTTGGAAGGAAATGAACTACATTATAGTTGTACGTGTAAACTTTATGCCACCCTTCTTCAACTTGCAACTTTAAATGACAATCTTGATGCTGAGATTTATGATGTTAATATTCGATGCTGCCATATTCGTCTGTTTAAGGAAGTGATTGAACCAATTTTTATTAATGTTTTTACTCCAGAATCCATTACACAACCAACTAAAAGTCAAGAAATTGTTATCAGATCTTTAGAACTTCTGGACAGACCTGTTTGTATTTTGCCATCAACATTGAAAACCAAGAAATTTACTGTAAGAGCCGAAAATGATACTGAATCTTGTAATTTTGTTCACCTATCCAAAAACCGTTTAATATGTCAATCTGGGGAATGCCAAACAATATACGGATGCTCTCAAAGAAAAGTAATATATCTAGAAGAGACTACCAACATATGTCCTCATCTTGATGCCATGAAGACGAACAGAGATTTATGGTTAGTTAATCTGGATAACATGGAGGATGACAATGATGATGAAGACGATGATCAGTTTAACAACCAACCCAACTTGGATGATGATGATGCAGAACTCAATGAACCTGTGCAAACTGATACAATTTCACAGGTATATTTAAAGAAAACCTATTAGATACATAGGTATATGGAGATGTGGTATGAGTTCTAATGAGACAACTCTCCATCCAAATAACAATTTATAAAAGTAAACAATTCCAGGTCTAGGTATGACCTTCAATACGGAGCCTTGGCTCACAACAGTTAGATTTCATCTTTGTTAAAAACTAATCAATTACAAGGTCTTATTTTTTCTTATACATATATAAACAAAATTTAATGTGAATTGAAGTCCAAAACTTTTAAAGATACATTTTACCCTCCACAATAAGATAAACATTTAAAGTCGGTTTTAGGTCATCCCAATTCTGTAGCTTATAACTGAAAAATATCAGTGTTTCAGCATCATTTATACAAATATAATATGTTTAAAATTTTGGTATCATTGTAAAAAATGTTTAGGAGTAATCATAATTTTAAATGTATGATGGTATTTATTAGGATGGTGTTTTCAAAGAAAATACAGGGTTATGGGATTTTCCAAGTTTAAGTCAACACCCACCAAAACAGGACAATGATCCTAGCTTTAGAGAGACCATACAGTTGAGACATGCTATATTTGATGGAGCTAAAGATTTTCACAGAGATATAACAGGATGTTTTGCTGGACAAATACTGGTTTTGTGTCCTCCATTTCCAATAGGTAATTGTCCATGTGGGGTATGTATACAAGTCAATTTCCTATCTTGTAAACTCGAAATATTTGAAAACGACTACTGTAAACCAACTTATTTTCGCGAATACTTTATTTCGCGTTTATACCCAGCTAGTCAACTTCGCGGCAATTTATTTTCGTGATTTTTATTATTTACTTTATGTAGTTTGATAGGGAAAGATTCAAGTTATTCCTTTTTCGCAACGATTTAATTTTCCGTTATTTTTCTACTAGCGAAAGTAGTGAAAATAAATCGCTCGCGAAATTTAGTTGGTTTACAGTATACTTGTCTTTGATGTGACTGTATTAAAATGAGACATATCTCTTGATCTGTTTTGTGTTTATTTCATAAATAGATACAATGAAATGTTATGGTTTACTGTAAGCTTTATATTATTTGGAAATAGATTATGTTTTATATCAGAATATTGTATTTCACTAAAACATACATTTATTACAGACTGGTTACTACAGTGAGATGTTCCCAGAAGGAAAATTGTCAGAAGTAAGGTATAGACCAAAAGTGTACCTGACAAATGGACCTGCAAGATATGTTGTAAGTGGAACTATTGTAGAAACTCAGTTTAGTGTTGAAATGTTTCAGAACTACTATGTATATGTTCACAGTATAAAAATAAGGAGATGTGATATGATTGACAAAGTTAAGATAAAGTGCAAGGTTTATTTCAAGTCATAATTTTACATATCTATGTTTCAATTCCTGTATTAATAAAAGTACACAATACTCAATTTGTCTGACGTTATACATGTTACAGGTTGAAAAAAAAGTTAACTTTGAGATGCTCTTAAATCTTAGTTGTTTAAATATTCTCCTTATTGGCTTTCTGCTCTGAACAATGGCAGTCTAATCAAATCCTTCAGTAGACTGTCAAATGTTTTTACAGACAATTAAACAATTTATAAGTAAACAAAATGTATTTTTTACACTCATAGAACTTGCAGAATATGTGCAAAATTAGGTAATTGTGTATTGTCCAAGAATTAAGACCAAAATGATTAAATTAAAAAGTAACTATGAATACTTTTTACTTGTTAAAGGTCAGAGATCGTGAATGCCTTGCTGGATGTCCAGGATGTTTGGTGAAGTATAGTGGTGCAATAAACAGCCTCCCTTTTTTGTCAAAAGAAACTGCTGCTGGAGATGAAATTGGATGGGATTTTATTGATCATGCTCTTAACACACATGTCACATTTAGTGCTTTTTGTAAAATTATGTCTAACAAATATTCCAGAATTTATTCTTCTGCTAAATTTATGTCTGTTCAAACTTTTATTTCTTGGTGGTTTTCATGGAGTAGCAAATTTAAAATTGACTTCCGAAAGCAGTGTTACATATGTAAAAGTAATCCGATATTCCTGGATTGTGATGGTACAAAAATTGGTATTAGTTTTCGTCAATCAAATGTTAAACCGATTGAAACACCTGAACCAACTGCTGAATTGATTGATCCTTGTCACAGGAGAAATGATAGAGCATTTCTGCGTTTCCGTGCTGATTTACCTAATGAAAATGAAAACATACGAAAATGTAGAGATCATCTAGCATACCTTGCACGAAAACAATTAGGATTAACAGGAGCAAATGACATCTTGAATTTTCAGACAGACACTGATCGTACAGAGATTTTGATAAACACTGTAGATGAAAAGTGCAAAGATATTATCCGACGGTTTTATTGCAATGAGTACCCTGATGTTCTGATGAAAAAGTTATCCATTATATTTAAAGGTTTATCATCAAATGATTCTCTTTCTGCTTTTATTCCTTTCAGATACACTGAATTATTCATGTCCATTCTTAATGAAATTAAGAATGGTGACTGCAGCAGACTGAACTTGGTTTCTGAATTTTCACCAGAAATCAGAGATGTTCTGAATGCTGCTCAATCTAACCGAAATCATCTAACATTATTAGTTTTTTTCAGTATCTGGTTTCAAGGGTTGATGAAATTAAACAGCTAAATAAGCCAGCAGCTCCAGCAAATCCACAGCATGGTTCTTATAATCCAACAAAAAATGGGGTGGCATACTACTTTACACCATCTGGAGAGAAACAACGAGACTTGCCAAAGTATACAATGAATGAAAAAGCCCATTCGAAAAATTATGACGATCTTCCTGCAAGAACCAATGAACAGTGCAATAAGATTTATCCTGAGGTTTCCCGGAAAGGCACAACATATTTGTTTTTATGGTTTGACCCGAAACATTATGGTCATTGCTATGGATTTCACATTATTCCTGGTTCCGAGGGAAGAAAAGATCCCTTCACATCTGCCTACTGTTATCTGGAAGAGGCACCAGAAGAAGTTTTTTATGATTTTTCTTGTCAGTTAGAAGAGTATTGTTTGAATAGAGAACCTGGATTCTGGGAAAATACGCGATTCTGGCATGATCTGTTTCATGGATATTCTCACAAGTGTCCTTATTGTTACAAATCACAGAGACTTGCTCCTTTACAAGGACTTAATACTGAAATATGTGAACAGTTCAATTCTTTTATACAGAAAATTAGATATTCTGCTAGATCCATGACACTAGAGAAATTCTGTTTTTATTTACAGTTTATGATTTACCACTGGTGTGAAAGGAAACGGGAAGCTTTTGAAAAAAGATGTGGTATTGCAGCTGCATATCTTGCCTAGAAAAACATTTGGTTGCGTCTTCTTTATTATTACCATTCATTGACAGAAAAAGTTTGTATAGTTATTTTTCGAATAAAAGGAAAAGACTTCTGCAATTGCAGTGTAATAGCGCTGTACAAGTCTGTAAATTATCTTTAAGAAAGATTTATTTCAATTTTTTTTTTTTGGTTCATTTAACTTTTTAACTAAAACATAAATTAGTTATTGTTTTTGTATACTCATATTCTTTATTTCTTCAGTCATTTGTTTTAACCCTGTTTTTTTTCATCAATATTGTCACTTAGATAATCAAAATAACTGTACAAACTAATTTGCTTTGAACTCTGATTAGCTGGTAATAAAGGTGCTTTGTCTATAGTGTTATTTCAAGAGACTTATAATGGATACTTTCATTGTATAATTTGGCAAGTCCAGAACAGTTCAAAGATGCTAGCGGTAAGTATTCTCTACATTCATATTTTTTAAAGCCAAAGTCTTTATGTTAAGTCAATGAGGTTATTTATATAATACCAGTCTCAGGCATAACAAAAGGATTAGGATTGGTATTTGCTTCACACACATTTGTTAGGGCTAGTAAGGAAAACAATGCAATGTCTAGTTCATTCTTAAGGATGATTTTTAATGATCAGGTTGTCATTAAAAAAGAGGTGACAATAAAACACAGTTAAGACAACTTATCTTCAAGCTTATTGAAGCCAAATTATATTTTTGAGATTCATTATTGCTTTCAATTGTAGAGGTAGCTTCAGAGAAAATATTTTTATTTTATATGTTTTTCTGCTCCTTTGTTCTATATTCCAGGGACACCTAATATGGAAAGAAAAGTAACCACAGTGCCTTCTGTGTTTAAGGTAAGTACTCTTATATGCAAGCTAGTATCCAAAAAGAATATGTTTCTTCTGTATTCTGTTTTTAACAATTGTACATTGTCTATGATTTCAGAGTCCTTATATCAAAATTAATTGATATGAATCAGTTATGATTTGGGGCTTGATGTTTTCAGATTTTGAAATTTAAGCATTTTATGTAATTTTATAACATTTTCAACTTTTAGAGTTTACTCAAGATTCTGTTTTAGACCCGATTGGCTTTGATATGATAGTGTTATTTTTTATATGTTGATTTCGGTTAAAAATATTTTCATAGCGCATTAATAGTATATTCAGTTAATTGGCAAGTCACTAAAGAACACATAATAGAATTCATGGCAATTGATTTTCAAAAAAGAAGCTTCAACATTTTCTTCTGTTTCTGTTATTAACAAATTTTTGTGATTGTTCAATACACAACTGCTCAATATTTGTTTTTTGTTCTGTCATTGATCATATATAAAAAAGATGTTTTATGATTGCCAATGAGACAACTCTCCACAAGAGACCAAAGGACACAAAAATTAACAACTTTAGATCACCAAAGTCTATACTGCATAGGCATATAATTAGAAAAAAAATTGATGTCCTTATTTCTTTTCAGAAAGTGCAGACCGAAAGAAGAAAGGGAAGGACAATGGTGAAAAACCAGATGGAATTCATTTACAATTCTTGTAATCTTTTTTGGCTCTTTTGTAATTGATTAGCTACATGCAGTTTATAGTATATTCTAAAATTATTCCAATGTAAGAGTTTATTTGGGTAGGAAAAAATCTTGATAACCTTATGACATGTATCAAATTAAGCAATTCTTTCCTACCCTCACACATCTGTAATAGCCCATTTTTATCATTTTTGGCAAAATTATATTTTACATATTTTAATAGTTGTAAAGTCTACTGTTTAAACTTGTTCATTGTTAATGTATTTTATCTTAATTTTTTTAAATAGTCCATTCTAAACTCAAACTACTTAATTGGTAGTTAGAATTATATTAATGTTGACTTATAACTATTGTTAGTTTTTATAATTTGATTTAAATATTTTATTTTTTTTTTCATTTTCATTTTGAATATTTGATGGTAACTAGTTATCTGTATGCTTTAATAATTTTGTTGTATCATGTATTCAATTATGAAAAGTTTGTTCTGTTTTGTGTAAAGTTTGATTTAAATGTCTGATACAAAAACATTTCCCCTTTTCTGTGACATATGTTAGGTATCTTGAGAAGCAATCATGTATGTTCGGAACCAAAACTTTGGTTAAGATTAACCTAGCTTTAATATTGTTTTATACTATTCCACACTTTTGAAAATATACAGTTGAGATTCAAAACAATTGCAATATGGATACATGTTTCTGATATAGTTGTACATGTTATAATTAGGTACCCTGCATTCAACAATAGGAAAGGCAGACATACAACAAAGTTTTTAATCATTGAAACAAAGAATTATGTGAAAACTAACAGTCATCAGTCTCAAGTATTTGCATTCTTTTTAATATTTTATTATTCCTATTTGTGCAAACTAAAACTATTCCTTTAGATTATGTCTGTCACATTGGCTACATAGCAGATTTTATGACCCCCAATAGACTTTATTACTATGGTCTGGTATGCAAATGACTTTTAATTTGATTCAACACAAACTTGCACCAACTACTGTAACACTTATCTTTATCCATCTTCTTAGATATTTAAATTTTATGTAATTTCACTATGTAGTGCATATTCTAGATTTTTTTTTGTGTGTGTAAATCTTTTTACTTTATTGTGTAAATATTTATAGATTACAAAGTGGGAACTTTTTACTTTTTACAGTCTGCTTTCATTGATTCCTAATTTTCCTTTTTGGACAGTGATGTTTCTTTGATCCATTCTAAAGATGTGTATTTTCCTGAATCTTTTCCAAATATATCTAGTTATCTGTTATGAAAGGGAAAATGAAATTCGCAGATGTATTAATTTTCTTGCAAAGATATCATTGTTAGATGAGTCAAAGGTATCACAGTCTGGAAACCCTTTGTATCATATAGTTTTACCTGAGGGAGGTATATAATAATAATATCGTATGATTGTTGTTCCCTTGAAGATGTATGACGTATGATTATACTTTATTTTCTAGATCAAAGTGGTATTTGCCAAATAATGTTATCTAATTATATGCTTTGTATAAATAACTTTTCAATTTATTGTTCTTAATAAAGCTATTTATTGATTATTAAAAAATAAGTTGTTTCTGTCTTTTTATCATCTTAAAAAATTTAAACAGCTTATAGAGCCACTGTATGAGGAATAATGATTATAGGACAAGTATAACTTGAAGAATAAGCAATAAATAGAAGCTGCATTGGTACTAATATGTACATGATGGTATATTCTCCTTTAAGACTTTACAAAGTAATTACTGTGTCTAGCTAATATCTAGTTTGAATTAACAGAACAAATGGAAATGTTTATTAGAAAAGGTAAACATGTCCACTGGGTCTATTTTATGGTTACATATGTTTTTATGCCCTTTTAAAGTCAAATGAAGGTGCATACTGTATGTGTAACATACTATAAATGCAAGTTATTTAAAAAACAAACAAAAAACAAACATTCTATTATGGTGTTTGAAGCAAAAGTATGTTGGGAAATAGTAGACATGGTAAAGTTAAACTTACCAAACCACACTTCTTTGATAAAGGCTTCACTGCAGTTGGATGAATCAAAATACAATTTGAAGAAGGAGAAAGATGAATCTCAAATTCATGGAAACAGAATAGTTATAATTAACTACATAAAAGCATATTAAATACAATAAGAAAGTTGTGTATATACATAAAATTGAGAATGGAAATAGGGAATGTGTCAAAGAGGCAACAACCCGACAATAGAAAAAACAACAACAGAAGGCCACCAACAAGTCTTCAATGTAGCGATAAATTCCCGCACACGGAGGCGTCATTCACCTGGCCCCTAAACAAATATATACCAGTTCAGTGATAATGAACGCCATACTAATTTCCAAATTGTACACAAGAAACTAAAATTAAAATAATACAAGACTAACAAAGGCCACAGGCTCCTGACTTGGGACAGGCGCAAAAATGTGGCGGAGTTAAACATGTTTGTGAGATCTCAACCCTCCCCTATACCTCTAGCCAATGTAGAAAAGTAAACGCATAACAATACGCACATTAAAATGCAGTTCAAGAGAAGTCTGAGTCTGATGTTAGAAGATGTAACCAAAGAAAATAAACAAAATGACAATAATACATAAATAACAACAGACTACTAGCAGTTAACTGACATGCCAGCTCAAGACTTAAAGATTAAGATTTCATCATATGAACATCAGGCATAATCCTTCCTGTTAAGGGTTTAGTTTCATACCATCATAACATGTATGAGAAGAACATAACCCGTGTCATGCCAACAACTGGTTTTTGAATTAATGTGTTTAGTTCCAATGCAAAGACCCTATAAGTGCATCAATATTAACGCCAAAAATATATAGTTATAAGAAGATGTGGTATGAGTGCCAATGAGACAACTCTCCATCAAAGTCACAGTTTGTAAAAGTAAACCATTATAGGTCTACAGTCTTCAACAGAGAGCCATTTGTGACATTGCAAAGTTCTGATATCTGATAGTAACAATTTGTCAAATATAGTATTGAGAAATATCAAGGACAAAGTTACCCCACCCCAAATGACTTGGATTACAGGCAATTTATCAAATATGCATTTTACTTAAGATAGTTAAAATTATGATATAATTGAGAATGGGAATGGGGATTGTGTCTAATTGGACATCACACTAAACTCCAAAACATACAAATGGATAAAAAAAAAATAATACAAGAACAACTATGGACCGAGGCTGCACACATGCGACAGGTTTAAACATTTTTACTGAGATATCAACCCTATCAATGTAGCCAAATTTAGAAAAAAAAACCGCACACACTCAGTAAACCTCAAGTTGATTAGAAGTCGGATGTCAGAATAGGTTACAAAAGAAACTAAGCAAAATGACAATGATACATAATTAACAAAGGGCTATTGGCAGTTACTGACATGTTAGCCCCAGAGCTCTGTAAAACTGATAGAAAGATTATGTCTTCATCATGTGACAATCAACACGGTCTGTTAGGGGTTTAGTATCATACTGTCATACAATTTAAGACAAGAACACGACTCCCATGCATCGTTCCAACAACTGGTTTTTATAATACATGTGTTTATTTCCGATGCAAGGACGCTATAAGCCTTTTTTTTGTGATTCCTAGCTCTGTTTAACAACTAGACAGAAATATTAACGTATATACACAAATGGAAATGTACGGTTGGCCCTTCTCTCTAGTGGTTGCCACTGTAGAGTGTTTAGCATTGATGCTACACTGCTGGTTTGTTGGTAGTTATTCAATACAAACCGGGCCAGTTTTCTTTGCACACTTCCTAGTTTCTGTACGTTAAGGTTGGTAAACGGGCTCCAGACTGAACATGCTACTGGACTGAGCAATGTTCTGACGAGCGTTGTGTAGCATACATCTTTTCTTTGTTGGGGACAGTGCTGAAGAATTTTTTGGATGAAGGCCCTGGTTGAACTAGCTTTTTTAGCTGTGCTCTCTATATGTGTCCGTCCGTATACCCCGTTTCTCCAGCTTTCATAAGAAATAGCAGTGCGTCCGTCTATATTCCCCTGTATCAACGATCTTTTCTACAAAAAAGAAGTGTGTCCGTCTATATTCCCTTGTATCAATGATTTTTATAAGAAATAGAGCTGTGTTCGTCTGTATTCCCCCGTTTCTACAGCTCACATAAGAAATAGCAGTGCGTCAGTCTATATTCCCTTTGTATCTACGATCTTTTATCTGAAAAAGAGCAGTGTGTCCGTCTATATTCCCCTGTATCAACGATCTTTTATATGAAAATGCAGTGTATCCGTCTATATTACAATATATAAATGAGTTTTATACGAAATAGCGCTATGTTCGTCTGTATTCCCCCCGTTTCTACAGCTAACATAAGTAATAGCAGTGCGTCAGTCTATATTCCCGTGTATCAACGATCTTTTATATGAAAAAAACAGTGTGTCCGTCTATATTCCCCTGTATCAATGATTTTTATACGTAAAAGCAGTGTGTCTGTCTATATTCCCCTGTATCAACGATCTTTTATATGAAAAAAGCAGTGTGTCCGTCTATATTCCCCTGCATCAATGAGTTTTATACGAAATAGCGCTGTGTTCGTCTGTATTCCCCCGTTTCTACAGCTAACATAAGAAATTGCAGTGCGTCAGTCTATATTCCCGTGTATCAACGATCTTTTATATGAAAAAAAAAAAACAGTGTGTCCGTCTATATTCCCCTGTATCAATGATTTTTATACGAAAAAGCAGTGTGTCTGTCTATATTCCCCTGTATCAACGATCTTTTATATGAAAAAAGCAGTGTGTCCGTCTATATTCCCCTGTATCAATGAGTTTTATACGAAATAGCGCTGTGTTCGTCTGTATTCCCCCGTTTCTACAGCTAACATAAGAAATAGCAGTGCGTCAGTCTATATTCCCCTGTATCAACGATCTTTTATATGAAAAAAACAGTGTGTCCGTCTATATTCCCCTGTATCAATGATTTTTATACGAAAAAGCAGTGTGTCGTTCTATATTCCCCTGTATCAACGATTTTTTATATGAAAAAAGCAGTGTGTCCGTCTATATTCCCCTGTATCAATGAGTTTTATAAGAAATAGCGCTGTGTTCGTCTGTATTCCTCCGTTTCTACAGCTAACATAAGAAATAGCAGTGCGTCAGTCTATATTCCCCTGTATCAACGATCTTTTATATGAAAAAAAACAGTGTGTTCGTCTATATTACCCTGTATCAATGAGTTTTTATACGAAAAAGCGCTGTGTTCGTCTGTATTCCCCCGTTTCTACAGCGAACATAAGAAATAGCAGTGTGTCCGTCTATATTCCCCTGTATCAATGAGTTTTATAAGAAATAGCGCTGTGTTCGTCTGTATTCCCCCGTTTCTACAGCTAACATAAGAAATAGCAGTGCGTCAGTCTATATTCCCCTGTATCAACGATCTTTTATATGAAAAAAACAGTGTGTCCGTCTATATTCCCCTGTATCAATGAGTTTTATAAGAAATAGCGCTGTGTTCGTCTGTATTCCCCCGTTTCTACAGCTAACATAAGAAATAGCAGTGCGTCAGTCTATATTCCCCTGTATCAACGATCTTTTATATGAAAAAAACAGTGTGTCCGTCTATATTCCCCTGTATCAATGAGTTTTATAAGAAATAGCGCTGTGTTCGTCTGTATTCCCACGTTTCTACAGCAAACATAAGAAATAGCAGTGCGTCAGTCTATATTCCCCTGTATCAACGATCTTTTATATGAAAAAAACAGTATGTCCGTCTATATTCCCCTGTATCAATGAGTTTTATAAGAAATAGAGCTGTGTTCGTCTGTATTCCCCCGTTTCTACATCTAAAATAAGAAATAGCAGTGCGTCAGTCTATATTCCCCTGTATCAACGATCTTTTATATGAAAAAAAAAAACAGTGTGTCCGTCTATATTCCCCTGTATCAATGATTTTTATACGAAAAAAACAGTGTGTCTGTCTATATTCCCTTGTATCAATGATTTTTATAATAGCGCTGTGTCCGTCTATATTTCCCTGTATCAATGCGTTTTATATGAAATAGCGCTATGTCCGTCTGTATTCCCCGTTTCTTTTTAATAAGGAATAGGAGTGTGTACGTCTACATTCCCTTGTAACAACGATCTTTTTTACGAAAAAGACATGGTCTAATGGATTATAATGTAGAGAAAATACCATGGCATGTTGTGAGTGATAAAATCAATCTATGGTCTCATTGATAATAATGTAGAGATAAGACCATGACATGTTGTGAGTGGTCAAATCAAGTCATGGTCTCATAGATAAACATGTAGAGTTTAGACCATGACATGTTGTGAGTGATCAATTCAATATATGGTCTCATGGATAATAATATAGAGATAAGACCATGACATATTGCGGGTTGTCAAATCAATATGGTCTCATGGATAATAATGTAGAGATGAGACCATGACATGTTGTGGGTGGTCAAATCAATGCATGGTCTTATGGACAATTATATAAAGATAAGACCATGACATGTGGTGGGTGGTCAAATCAATCCATGGTCTCATGGATTATAATGTAGATATAAGACCATGACATGTTGTTGGTGGTTAAATCAATCTATGGTCTCATGGATTATAATGTAGATATAAGACCATGACATGTTGTTGGTAGTTAAATCAATCCATGGTCTCATGCATTATAATGTAGATATAAGACCATGACATGTTGTTGGTGGTTAAATCAATCTATGGTCTCGTGGATTATAATGTAGATATAAGAACATGACATGTTGTTGGTAGTTAAATCAATCCATGGTCTCATGGACAATTATGAAGAAATAAGACCAGGACACGTTCTGGGTGGTTAAATCAATCCATGGTCTCATGGACAATAATGTAGATATAAGACCATGACATGTTGTGAGTGGTCAAATCAATCCATGGTCTTATGGATTATAATGTAGATATAAGACCATGGCATGTTGTTGGTGGTCTCATGGATTATAATGAAGAAATAAGACCATGACATGTTGTGAGTGGACATATCAAGTCATGGTCTCATGGATAAAAATGAAGAGTGAGTACCATGGCATGTTGTGAGTGGACAGATCAATCCATGGTCTTCTAGATAATATTGTAGAGATAAGACCATGGCATGTTTTGAGTGGTCAAATCAATCCATGGTCTTATGGACAATTATGTAAAGATAAGACCATGATATGTTGTGAGTGGTCAAATCAATCCATGGTCTCATGGATTATTATGTAGACTTAAGACACATCATGTTTTAAGTGGTCAAATCAATCCATAGTCCTGTATTTAAAAGAAGCATTTTTTTTATAGATATTTTGGATGTCCCGTGGTGTTCTCTTTTTATTTTTGATGGAGGTATTTGGTCTCTTATTTAAACTTATTATTTCAATATTTGTTGAAAATTAATAACTAAAATAATATATTTAGGTCAAATTTATAACCATACATGCCAGATAAAAACAAAATGTTTGGGTGTTTGGTGGTGTTCCATGTTGTGCATATTGTGCGGTGGTGTTCAGTGCAGTGGTGAAAATACTTACCGCAACTTAAGATCCATTTTGCATTGGTGTAGACCGATATCATTTATTATCATATACTTAGACTAAATAACATATAAATTTTACCGTATGATAATAGCATTAAATTAACGTAAATTCCATATTTTTCGAATTGGTGCTTAGCGGGCTGATATGAAAAATTTATCACATGCTTCGATTGTTATCACATGCCTTTCCGTAACGTTATCACATGGCATTCCGGTAATACTCGGCCAATTCCGGAAAATACAATGTTACGTTTTCAGTGAAAAACATTACAAAGTAGTGTACAAAACAATTTCTTGAAACTGGAAAGTATATTGTTTAAAATGATAAAAAAAAAAAAAAAAACAAAAAAAAAAAAAAAACAAAACAAAACAAACAAATTATTTAATAAATGCATTGTTTAAGTTTTTCTGAAATATAATTTAGAAAGTTTCTTTAAAAAGTTGACTTTTCCAAACAATGATCATTATGTATATTGTTGACTTATTTTTTTGTCGATTCGTCCATATTAATATGGTTTTTTTTCTTTCTCTCTTTCTGTTGAGGCATATGATAGAAAGATTTCAGATTGAATGTATCAAATTTTGGGTCCGACGGCCGTGAACTTTTTTACTCTTTAAACTTCGGGAATCGCGTAAAAGGATCAATATATGAATCTGTTATTTTTCTCTACTGTTGAAGCATATGATAAAAAGATCATGACATGTCATTTTTCATATCGCATGTATTATCAGCCCTCGGTCAATATCAGCCCTCGAGCCATGCGGCTCTTGGGCTGATATTGAACCTAGGGCTGATAATACATGCGATATGAAAAATGCCATGTAATAATCTGATATTATTCCATATTGGTATCATATAAGTAGGTTTCTCTATATGAATTGGATTTTGAATAAAAAGGATATTCACCTGAGAAAGTGTTATTCACCGCGCTAAACGTCACGTGCTTTTACATGCAACGTTATGGTTAAATGTTTAATGTAAAATTGGTTTTGGTATATGTTATT
Source organism: Mytilus galloprovincialis (assembly GCF_965363235.1). Lineage (NCBI taxonomy): Eukaryota > Metazoa > Mollusca > Bivalvia > Mytilida > Mytilidae > Mytilus > Mytilus galloprovincialis. The sequence continues at coordinate 28,334,123 of NC_134851.1, read as the reverse complement.
CATTAAATACATGTTCTTCTCTCGGAATATGGAATAAAACAATTACTGTGTTTTGTTTCGGTAAATATGGGGTTTTATTCCATATTGGTATTATTTTAGTAGGTTTCTCTATACGAATTGGATTTTGAATAAAAAAGCATATTCACCTGAGAAAGTGTTATTCACCGCGCTTAACGTCACGCGCTTTTACATGCAACGTTACAGTAAAATGTTTCCTGTAAAATTTGCTTTGGTATAATATGTTTGTCATTAAATACATTTTCTTCTCTCGGAATATGGAATAAAACAATTACTGTCTTTTGTTTCGGTAAATATGGGGTTTAATTGACTTTTGAAAAACTGATATTCACTTCGGCCGTCGGCCTCAGTGAATATCAGTTTTTCAAAAGTCAATAAAACCGCATATTTACCTCACCAAAAGACAGTAATTGTATATAACTGACTTTTGAAAAACTGATATTCACTTCGGCCGTCGGCCTCAGTGAATATCATTTTTTCAAAAGTCAATAAAACCGCATATTTACCTCACCAAAAGACAGTAATTGTATAATATCAAATAACTATTTTGAGAACTGTTCTTAAATGTACAGAGAAGGTAACGCCTTCATCATGTTCATTGTCTTAATTGCACAGCTGCACTCATACCATGATATCTTCTTATATCTATGAAAAACAGCTTGAGATTGTAATATGACGTTTTTGACAGACATCATTTTTTATTGATATATTGTTTATATTTTGTTGAACTATTATTTAGCTAATCTGGTAAATACTTTATGTATAATGAAGACTTCATGTTTTAACTTAAATACCATTTACATTGTCTTGTCTATATTTCTGCCAACCGTACTTTGTGTTATTTTAATATTAAAGCAGTAAATGTGGGTATTTTATTTCATTATTAGGGAGCTACCATTTGATTTTTATGGGGGGGCTAGGATGAAATTTGAAAAAAATAGGCAGGACAGGAGTTTTGAGTTAAAAAAAAGGCAGGATGAGACACTTGCAAAAAAAAAAAGTCAGGACGACAATTTAGGTAAAAAAAAGTCAGGATAAACTAAAAAAAAAAAAGGCAGGACCAAACAGAGTGAAAAATAAAAAGGCAGGACAGAGATTACAGCTAAAAAAAAAATACAGGACAAAATTTTTCATCCTAGCCCCCCCATACAAATCAAATGGTAGCTCCCTTACATTGTACCTACATATTGTTTAATCGTTTTAACATGTTTAATATTGTATGTTCCAGAATGATAGAAAACGTGTGTTTTCTTACCGGCAGCTTTTGATTAATTATAAGTTACTTTCACTTTCGCTTTTACCAGAAGTCACGAGTATTATTATAAATATAGTGACAATAGAAATTGTATAATTTGTAGACTGTTCTGAACATGCTGTAGTTATATTTTTTGTATGTTTTTCAAAATAGGGATAAATGTTAGAGTATTTTATGTAAAGTTTAGGTAGAAGGAAGTTTTATTTAGATTATTGTAATAACTTCTTATGATCTATTTTTGCACCTACGTTGCGCACCTTTTCACAGTAATAGGGCTGTGTTGACGTCATTTGATCAGACGTTTAGTGCAAAGACATGTACCCTATAGGCATTGATTTCACCCATATTTGGAATTTCTCTCACGCGAAGTAACAAATAAGGCAACAGTAGTATACCGCTGTTCAAAACTCATAAATCCATGGACAAAAAACAAAATCGGGATAACAAACTAAAACCGAGGGAAACGCATTAAATATAAGAGGAGAACAACGGCATAACACTAAAATGTAACACACATAGACAAAATCCCACGAGAATAATATATATAACATCAAAACCAAAAACATGAATTTGGGATAGACAAGTACCGTGACACGTCTTATCGCAATGTGAATTTACACTCAAAAATAAGAGAAAACAAACGACACAACGTTATAATGTAATACACACAGAAACGAACTATAATATAACAATGACCATATTCCTGACTTGGTACAGGGCATTTTTAAAGGAAAAAATGGTGGGTTGAACCTGGTTTTGTGGCATGCCAAACCTCGCACTTTTATGGCCATGTGAAATATAACATCAAAATGACAACACAGGACTACAATATAAATAAATTGGAGAACACAATTGACAAAGAATCACACGAACAACAGCCAACAAAAGGCAACAAGTCCAAAATTTTAATACGCCAGAAGTGTATTTTGTCCACACAAGACCTATGTGTGACGCACAGATACAAAAGTTTGAAAGCCGAAACGAGTACAAAGTTGAACAGCATCGAGGACCAAAAGATCAAAAAGGTTGTGCCAAAAACGGCAAGGGTTTTCTGTTAAGTTACCAGAAAATCCCTATAATTTAGAGTAATTTATACTTTTGCAAACAGTAAATTTAATAAAATGAATATTCAAAAGATGTACATGATAAAGCTGAAGTATTAACTAATTACAGGAAACAACTGAAATACATCTACATAACCAGACATTTGAAACACAAAAGTAGACACATCCGAATACGTTTAAACCTCTACGCCAAGTGACGTCCTATTTGAAACTGAAAAATGACGAAAAAATGACGTCATTTGAATTAGTAAAACAGAGCATCAAAAAATGAAAAATGACGTCACATAAGAATGAATAAGATAGAATTAGGATTAATTTAAGTTTATATATTTGAACTAAATACTGATATTGTATTTAATAACAAAGCACATTTTAATTCTTATTTATATAAAACTGAGGTAGCAATTAACTATATTATAAAACTATGTCCGGTTTGCTATAAATCTAACTTCAAACGTAAAATATCGTACTGATTACTTTGAACGAAATCAAATCTGATAAATGAAGGCGGTGATTAATTTTCTAGCGTAAGATTGATAGTATTTTACGTTAGTTCCAGCTTGTCCCTACCGCTGTCTAGCAGCTTTATTTACGTGTCTCAACGGAGGCAGAGATTTAATAGTTTTCTTGTTTTCAGCTAAATAGTATAAGTTTTGAGAACAAAGTTTGATAATGAATTTTAACTTTAAATAGAAGAAAGGTGCGTAAAAGTCGGCAAAATTGTCCGTTTGTTTTAATTAGTCAGGGTTGCTGTTAATAATATAGAGGGTTAGGAAAATTGTGACTTATTTATTTGTGTAGTATTTTACTAACATGTAAAATTATTGTATTTATATGGAGAGTTGCAGATAGAATCTGTGTTTTCTTGAATGTTGATTTTTGGTGTGACAATGGCTCTAACCCGTTCCTTCGGTGCACATCTATAGATGGAACGGCAGACCAGTTTATTTCCCACCTCATTAAACAATACACCTTATTGCTAATCCCGGCTGACCCGGACGTTGAACAATAATCACTTTTCCATTGTGGCGTCAGATATTTTGTTTTATGAAGTCAAAATTTTAGAGGAACCTGTGTGATATCCATTAATGGCGGACAAATAGCGATAAGGTGTATAGCCCACCTTTTGTTCTAAAAAAAAAAGGGGGGGGGGGGTATTTTCTAAAATAAAAATCACATGTTTGTAAGAGCTGAAGATACATGATCTTGTTCAAGACAGAATACAAATAATTATTCTGCAACAAAAAATGCAGGAAATAAAAATAACATGTAAGAGTAAACAAAACTGTTACAAGCAAAAATATACGTTCGTGGGCAAAGCTGCCTTGTGTTGCAACAGCCAAAAATTAGGTGTGTGCTCCATGTTAGCTAGGTGCGATCTATACTGTTCAAACTTACTCGTGTTGTATCACCTCAGCCCTTTTTCGTTCCGATCTCCATCCACATTCTTTGGTTACAGCGCCATTGTTGTCGTCTTTCATTACTCCACACAGGAGAGCACAATTCGTGATGAGGCTACTCGTTCTTATATGGTAAACCACACCCACGACCAACCGCAACCACGCTTACATTTTAATATAATAGCTGATTGGCTCGCACGTTTTAGTATGTGAACACTTTCTACGGCTAGAATTTATTTTTCTAGAATTTATTTTTATAAATTCTACGGCCAGAATTGATTTATAAATTCTACGGCTAAAATTGATTTATAAATTCTACGGCTAAAATTGATTTATAAATTCTACGGCTAAAATTGAATTTTATAAATTTTACGGCCAGCATTTATTTATAAATTCTACGGCTAAAATTGATTTATAAATTCTGCGGCTAAAATTGATTTATAAATTCTACGGCTAGAGTTGATTTATCAGTTTTAAGAACACTTTGCCTTAATATAAAGGGTTGGGTAAAAAAGCGATTTAAATTATATAGAGTTTGCTATTTTGCCGGTTTTATTTCAGATTTATAATGGGCAAGACTTAGGCAGCAACCATTTGATTTTTTGGGGGGAGGAGGGGGCCCGGGGGGGGGGGGGGGGGCTATGGTTTTTTTGGAAAAAAAAGTTTGTTTTCAGTTTTTGGTGAAAAAAATAATTTGTTTTGGACCCTGTTTCATCCTCAGCTGCCACTATATGTAATGCTAAAATTGAAAGAAAAAAATTGTTTTCGGTTTGTCGCTAAAAAAATAGATTGTTCTTCGCCGAAGTCGAAAAAAAAGTTTGTACAGAACCCCCCCCCCCCCCGAAAATCAAATGGTTGCTGCCTTAGAGACCATGTTTAACCTGTTAACCCCGCCATATTCTGCATGTATGTGCCTGTTCCAAGTCAGGAGCATGTAATTCAGTGATTTTCTTTTGTTGATGTGTTACATAAAAAAATTTTTTCTCTCAATTTTTGTACATAAATTAGGCCGTTAGTATTAGGGGGGGGCATTATTATTTGAATTGTTCTACATTTGTTATTCCGGGAGTCAGGATGGCTCATTATCACATAACAAAATTATCGGACCTCAATAACCAATATAATATCTGTTTACGAGTAGTTTTCATACCTCGGACGACCCGTTTAACAAAAATCTTTTGACCGCATCAACCTAAACTGCCTTTACTTACTTTTTCTTTCTGCAAATTTATATAGGTGCACAGTACTTCAGTTTTAATTTTAGGTCTAGAGGGACTGTAATATACAAGTAACAGCAATTTTGGAAAAAAAATGTAATTGTTCACATCAATTTATAGTGCCAGCATGCAGGGGCAGCTAGATCCAGGCTGGGGGTCCAACTATATGCTCCCATTCATATGCATTGATGTTTTTTAAAAAAAGTGGGGTTCCAACCCCTGGACCCCCTCCCCTTGATCCTCCAATGAGCATGTCCTTGTTTTATTCAAAATATTGAATCATAAACAAATATCAGTAGTTTTTATACTTCAGACTGAGTCGTGTAATAAAATCTTGTGACTGCATCAACCAAAACTTACCATATTTGCTTTTTATTATGTAAATCTATATAGCTGCACAGCAATTTTGTTATAAATTTAGTTCGAGAGGGAAAAGAATGTAGTATATAAATAACTGCAATATTGGAAATCAATGACCACAAATTTTTTTTTGCATTAATTGAGGGTGCCAGCATTTCCTATTTTTATTCAAAATATCGCATCAGAAACAAATATCAGTAGTTTTCATACCTCAGACTGACTCATGTTACAAAATTATTTGTCTGTATCAATCAAAACTGACCATATTTGACAGCATCAACCAAAACTGACCATATTTGACCACATCAACCAAAACTGACCATATTTGCTCTTTTTTATACAACTCTTACAGTTGCATAGTAAATCTGTAATATTTTTATGTAAGGATGGAGTGTATTATCATTATTAATACAAATGATCTATATTATAGGGGGTCCGTGTAACACTTATCAATTCAAAGTTTTAAAAAATTTTGAAATTTTAGATTTTTGGAATTTTGATCAAAGTTATAAAATATCAAAATTTCAAATTGTGTAAAAGTTTTGAAATTTTGAAATTTTAACCAAATTATTAAAATATTAAAATTCTAAATATCGTTTATAAATTTGATAGTTTAGGAATTTGATCAAACTTCTAAAATACTAAACCTAACGTGCAATTTTAATTATTTCACTTTTTGAAAGTTTGATTTTTTAAATTTTTGATTAAAATATCAAAAATAGATAAGGGGCGAAAAGAGGGGTACCTGTAAACACTGATGTAAACACGGCTATGATAACAATCATTCTTAGCTATAAATAAATAGCACGAAATATATCAAATCATTTTTAATTACAAAAATTATGAAGAGAAGAAGTCGGTTTTTTTTTTTATGAAACGTATTAGACATCACATTGGATAACAGTATCCTGAAATTTAAAACTTGTGCATCTATCAAAAAAAAAATTAATTAAACCGGAATCAAATAAGTTGATTTAAATCTCTTATATAAGGTTAGCGTTTGAGATAAATAATTCAGAGCTATTTAGTGTTCCCAGTGTATAATTCATCTTTTTGGCGTTCCTGATGAAGGTAGATTCAGAAAAAGCGCTTCGGTCGCATGCAACTTTAAACGTTTTGTTTTCTTTTTTATCGATTGCATGACGATAATTAATTGCCTTTTATGATTTATTTCAGTTCCAAGAAATGACACGGAAGGAATACTTAATGTATAGCGTCGCAATGAACGTTGTGCTATGCGTGCCTCAGCTGGCCCCTAGACAAAAAAAGTGTACTGGTTCAGTGATTATAGACATCATACTAAACTCCGAAATATAACAATGAACTAAAATTTAAATCATACAAGACCAGGGAGAGAGTCTGCATAATGAAGACATATAAAACCTTTCAATTAGTTCATGAAATATTTGTCACTGGCAACAAAAAATAGATAATTTAAAATAGGTTGTTTACATACAAATTACGAAGAAACGTAGGATTCAACTCCCTAGGACAAAGTAGCCCTTATAGATGGATTTTGATATGTTTTAACTTCACTTTGGCCAAACACCTTTTCAATTGTTTCGGTTCTTTCAAATTTCAGTTTCAGCGTTCCGTAGGTGAATTCTTTACTTAAAATTCAGCGTTTTACATTGTACTGTTTTTTCGAGAGCAATATTGGTGTACGGCCAAAAATGGAAAAAAAATCATCACTCAGCTGACAGTGTGGCTTCTCTTTACACGCCCCATTTTGGCTGGATGTACATGTGTTCTTTTAGTTTGCTCAAAGTCGATTGTCGTACGATAACTTAAAAATGCTCAAATAACAAAATGCTAATACGGAACAATAATATCCCTTAATACAAAAAAAAATCCCTTTCCTTTTATTTATTATTTAAAAACAGTGGTTGATTTAGGATCCATAATAGAGCTACGTATATGATAACCAGTCCAAACGTTGTCTATAAGGGAGCAACCATTTAACTTTAAAACTGGGGTGTGGTTGTTTTGTCGAAGCGCTAACAATTTTATTAAGTTTTTCATCGCCATTAATCAACTTGTCTGGTTCAAAATTTAACACTATAAGGCATGGAGAAAATTTGGATTCAGAATTTTTCTTTTGTCCTCTGCTGGCACAGAATATTATTTTTTCGTCAAATTGGGGATCAGAATATTTTAATGTACCATTATCGAAGCCCCGCGTGGTAGTATAAAAGTTAAAAAAAAAAAAGTGACTATCTACGTATATATTGGATTCCCCAAAACATTACCATTTATTGCTGATATAAACTTTTGAAAATAATTTTCAATTTCCAAAATGCCGACACCTACAAATGGATAGATGGGCGCTTAATGTAGTACAGCGGCAACTATTACATAAATATGAATGTTAGATGGGCGCTTAATGTAGTACAGTGGCAACTGTTACATAAATATAAATGCTTGTGAAAATAATGTTTATGGTATACGTTTATGTATGATATGAAAGGTTTCAACTTTTACAAAACCAGAGCTATAAGTTGGATTTAAACGTTTACTTTATTTGGCCTTTTTAATCTTATTTGACTTTATTTGCCTTTTTCGAGCGTCAGTGATAAGTCTTTTGTAGACGAAACGCCCGTCTGGCGCAAAAACCGGCAAAATTTATACCTGGTATCCATCTATGATGAGTTTTTGTAGATACCTTGTAACAGTATCTTGGCTTCAATCTACTTATATTTTATCTTAGTACTCTTAATTTCAGCGTAAATAAGATATATGAGACAATATCTGAAAAAGTCTAATTTCCATGTCCCTCACTTCACCAGCAATTATTTTTTTATTCAACCATCTTTTTCGAAAATTTTAAGTTTTAGTATAAACTAAATTCTATAATGCACCATGGCCTGCCAATTAAACACTCATTCTTATATTTCTTCCAATAAAATATTGTGATTTAAATGTTCAACCCCCCCCTAAAATCATGTTGTCCCCTGTGTTTTTTTGAAAACTAAATCATTCAAATAATATCCAAATTAATTAAAAAGGCGTCCGATTCTCACATATATGATATAGTATGTAATCAACTTGCCCCTAATTTGTCTTTTTATATTATAACTATAGCATGTAATAAAATTTTGCAAATTTTAAGAGAAAAAAAAATTGTCCCCAGGGGTGATTTCCCTCCTGTTACCACTGGTTTTTTTTTACCTGTGGAAACGTTTACAAGACATAGAGTTGTTTTCCCATTATGTATTGTGAAGAGCATCATTCCCTGAATTTATTAGTACAAAGAAATAGTTGGAAAGGCGGCCAGGTTTGAAAATTCAAGCCCATCCAAGGTAAGAATTTATAGAAAAATACTTATTGGTGTTCTATCCTGTTATAGCCTTTTTTTACACTTTCTGAGAATATTTTTAAGTGTGCACCACAACATTAAGTGTGTTTTTATATCATCTTTTTAAAAGTTATATGTCACAGGAAATACACTTACATTTAATGTGATAAAAAGGACAAAAACTATCGCGTAATTCCTTTCTGTTACGTTCTGTCATGTTACCTGATCAAAAGTAACAGCATAACCATCATCAGTAACAGGAAGGATGTTCAAGACAATTTCACTGAAGAATCGAACAGTTAATCTACTATATGCCAACCGTTTCATTTAATATAAGTTAGCACCACCATATCAAATAAATTTCAAAATAATATACAGTATATTGAATAAAAAAATAGGTTTTTTGCTTTTGATAACAGCAGAGAACATTGTGCAATTCTAGTATAGTAGATAGTAACAGAAAGGAATTTATTTTAGAATTTTTCATTACCTAGGCAGATTTTTCATCTTGCAAATACAGTTTCAAAGGATAAATGACATTGTTTGCTGTTATCTTCCAATTGTGACCAATCTAAAATGATTTATTTTTCTTAAACTTTAAAATAAAGCAGAAAAACCCTTTCTGTTACCAACTCTGTCCTGTTACCATTGTCCTGTTACTCAAGATTCTTTCATGTTACCGACATATCTGACTATATTTAAGTATATTTCTAAACCTTTTGTATTGCAAATGCTAAAATCAATAATTGGCATTTGATAAACTATTGCAGGATATACTAGTAAACCACAAATAGTGTCTTAAACTTATTCCTTATTCCCATTAGAAACTTTTAAAAATTGATTCACTTTGGTAACAGGAAAGAACTGTATTTTTTTTTGTACCATTTTTTAAATTGCCATTGTTTCCTTATTAAACAATTATTTGAATTACAGACAACAGTTCCTAGGTCCCCAATGTGTGTTCTTCGATTTGTGCTATTTAAATACCGGGTCTAAAGAATTTTTTTTGGTTTATTCTTATTGCCGAAAACTAGACTTTTTCAGATATTGTCTCATATATATTAAAAACGTCCCACATTGTAGACTAGCACAACCTTAATTGGGACACCATGCATTCAGTATTCCTACCGTACCAAAAAAATATTAACTAAAATCATTGATACAAGTCAATATAATTATGATCGTCATACAACCGATAAAATGAAAACATAACGTCGAAGCGCTTTTCTTGATCGACCTTCTTAGGGAACGCTCAAAGCTGAATATTTAGGGCCAACAACTTACAAAACAGATTAAAACGTTAAAGATGATCGTTCATAATCTACATTAAATGATATATTCTTTAGCCAACATGATTGCAGAAAGTAAGAAGTCGTAGAGCAAAACAGAAAAAAAATTGAAATCAAAAGAGATAATACACCGTGTATTGAGCCTTTTTATTGCTTAGAGTTCAGTAGAAAATATATATACATGCTCAACCTAACCATACTATTTGACCTACTGCGAGTTTTTCAGTTTTTATACTGTTACTCCTGTTTCTCCTAAAATATGGTTGCTAGAAAAACCAGCAAGTAAAATGGCCAATGTCAGAGCCGTACATCTGGTTTTGAAATGAATTCTCTTCTTTTGAGAAATATTTATTATGTCGTCCAATTTTTCACCGCTTACAACTGTCTGTCTGTGGTTTTATTTCATACATAAGCTTTTAAGTATCAGTATGTTTTCAATTCATATTGTTTCGTTTCGTTCCGCTTTTATTTCGTTTTGCTTTTTACAGGTACCCCTCTTTTTGCCCCTTTTTTATTTTTGATATTTTAATCAAAAATTTAAAAAATCAAACTTTCAAAAAGTGAAATAATCAAAATTGCACGTAAGGTTTAGTATTTTAAAAGTTTGATCAAATTCTTAAATTATCAAATTTAAAAACGATATTTAAAATTTTAATATTTTAATAATTTGGTTAAAATTTCAAAATTTCAAAACTTTTACACAATTTGAAATTTTGATATTTTAAAACTTTGATCAAAATTCCAAAAATCTAAAATTTCAAAACTTTTTAAAACTTTGAATTGATAAGTGTTACACGGACCATAGGGTTATTGCATGAATATTGGGGAATATTGTTCCGAGTAGAATTTTATATTGCACGTGCTTATATTTTTATATCAGGATGGATTGTTCAATATAGAATCATATTCAAAACAGTGTAGCTGTGGCCATTGATTGACAACCTTAAATTATCCCATTGACGGGGGCAGATTAGGTGAACGTATGTCTGTAACGACAACTGCTCACTACTTACTTATTATAAAATTTAAACTGTGGGGTCACCAAAGGTTCTCAACGCCTTTAATATTAAAATAGTTCGAAAAATTAATCAGGAATAACTTTATGTTTTGATTTATATTATTGATATAAATCAAAACATCGTGTTATTCCTGATTAGTTTTTCTAATTTCTTTATTTAGGTGTTGAGAACCTCTTGTGAACCCAGTTTAAGCGCCTTTAACAAGTACACAGTGAGCAGCGGTTGTTACAGACAAACGTTCACATGATCTGCCCCCGTCAATGGGATAATTTAAGGTTGTCAATCAATGGCCACAGCTACACTGTTTTGAATATGATTCTAAACATGATAAAGGAAAGCAACATTGGAAAACAAAATTATGCTCACATCAGTTTCAAGTGCCAGCATGTCCTCTTTTTAAACAAAATTTTGAATCGTAAACTAATTTCAGTAGTTTTGATATCTCAGACTGACTCATGGATATAACAAAATTATTTGTCCGCATCAACCAAAACCATGAAAACTGACCATATTTGACCGCATCAACCAAAACTGACCATATGTGACAGCATCAATCAAAACAGACCATATTTACACTTTATGATGTAAATCTTAATATATAGCCGCATAGTAAATCACTTATACATGTAGTTACATATCACGATGGATTGTATAATTCAAATGACAGCAATATTGTAACACATTGGCTAAAAAAAAAATTTCACATCAATTTAGAGTACCAGCAATTTTCTGCAAGTCCTCTTTTTATTCAAAATATTGAATTGTAAACAAATTTCAGTAGTTTCGATATACATGTATCAGATTGAGTCGTTTTAACAAAATTATTTGACCATATCAACCAAAACTGAACTTATTTACACTTATCATGTAAATATATATGGCCTCATTGTAAACCAATAATATTTCTATGTCAGGACGGATCGTATGATAAAATGACACCAACTTTGGAACACAATCAGTAGTACACCTATATTGCTAATCCTGGCTGACCCGGCCTCTTGAACTTTTGAAGCATACAACAATCACTTTTCCATTGTGGCGTCAGATATTTTGTTTTATGATGTCAAATTTTTACGGGAACCTGTGCGATATCCAGTAATGGCAGACAAATAGCGGTAAGGTGTATTTATACCATATCTAAAAATTTAGCGCACCCTTATTTTCTCTCTGTATCCATAATAATGAACCGTCACTAAAGTGACTTTTTAAGTCAGTTAGTTTGTGATGTTTTTTTTTTAAACAAAACTATTTTACGGCATCATCCAACACTCACATGACTGATTCATATACTTTATTTTAAAATAGAAAGTACATGTATGGGAAGTTCTCTTCTTGGAATAGTATACTGTTAATATAATTTGAAGACAAATGGAAGAAGGCAAAGAAAAATCCATGATTTTGTTTGTAGCCGAACATCCAGTGGCAAATGCTTCATTCATGTTCAAACGAGTATATTTTTTCTGAGTTTCAGACTCCCAGATATCATTTATAATCGTTATGGATAAGTCTGGCTAAATTGACGAGATGGTGCAAATGGGCTATTCCAGAAATAGTCTGTCCCCCCTATGGAAGACATTGGAATTCCAGATTTTTTTCCCTTTATTTTTTCTAAAATTCCAAACAAATTTTCTATCTGGACAAAAAAAATCCAAACTTTTTGTTTATTGGTGCACAAGAAATTCCATGTAATTTTCAAAGGGGCGAATAATTTCCATAAATTTTTTACTGATATTCATTAAGATTTTCCAGAACAGAAATATTTGGTGACCCATTATTTCCAGGTATATTACACAAGAGTTTTGATCAATTCCCCATGTACATGTATAAACATGAAAAGACTTCAAAATAATGGGGGAGGGGGCAAAGATCTGACACTGTCAGCAATAGTAGTTAAGAGAGCAGGAGCATTCAAAATATTGTACTGTTTGCAATTACGGTAGTTATTACACTGATAAAATTTAAATAGACCATGCATATGCCTCTTTTGGGGGATACCGTATATAATATTCATACATGTACATGTAGATATTTTGTATTGTATATGTATTCTTTCCATGATATCATCAACATGATCAATATATATGTATGTTTTATCTCTGACATAGAGACATAACTTAGAAATATTACCAGTATACGTTGACATTTATAGTACGTAGGGGCCAACTTAAAATATAAGGAAGACCCATAGTGAAGGGGAAAGGGGGAGGGGGAGAAGTACAGACTTTCATTAGTATAAGTTCAAACTCTTAGTCGTTCTGGGCATGTAAATGTTGAAAATATGCTGCACAGCTGTATGTTTTGACTTTTGAATAAAATAGGTTTGCATATTAACAACTTTTCATTCAAGGATATAATGTTTTACAAAACTTCATAGTTAAAGTGGCACAGTTTTAGCTGTAAAGAGGTTTCCCATGGAAAATTTCAATATCTTTGTTTTATTTACAGAAGTGCATTCTATAGTTTTTATCTTGTTTCATGTATGTATACAAAACTGTTGAAATTTTATCACAAGGGAAGACAAAAACAGAAAAATTTGGTTTGACAAAATTTTTGATGCCTTAATGACAGTTTTTAACATACATGTATATATCAAAAGTAATTATAAATACTGACATCTGATTAGTTTCACAGACTTGTGATATTATTTAGAAGATGATAATTTGACCTAATATATATTTAGAATTTAATCTGTATTTTCCATCGTTAATTAACCATAGGCGGATCCAGGGGGGCCCTCCCTTTCGTGGGAAAAATTTGGTTGATTATATAGGGAATCATTGAAGCATGACTGGAGCGGGCCCCCTCTTAAGTCAATTAACAGATAATTGATACATGATCATTTATTCAAACACACATGTTTGTCTTCACAGCAGGACATTGTCTAATTATCACAATATTGTAGATAAATGACCAGAAATGACCAGCTGGGTACTATGCATTGCAAAATACTGTTACACATAAATAGATTGTTATCAGAATCTGTGGCCAACTGTCTACTGACTTTTGATTTTACACACAGAAGATCTCCCCCTTTTTATTAATTAATGCAAGGCAATGTGAACTTTTATAAATTGATAATTTGTGTTCAAGTGTTTTATTCTCATATGAAAGTATATACATGTGTACAAATGTAACTAAGATAAGAAAAATAAATATATTTAATAAGAAATAAATATCATGAATATATTAAATAAGAAATGACTGATGTTTTAAGAATTAACCTATTTTCAAAAATATTTTTATTGTGAACTGGAATGAAACTTAAGATGATAATGAATGCAATGTTCTCCTACCAATTGAATAATCTGAAAATGTATTTTCTTAACAATGATGTCTAAAATTTGACATGAATTTTGAAATTTAAAAGTTTATAAATATAGATTCTACCACTGCATCGAGTGTGATACGATATTTATCCACTCGAGACAGTTAAATTTTCAAATTTAAAACGCAAGGCTTGCCGAGCGTTTTAAATATTTAATATTTAACTGTCGAGAGTGGATAAATATCGTATTACTAGAGGTTTGGTGGTGGAATCTGTTTCTCTAATGATTCTTTGCGACATGGTCGCCTTTTTCATGCCGTCACAAAAGGAAATTCAGAGGAAAACAAGAATATTCGATGTCATAATCGGATTTTAACCAATGAAGAACTGAGATCTAATGACTCACATGTTGATTAATTATTTTTATACAATAGGTGCAGAAAGGGATAAATTGACTAAATTAGAGAAAAAATCATTACACATACATATATGTAACAAACTGACATTCTTAATAAGACATACTGTTTCACAATTTACTATTTGTCAAGCCTGAAACTAGGGTTGCCATAGCCATTCTCTCTAGTGTCATCAACTTTTAAATTCATTTTTGGTTAAAAAAAAAAAAAAAAAGATTTGTTAAATTTTAGTTATCTGACAGACGCTTCTTCTATACAAAGACAGCATTAAGAGATTTTTTTTATTCTTTTTCAATATTTCATTGATATAATGGACTTTTTTTTTGCAGTATAAACATATTTTGTTTACAAAACTTTGAAATTTTCAAAAACTAATGATTTTTTATTGCAGGAATAGAGTACCTTAGCTGTTAGCTGTATTTGGCAAAATCTCTTCGATATTTTGGGTCCCAAATGCTCAACTTAATACATTTTTTAGGCATTCAGAGGCAGATTTAGAGGGGCTGTGTTTTACTGATGATTAAATTTTAGTTCAATAAGCATTTAGATACATGTACAACCTTCCTCCTTAAACCTTCAAGGAATTTCAGGAAACTGTTTCTTCATACTTGATAATTACCTGACCTGTAGAGTAAAATTAAGATTTTCAACCCATTCTTCCATAATTCACTAAGAAATATTATATAAAAGTCAACATTTAGGTAAGTGAAAGATTTTGAATTACTTTGTCAAACTTTTGTGAATTTTAACTTACAAAACCTAGACAGAAGCTTTCTCATAAATCAGAAGATAGAACCCTGAACAAATTTTGATTAATTATCAAAATAAAGATTAAAACATATCTTGCAATGATTAAATTGAAGAGATATGCAGATGGGGATCTACAGAGCTACCATTAATCAAATAAGCAACATTTTAATTCAAAAAGTCACAATTTTTTAGTCGAAAAGATAAATTAAGAGTACATTAGTTAAACGTTTAATTATCATTTTCTGTAATCAGGGATAATTTCATAGAAATTGATCAAATATCCACACATTTGGTGCAAATCATGTTTCTGGCATTTCATTGATACTCAGTGCTATGTAGCAATGTTTATTTTCTCCCAGAATTGTGTTTAAAATTAAGGGGAAACCTTCATTAGAGACTAGTGACCCCTTTGTTTTTTTTTTGTTTTTCTTTCAAGTTTTTTATTACTGTTTAAAGTTTATTAATATCTTTTTCTATTTTATCAAAAATATATATAATTTGAAATTTAAAATTTGATATTTTGATTTTCTAACTATTTCAATAAATGTTGAATTCAGTGTTTCATGAAGAATTTTGTCTTCAGAATATCAGTTTACATGTGTGGTTTACATGATGATGGTCTTTAATTAGTTCTGCACAGTGAGAAATTTTGTAGGAACTGTGATGTTTATACAAATAATTTTATAGCTCATTTCACTAATTCAGCAATGTTCTATTTCTTTTGAATCCTATTGATAGGCTTTTATGGGATTGGACACCTATTGTAGAATCTGTTTTAAAAAGATGCTAGTATTTCCTGAATTCTTTTTGAAGTTTTTCTGCTTGAGAAGGATATGTAATGAATGATGCATTGTATACATAGATCTGTTTTTAACTTTGTTCTTTTTCTTTAAAAAATGAGTGGTTTGATTTTTTTTATGAAGATATTGGAATTTTCAGTAAGACAGTATTCTTTCAAAAGCATTTCATATCTAAAACACCAGTATTTTTCAAAGTGTTCATCTTTGAAGATTTATGGAATGATTATTGCATTCAAAATTGAACTTTAGCAATTAAGTCCTGTTGTTTAATCATTTGCATTTTCAAACAGGAAATCCAATTTCATTTACTATTTATTTAGTGGTTAGGGATGAGCTGCTGAAAAGGTCATCATGGTCATTATTTCAAGCTTCATTAAATATGATCAAATCTGGAAATTTAGATGAAGGTCAAGTTTTCAACTTGCTTGTTTTTATCACAAGTGTCTGTAGCTAATTAGATGTCAGAATCTTTTGATGTGGTAAATTTAAACAATGTGTAAATGTATCCAATATATTATAATACAATAGTGGTCAAATCAATTATCTCTCCTAACATTTTTCCTATATACATTCTTAACAGCTATACTTTGCTGTTTGTGCTTTTGATCCCATTATTTTGACACTTTCACTCACAAATGTAATTAGCATTAAAAATATGTAATAATGAAAACTACATATTTTTAATTTCACACTTTGAGAGTGTTGACCACAAGAGAAATAGGTTTAACAACTTGTGAAAATTGAATTTTGCTTGATATCAATTCTTGTTTTTCAATTTAATTACTATAAATGAACTTGCCACAGGCTCGTTTATTATTATTTTTGAAAATAAATAACTCCAGTTGATCCTAGGCTCACACAGCATAGTACGCTAGAATGGGCCTAAAAATGACCTGTGTAAAACAATACATTGTTTTCAAATTTCCAATAGGGAAACACACTTTATATAATTGTATCAATAAAGCTGTAACGTCTCAAAAAATTGGTTTATTGATACAATTATAAAACAATACAGACAAAAAAAAAAAAACAATGGCCAAAAATTGAAATTGATATACATGTACAAAACATTAAATGAAAAACAAATATGAAATATAGTAAAAGTGACAACCACTAAAATTACAGGCTTCTGACTTGGGACAGATATATAGAGAAAATATATACAGCGAGGTTACAAGAACGCATGTGCTAGATCGAAAATCTACTGCCTTTTTAAACACTGGTAAACATGTTAGCTAGCAGTTCTTCTAGTCAAGGATTTGTTAGTCCTGAAACCTTCAAACACAGTTTCTTTTCTTTTGGTTACGGCTGCATATATATATATATATATATATATATATACTATAAAATTCCAGTTTTTTTGGCTCATTTAGAAAGAAACCGATAAATTCCAGACAAAAAAAAATTAACTGATGTCTTCCAAAGGCATTATTTCTAATATTTACAGTTAAATTTCCAGATAAATTGACAGCAGTATGAAAAAAATTCCAGTACATTTAAGTTTTATAACGTGTTTAAAATCTGGAATTCCAGAACATTTTGGTAATGGTGAAAAATATTTCCATGGATTTTTTTTTTTACATCTTATGTCTTCCATAGGGGGGGGGGGACAGAATATTTCTGGAATAGCCCAATGTATATAGATTTTTACGTTAAATACAACACTTTTATCATTAATATCCCATAATTCATCCACTGTACAATTTTCGTATGAAAATTTGTCAACACAGAATCTTAAATGAATGTAAATCCAAGGCAAACAAGGTAAATTACGATTAAAATTCCATGAATTAAATGCAGAGATATATTTATGACATGTATGAAGAGACTGTTAAAAACGGGGAAGGAAGAAACGTAAACGATGATGTTTCCTATGCAATCTTATAAAAATATTTCTCCGATGAGTTGGATAACCTCCTATTCACTTCGATATTTGTACATGTAACGTATGATCAGAAAGAAATATAGAATATCTGCTATTATATAGCAAAGTAATTGAAAGTGATTTATTTCTTCTAAATTCTAAAATGCCCTTACTGCAGTGACGTCAGTTTAGAACTGTTCTACAGTCCTGACTGATTTAGTCAGTTCTGCTGACAGTTCTACGGTTAGAACTGATTTGGACAGTTCTACCTAGAACTGATTTAGACAGTTCTACCCTCGAACTGATCCTGACAGTTCTACCTAGAACTGATTTAGTTAGTTCTACCTAGAACTGATCCTGACAGTTCTACCTAGAACTGATTTAGTTAGTTCTACCTAGAACTGATTCTGACAGTTCTACTTAGAACAGTTCTAGGGTAGAACTGTTCTAGGTAGAACTGTTCTAGGACAGGTTAGATCAGTTCTATGACAGATATTCTGACAGTTCTACTTAGAACAGTTCTATGGTAGAACTGTTCTAGGTAGAACTGTTGTAGGACAGGTTAGAACAGTTCTATGACAGATATTCTGACAGTTCTACTTAGAACAGTTCTATGGTAGAACTGTTCTAGGTAGAACTGTTCTAGGACAGGTTAGAACAGTTCTATGACAGATATTCTGACAGTTCTACTTAGAACAGTTCTATGGTAGAACTGTTCTAGGTAGAACTGTTGTAGGACAGGTTAGAATAGTTCTATGACAGATATTCTGACAGTTCTACTTAGAACAGTTCTATGGTAGAACTGTTCTAGGTAGAACTGTTCTAGGACAGGTTAGAACAGTTCTATGACAGTTCTCCTGACAGTTCTACTTAGAACAGTTCTATGGTAGAACTGTTCTAGGACAGGTTAGAACAGTTCTATGACAGATATTCTGACAGTTCTACTTAGAACAGTTCTATGGTAGGAACTGTTCTAGGTAGAACTGTTCTAGGTAGAACTGTTCTAGGACAGGTTAGAACAGTTCTATGACAGATATTCTGACAGTTCTACTTAGAACAGTTCTATGGTAGAACTGTTCTAGGTAGAACTGTTCTTGGACAGGTTAGAACAGTTCTATGACAGTTCTCCTGACAGTTCTACTTAGAACAGTTCTATGGTAGAACTGTTCTAGGACAGGTTAGAACAGTTCTATGACAGATATTCTGACAGTTCTACTTAGAACAGTTCTATGGTAGAACTGTTCTAGGTAGAACTGTTCTAGGACAGGTTAGAACAGTTCTATGACAGATATTCTGACAGTTCTACTTAGAACTGTTCTAGGTAGAACTGTTCTAGGACAGGTTAGAACAGTTCTATGACAGTTCTCCTGACAGTTCTACTTAGAACAGTTCTATGGTAGAACTGTTCTAGGACAGGTTAGAACAGTTCTATGACAGATATTCTGACAGTTCTACTTAGAACAGTTCTATGGTAGAACTGTTCTAGGTAGAACTGTTCTAGGACAGGTTAGAACAGTTCTATGACAGATATTCTGACAGTTCTACTTAGAACAGTTCTATGGTAGAACTGTTCTAGGTAGAACTGTTCTAGGACAGGTTAGAACAGTTCTATGACAGTTCTCCTGACAGTTCTACTTAGAACAGTTCTATGGTAGAACTGTTCTAGGACAGGTTAGAACAGTTCTATGACAGATATTCTGACAGTTCTACTTAGAACAGTTCTATGGTAGAACTGTTCTAGGTAGAACTGTTCTAGGACAGGTTAGAACAGTTCTATGACAGATATTCTGACAGTTCTACTTAGAACAGTTCTATGGTAGAACTGTTCTAGGTAGAACTGTTCTAGGACAGGTTAGAACAGTTCTATGACAGTTCTCCTGACAGTTCTACTTAGAACAGTTCTATGGTAGAACTGTTCTAGGACAGGTTAGAACAGTTCTATGACAGATATTCTGACAGTTCTACTTAGAACAGTTCTATGGTAGAACTGTTCTAGGTAGAACTGTTCTAGGACAGGTTAGAACAGTTCTATGACAGATATTCTGACAGTTCTACTTAGAACAGTTCTATGGTAGAACTGTTCTAGGTAGAACTGTTCTAGGACATGTAAGGACAGTTCTATGACAGTTCTCCTGACAGTTCTACTTAGAACAGTTCTATGGTAGAACTGTTCTAGGACAGGTTAGAACAGTTCTATGACAGATATTCTGACAGTTCTACTTAGAACAGTTCTAGGACAGGTTAGAACAGTTCTATGACAGATATTCTGACAGTTCTACTTAGAACAGTTCTACTTAGAACAGTTCTATGGTAGAACAGTTCTAGGTAGAACTGTTCTAGGACAGGTTAGAACAGTTCTATGACAGTTCTGACAGTTCTACTTAGAACAGTTCTATGGTAGAACTGTTCTAGGACAGGTTAGAACAGTTCTATGACAGATATTCTGACAGTTCTACTTAGAACAGTTCTATGGTAGAACTGTTCTAGGTAGAACTGTTCTAGGACAGGTTAGAACAGTTCTATGACAGATATTCTGACAGTTCTACTTAGAACAGTTCTATGGTAGAACTGTTCTAGGACAGGTTAGAACAGTTCTATGACAGTTCTCCTGACAGTTCTACTTAGAACAGTTCTATGGTAGAACTGTTCTAGGACAGGTTAGAACAGTTCTATGACAGATATTCTGAAAGTTCTACTTAGAACAGTTCTATGGTAGAACTGTTCTAGGTAGAACTGTTCTAGGACAGGTTAGAACAGTTCTATGACAGTTCTCCTGACAGTTCTAATGAGAGGTTAGAAGTGATCTCCACTGTATTCATGGGAAAATTTACAACTTGGAATTTTCCGCAATTTAACTTTATTTTGCCTCAAACAATGCTATGAAACTTATATACAATGCTAATTACCACCAAACTGAGATCAAGTTTAAATTTGGCTGGCATCACTTTCAGCGTTCAAGCCCATTTATAAATGGAAAAATGTTTAATTTCTCGTCTACCCGCTCTAACTTTATTTGCCTCAACCAAATGTTATGAAAGTTACATACAATGCTTATTACCACTTCAACAATGAGCAAACCCCATATCACATAGCAAATCATATAAAATCCCGATGTCATTATATGAAAAAGAGGACTGCTGCAAATGCCATCAGCACCACTGAACCAAAATGTACATATGATACATATGCGGATAATTAGCATGTTCCAGAGAGGTATACAGCCGGTAAAAACATAAATTAAAGCTGTACTCTAGGAAGTTATTCGCATTGGAGTATTTTCACCTAATTTGACACAAAGCTTCTTTTTTAATCTTTTTTATACACAAAAATCTTGTAGCCTGTTGTACTCGTCGTTTAATTACTATTTTAGGAGGGAAATGATAACTTTATTTAGAAACGATGTTTTTTAGTGCAAATCTTTTTTATTGTTACATGTGTACAATGTACTACCAAAACGTTTTCTTGTGAATTTGTAACTTATAGTGTCTTTGCTAAAACAGAACCAACATTGAAAGATCAAGTTTTCAGTGTTTACTTAGAAGATAATAATTTGACACTAGATTTCCCACTGACAGCAATGAAAACCCTGGGGTAAAATTGATATCCAGGAACATTGCAAAACATTTTCACCAGTTTCAAAGACGGTTTCGGGTTAAAGAAATAACAGAAATAAATGAACAAATAATCATTTAAAAAAAAAACCAGTTGACATTTTATATTACAATCAAATATATGTAAGCATCCTCTACAATGAAAGTAAATTTGTCTTTTCAATGTGTTCCCTGTGTGGATAAAAAAAAACCCGCTACGATCTCCATTCTTCGCCTGTCTATTCACTAATTTTACACCTGACAATAATTCTCATTCACTACACCGAAAAGTGGACGACATATTCTTTGTGTTGTACAAATGAGGATTGTGCACAATCTGTACGTGTCTGTCCCAAGTCAGGAGCCTGTAATTCGGTGGTTGTCGTTTTTTGCTGTATATCAAATTTGTTTTTTCGTCTGAATTGTTTTACATATGTCATTTCGGGGCCTTTTATAGCTAACTATGTGTTATTGGTTTTACTCATTGATGAAGGCCGTACGGTGACCTATAGTTGTTAATTTCTGAGTCATTTTAGTCTCTTGTGGAGCGTTGTCTCATTGGCAATCATACCACATCGTCTTACTTTTATATAATGAAAGATTCTCAAGTCATGAATTATGAATGATCCTTCTCGGTTTTCGTATCTGTTTGCAAACATTTTTATAAAACATCAAAAATAATAAGATATTTCATAGATATTTGGCGGGTAAACATTTGGTCAGGTCAAATTTGAAGGGGTGTTCCAAATGAAAGTCTTATACTAGTACTAGTAACGAAGCACTTTGACATAATACCTCTCCTTTACGAATGGTACGGTTACAACTGTCGTATATACACATACAGGAGAGATTGACATAAGTCTAAAAAGACGAAGACTACCAAATACGGTACGTTGATATTTGAGATCATTGTCTCTTATATGTTGGATACCTACTATTACAGACAGCGTAATGATAAGAGGTTGTGGCCAGTAAGAAACACGGACAGGTACAAATTAGAGCTGCGTCGTATTATACAAGTGTGTTAAATTATAGGATTCATACTTAAATCAATTTATAAGTTGTAAAGAAATAATTTGTGTCTTAAATCAAAAGGGTTCTCATTGTCAACAAAGGGCGATATTAAACACACAACTGTCACGTTTTCTTACTTTGCCTTTTTAAATAAATAATAAAACATTTAGTTATGTTTGAGATGTGCAAATTATGAATAGGAAAAATACACAAATAAAAAATATAAGCACATATTCCTACACTGATCACTGAGACAACAATGCCATTGAAATTAAACCCTGTAACAATGACGATAGAACACCAGAAACGGACTATTTTGTTACATTTGAAATTTGTGCATTGGTAAATAGTAAGTTGTTATGTCTGAGTAACTGATAACATTTTTTTCCTTTCAAGAGGGATTAAAGCTGGGATGATCTTTTTCTGATCAATAGATTATTACAGAATGGTTACATATACTTCCGATGCGTTTTTCATACCGCCATGATCATCATAAGTTTTCAGTTATGGCAAGGTTTACTTAGAAGAAGGTTAAAATTATACGTCCTGATCTTGGTTGCCGTAAACGACATGTTACTTTGAATGCTTAATTGTTGGTAAGCTCGATGAAAATAGGTCAAAAAGATTTTGAAAAAATACACAAAATAGATGTCCGGAAAAAAGCCGTTCATAGTGGAAGCCAGTTATTTGGATGAATAATTAAACTGATGAATATTTTTTTTTTTGTACATTATGTAATTTTTAATAACTTTCTACAGTTTTGTAGGTATAAATACTATGACAAAAACTCACACAACATCAAGGATGTCGGAGCAATGGGCATGTGTTTTCTGTACATCCTCATTCAGTAAGAAGAAATATAGGGAAAACTGTTTAGCTACGTGTGCATGTTCAAGGCTATTTTGCAAATATGAAGGTTGTTTGTACAAAACAGACAACGAAAAAACAATAATCTCCTTAGACATGTAAAAAACAAACATGTAGATACGATAGAAGAGGAATACAAAAGTAATCAGTTTTTTTACACTTCTGATAGTATTGAGTCTTCAGAATTTGAAAGATGTGATCAAATCAGCTTCGGGAGCAGATTCAGAAGAGAGAGAACAAAGAGAGACTGAAAAAAATGACACCAAAATAACTCAAGAGAAGGAAAGCTCATCAATTAAGAAAAACACTATTTCTAATGATTCGATCAAAGCAACATAACAAAAAGAGAATGGCAGCACAAGAAAAGTTGTTTTCCGTAATGACAACACTAAATTAAGCTGGTATTCAGTTCAAACAGGCAAAATATACCGTAAAATACTTTACAAAGGCTACCTGGAAAACTGTCCGAGGCTGGGAAAAGAAATATTAAACCCATTTCTATGAAGATATCTAATAAAACTGTGAATATGATCACTGTAGTTCAAGAAGGAAGAATAGATTTTTGAATCGACACAACTGAATCTTTGGAGTTCAATGGCGTAGTAGAGTAGAAGATATTTGAAATTCAGCAGACAAAACTAGGTCCTTCTGGCTTGAAGAAAAACTATTCTGTTTCTTGTAGTGTACAAATAGACCCTTTATTTTACAAAGAAAAACTCTAAAACAAGTTACCGTGAAGGCTCAAAACGAATAAAGATAACAGAGTTGGAGGAACTCATTTTGATTTTATGTTATTATTATTATATATCTTATTAATTATATCTTATTCATGAGGGACGAATGATTTTGAGGCATGGGCTATGTAACGATTATGAATCATAAGTTCTATAATTTACCTTCTACAGAAGCCATATCTTATCTGTTTGTAGAAATGAATAAGATATTTGGCGGTTAAACCGTTGGTCAGGTCAAATATGAAGGGTTTTTCCAAAGGAAACTAATTTGTAATAGTACAAATTTGTACCAGCTGTATATATTAATATATTATAGATAGTTCATTAGAGAACGCAAAGAACAGTAAACACTGTCGTATATATTTGTGTCCATTGATGTCAATTTATAAATATTACGTATGTTATGGATGTTTTATGCTTACTATATTGATGTATGTTATTTTTGTAAAATTAATGTATTTATAATGTATATTTTACAGTCTGTCATAACTCTTGTTATATTTGCTGTTTTGAAGATCATTGGTCTGTTAATATTCTATTTAAGGCATTACTGTAATATTTTTTCTGTCTATGAAGAAATAACATCAAAAATGTGGTGCACACTGAATAACCCAAATAGCGGGTTATTTTAAAGTGTGCACCACATTTCTTTTTAATGTTATTTCGAATAGACAGATAAAATACTACAGTTATTTCTTATAATTTAATTCTAAATTCCATTTTAGACCAAAGTAAACCATGAAAAAAACGTTGATGACGTCACGGTCACATTACTAAATTATGTCAATAAGCTGATAAACAAATAGACATCGGACAATGATAACAAGACCCGTTACATCCAAAATTAAATTATTGTGTTTTATATCAAATGTTTAAAGAGGGGACACTGTAATAAAGTGTTTTGTTGCTGTTGTTGTTTTTGTTGACACAAACAAAATCATACAGTTTTAAAACAAATTTTAATACATAGTAAGGATTTTCCGTGGCAGTCGAACGGTTTATTCGCAATGGGGTCCCTTTATATCACATAAAGACATTCTCAAACATATTAAATTTAGTTATAAGAAATCATGGTTGTGACTTTATTCTAATTGAATTACAATTAAAATTAACGATTTCAATGACAATGATTAGAATAAAAAATGCTAATACAAACTTGCTACTAAATTAATAGGAAACTTCAAATTTCGGGTAAAAAAAATGATGCATATGTTTTTTTTTTATATATCTAAATGGCTAGTTTTTAGTATGAAACTTATGTACATATACTTTTTTATCGAGACAATTCTTCAATATGTCTTTTAATTGTTCGACTCCCTTCTTGAATATGTGCAAATTTAGAAGAAAACTAAATACTTTTTTTGTCTTTTGAAAGCCTTTTATAGCTAAATATGCGGTAGTGGCTTTGTTCATTGTTGAAGGCCGTACGGTTACCTAAAGTTGCAATTGATTGTGTCATTGTGTCACTTATGGAGATTTCTTTTAACTTTTATTAGAATTAAATACGAAAAGTCCCTTATTAAATTGCAAAATCAAAATCTCGAACACATTTAACGAATGTAAAACAACTGATTACGTATGTATGTGGAAAGCAATCGTTTTTGTAAGTCAGGTAAGATCGTTGTATCCACATTTTTATGAAATCTTGTCCTAACTACTTCGGACTTGTCATTGATAGAAGTAATAAGCAAAAAAAGATATGGCGTTTATATCTTTACGCAAAACCCTTATGTGCTTCACAAAATCCAAAGCAATGGCACACAGGTTGAAACGCTTTATCCGTACTTGACCAATTGGAACAAATCACGAACATTCTAATATGGTCCTAGCATATCTAGGTCTGTACTTGTGTGATAGCTGTAAGATACGCTACACCTGTGCACCGACAGTTACTTACACAGATGCAGTATAAAAGGAACACAATACATTAATTGTTTTATCTAGAACTTAAGGGGGGTAGACCTTGGTACAGGGAGATAACTCTTTAAATCAGTTATGTGTTTGTAAAAGTCAAGTTTCCTCAATGAATTTTAAGCATTTACCTGAAACAGATTGAAAATAATCTATGTAACCTAGAAGCTTAGAATATATTTATGAAAATGGTTGACACAAACGTACTGATGATTTTAAGAGTTATTTCCCTTAACCTAGGTCTACCTCCTTAAAAAGGACATGGTAATTGTTTTACAAAAAGGACACTTTACACGTCAACTATACCAAATAGGGCACATACATAAACTAGAAAGTAACTGATATTTAGGTTTTCTAATTAAACATGTTAAGTATAATAGTCCCAGAGTTGCGAGCAACTTTAATAAATTGAAACAATGATCTACATGGAAATATATACATTAATCAAGGTGAGCTAACCAAAAGTATGTAATGTTTTTTAGATCAATATTCTTTCGTTTGCTGTGCCATTCATGAGTCCGTAGTCATATTTATATATTGTAAATCCGGATTTCGTTCATACATGTAGCTGGTCCGTTTGTCGAAATCGATCTCTACTAAAAAGTCTTCGTGAAAGTATTTAAATAGCCGACGAAGAAAATTTACAAAAAATGTACGTTGTTTTGGCACGTCATTTGGAAAGGAATATGAAGTTTTTAATGCAATAAATAGTTGATAAATGGATTACAAATTTGCTGCAGGCAAATTTCATAACGTTCTAATGAAGTATTTTGCCGAAACAAACAATGATTTTCTGTAAGCTCTCGAGTCTCGCGGAAGTGATAAATGTCGTCCTCATAAAATAACATGCAACCACCTTAAAATAATATGCTTGTCGCCCTTTCATCAGAAAAAATGAATACTGAAACTCGATCTGAATCCAAAAACGCGAAAGGTCACATGGCGTCAATTTTTTTCGATAGTAAAAGAGCATGGCGTCCGAAAAAAGGACATGGCGTCCAAGAAAAGGACATGGCGTCAGAAAAAAAGGGCATGGTGTCGCGGCATGCTACATTTCTTAAGATAAAACAAAAATATACTATACTGGGTAAGAAAATACTATTACAATGTGTCCGCCACACGTTAGGCCATTTGGCAATCTGCACCGGATGATAAAAAACCTGCACCGGTGGAACTATCGACGTCACACAACAATCGCTTTTTAATTTTGGCGTCAGATGTTTTGTGTCATGAAGTCAAAATTTTACGGGAACACTTGGTATGTCTAGTAATGTTAGACATATAGCAATGAGGTGTGTGTAATTATATAATACAGAAACAAAACAAACATTAATAAAATTGAGAATGGAAATGGGGAATGTGCCAAAGAGACAACAACCCGACCATAGAGCAGACAACAGCAGAAGGTCACCAACAGGTCTTCGATGCAACGAGAAACTCTCGCACCCGGAAGCGTCCGTCAGCTGGCCCCTTAACAAATATATACTGGTTCAGTGATAATGAACATCATACTTAACTCCAAATTGTACACAAGAAGCTAAAAGTGAAAATATACAAGACTAACAAAGGCCAGAGGCTCCAGACTTGGGACAGGCGCAAAAATGCGGCGGGGTTAAACATGTTAAGACTATCACGGACCACATCAAGACGATTTGTCTTATGTCCCGGTCACAACATTTTTTTGTTGTGGAAGATCTATAAAATTGTTGTCATGGCACTGTTGTGCAAAAAGTAAAAAAAATCAAAAAAAATATTTCGAGTGATCACATCAGCTACGACATGTCCATGATGGGTACACAACAGAGAAAAAAGAGAATTGTGGTTGTACTCTCGTAGCTAGATAAGTCACAAGTCGGTCGTGCGACAGTCGTACGACATTCGTGAGTTGTTTAAGACATTTTTCAGGTTTTCATGTCATGAGATGCACGTGTTACTGTTGTGCCACAGTCGTACGACTGTCGTTTCACGGTTTTAAAACATGCCAGGATATATTCGCATGAATCTAACGAAATCACCGGCAGATTCCCGCTCCAACTTTTGTATCAGTGTATACTATACTGTCCAAACATCAGGCGCCGTTTGATCCTTGGCTTAACCCACTAACGTTGGGCGTTTCTCGGGTTCCTATCCTGTTCACGGGTTCTAATTAACGCTAACAAGACCATATTTTGCTCATGTTGGAGTTCGGCAAGGTACATATTCAGAATACATAATTGTATTCTTGTAAATAAAACAAAAATATGTTGCACGACGAACATAATAGTGTCGTATGACAGAAAATCAATGTTGTGCGATCATATTACGAGATTTGATATTCGTAAATCAATCGCGCGACTGTATCATGAGTGTCTTGCGACAGTCGTGCAACAGTCGTAAGATCGTTTTATTACAATGGTTTATGTTAGTACCCACGACAATGTGTTGATTGCACGACAATCGCACAACTGTGGAAAGACACTCTCACGATAGCCACCAGACAGTGACACGACAAAAAATTGTAAGGCAAAAAAGGTTCCTGTTCTATTTTCTTACCACAACACATGACATCGCCACGATGCTCAACATATCGTGTGACTGTCGTACGATGATCACAAATAACCTGCAATTTGGTCAATTTTTATGCTGTGGCGCTGTGTCCGCATGAATCCAACGAAATCACCGGCGGATTCCCACTCCAACTCTTGTATCAGTGTATACTATACTGCCAAAACATCAGGCGCCGTTTGATCCTTGTCTTAACCCACTAACGTTGGGCGTTTCTCGGGTCCTATCCTGTTCACGGGTTCTAATTAACGTAGTGACCAGGTCTTTAGATACATGTTTCTTTTATTGATTGTGATTAGCTTTGATCTAGACATCAGTGACTGCTACATTTGTAATACTCTAAAATGTGTCCATAGTGTATGTTTCGTTATTGGGGTGCATGTGGTTTATGATTTGTTTTTCGGCTTTTTCTCGGACTAATGAGTTAAAAAAATCAAAATATGTTGATAATATTTTCATATGTTGTGCTTTTACACCATTTTCCTATGTACATTGTAAAGAGGAGGGTTAGGCGCCCCAACACTTGTTTAACCCCACTACATTATGTTAACTTTGTTTCTGTCCTAAGTCAAGAGACTGCCATTCAGTGGTTGACGTTTCTTTAAGGGATGACTGTAATATTTATTTTTCTGTCTATGAAGAAATAACATAAAAAGTGTGGTGCAGACTGAATAACCCGCGTAGTGTATTATTGTAAAGGGTGTACCACATTTTGGTGTTATTTCCAATAGACAGAAAAAAAATTTAACAATTATTTCTTTATAATTTTATGCTTAAAACCATTTGAAACTGGAATAAATAATGAAAAAAACGTTAACGAAGTCACGGTCACATGACAAAATTATGTTTATGAGCTGATAAATAAAACGATATCAGTCAATCAGAGGACGCGTTACTTCCAAAATTAATTTATTGCTGTGTAGCACATTGATCATTGTTGATCATTGTTTTTAAAAATATATCTATCAGTTAGGTTCTTGTTTATATGTTTTTGCATGAACCCCCTGAGGGGTTCATGCTTATATATTGGCGAGTTTTGGATGTGTCTATGGGCCACTCGATATCTCTCGGCCGGAAGTCAGTATAAAATTCTCGGAACGTCTCGAAAGTTTTCGGTCATTTATACAGGTCTAAACAGTATGTTATCTACGGCTTTGATATGCTCCCTTGATGGCCCTTGACGACGCAATTATTGTTTTAAAACGACCACTGTACACTGTGTGTATCTGGGTCAATTATAACGTTGCCTCGATAACATGTAAACTAATTATGTTTGAAGATTTAACCATGGGATACTGACTGTGTATTTCATTATAGACGTACATGGAGAACATTCTGGTTAAAATATTAATATTAGATCGGAAAACAGAAAGATAATATTCTTATCAAACGTATTTAATTCAATCGGAATGAAAGAAATTTATACCAAATGTATACTGTATTTATGTTTCTGAAGAAACTAACAATGATTGAAATCAGAATATTTTTAGAGCTGCAATTAAGGAATAAGTATTTTATATATATGACAATTATATACTCTGCTTTGGTATTTTTAAATATTCATTTGTAAAGGAAACATAAAAATTAAATCTAAATAAATTCTTGCATCCTACAAAAAAAAAATGTTTACAAACAATAATTATTATATTTCTACGTTTTAGTATTTAGGTTTGATTAGTAATAATTTTTATTTTTTTGTATTGTAATATATTCATAAAACGGAAAGTAAGATGAATTTATCAAATATATAGATTTTAAACTTGTGTGTTCTCAATTCATAAAGCATTATTTCAAATCCTTGCAGCTCACAACAACCGTAAAAATAATTTACAATATTCACAACAAAATTTAATTACAACCATAATGTTGATTATTTTATACTGTTTTAGTATGGATTTAGTAGTTTTTGCTTATATTTTGTATAGTAATATATTCACATAGTGGAATGTAATAATTTAGAAATAGATTCATTCGATAAATAAAATGTCCATCCGTAAATACTTGACGTTCGTGTTTATTGATATTATATATATATTCAAAAGAATTTGAAAAAGAAATAATAACAGGAACATTAGTTTATTATAAAATTTTGATTCAATTTTTGTTTGTTTGTTTAAATAGTTTAACCTTATAGCATCTACATATTTTTTACTATGGTACGGTTTTGAAAATTGTATTCAATGTGTTGACCAACTATCCTACACGTCTTGTTTCATTCACATTATCATGAGATCACATTTCAAAAGCACACTATCGTTTTGCGTTCTCAAAAATTCCGGATAAAATGTCAATTCGAATTTAACTATTATATTAAGATATGATGACGCAAATGCGTATTCTTTTCCTGAGTATCAGCGAGATGCTTTCTATTTACTATTTTGTGCGCTAAAATACTATACTATACTTGCATGCAAAACTATTAAATTCACTGGTGAAAGCTTATTTTCGTTTTTGTTATCTAAATTCAGAACACAGCAGAAAGAGATTTACATGTGACTTTCAAGCATGGTCATCATTACTAACGGTATTCTGACCTCGAGTTGTTTCTCTTTTGTTTCTTTTTTGAGTCACTGTCCTATTATAAACTTTGACATTTTCGAAAAGCTATAAGGATTGTCTACCCAAGGAATTATAGATTCCTTAACTTTGTTATGTATTTAGCCTTTTAACTTTTTTCATTCGAGCGTCACTGATGCTTTTTTTGTAGACTTAACTCATGTCTTGCGTACATCATTTTAATTCTGGTATCTTTTTATATCTACATACCTTTTTATATAAATTGGTTATTTTGAAAGTGTATACAAGTATTCATAAACTTCTGAATTAAAAAATTCTTCGGCAAAACTAAGTTTCCCTGTATAATGTTTGAATTGATTTAAGTAAAATCAGGAAATCCTTAAAATTAGAGATGTTTTATGAGACAAAAATATGTCTCTTCATAGGAGGTCCGAATCAATTGCATGCCACAGGTTTCACCCCATATATAATAAAACATCTACCATGAGTAAAGACAGCTTCAAATACGAGTTGGGTATAAAGGCATTCATGTAGGAAACAAAATATAAAGATATGATAGATAAAATAAATGCATCCAGAATTCCAGATTATAAAGCAAACTGAGTACATAAATTTATATTGCGATAGGTTTGTGTAATTTGCATAAGACATCCGGTTAGTAGAAATGAGAATTTGCCAAAGGGTTATAATTGGAAAAATTATGTACATTCCCAAGTAATAAATAGTATAGTCGAGCTTTAAAATGACTATTCAAATCAGCCCATTCAAATAGAAGCTGTAAATATATACTTTCAACTGGCTTCTTCTATTCACAGTCAATTATTTCAATACAAAAGCAAACACAAATTCAGCAACACTGAATCTTTTGGTGACCCGGCAGTCAGAAGGTCTTAGGTTCATGTATTGCTTTTCTTTTTTTAAAGAAAGCAACTTGTTTCATATGTCGTTTGTTGACTTTTTATAGCTTAATATGCCTATTTGTTAATAGTGGAAGGGCGGGCGATGAAGTAAATTTGTTAACGTGTTAATGTCATTTGGTCTCTGGTGGAGAGATTGCTCAGTGACATTCATACCAGATTTACTCATTTTTATATGTATAAAAGTCCTCTACCTTTAATGTTGATCAATATTTGTTTTGTTAGGATTAGTTTCAATCATTACTTTTAAAGGTTAAAGCCTTGGCGCCTTGTTTATGCCACATAGACCAACGGGAATGACCAGACGAACGGTCAGACATAGATT
Source organism: Mytilus galloprovincialis (assembly GCF_965363235.1). Taxonomy (NCBI): domain Eukaryota; kingdom Metazoa; phylum Mollusca; class Bivalvia; order Mytilida; family Mytilidae; genus Mytilus; species Mytilus galloprovincialis. The sequence goes on along the minus strand of NC_134851.1, from coordinate 28,301,692 downwards.
ACAGTAGGTGACAAAATATCCATAGCTTAATGACGTAGAAAAAAAATGGTGGGTTAAACAAATCTAGTGACATTTATCTATCATGCATATAGAAATGGTGGGTTAAACAAATCTAGTGACATTTATCTATCATGCATATAGAAATTCTCAAATAAATGTATCGATATTTTCTTGGTATCCTAATAGTACACAATTTTAGTATATCTATATAATTATAATGTACATACAAAATTGAAAAGAGTTGTACTAAATACATGGCACACTAACACATATCATCAATTATGTTTTTATAAATTATTTCTTAAAATAAACTATATACCAATCTAATACTGTGGATTCGTTTCTTTTCACGGGTAGTGATTTTCGTGGATTAAGGAGAATTTGCATTTTCGTAGATATTTTATTTCATGGTTTTGTATTTGGCACAAAAGAGGGACGAAAGATATAAAAGGGACAGTCAAACTCATATATCTTAAACAAACTGACAACGCCATGGCTAAAAATGAAAAAGACAAACAAACAACAGTACACATGACACAACATAGAAAACTAAAGAATAAACAACACGAACCCCACCAAAAAACTAGGGGTGATCTCAGGTGCTCCAGAAGGGTAAGCAGATCCTGCTCCACATGTGGCACCCGTTGTGTTGCTTATGTGATAACAAATCCGGTAAATGGTCTAATTCGGTAGGTCACATTCATGAAAGGGAAGGGAATTGTAATTACTAAATAAGGAGCATATCCGATATCATTTGTGAAACGGTTATTCCATAACGGTCAACCAACTCGTGATGGCGTCCGTAAAATGTACGAAGGGATGATTTCAACTTCATCATTTGGAATTCTTGGTTTAAAAGCTTCCATGTGAGCAGCAACACTCTATCAAGAAAATCATGATAGGAAATGCAAGCACGGGAATATCGTATCGATTGGGAGATATATACCCCGTGTGCAGGTGCTGCTGGAATGTTGCTACTTAGAAATGGAACGTTCACAATTAGAAAGCTGAAAGCATCACTTTTGTCGTAAAGTTTTGTTTTCAACCGACCCTCATTGTCAATTTCTAGATGTAAGTCAAGATATGAGGCCGACTTAACTGTATCTGTAGTATCCTTTATCTCTAGCTCGATGGAATAGATGCGTTCCACATAGTCACCAAATTTTGAATTATTTAGTGAAAGAACATCATCTATATAGCGGAAAGTAGAGTTAAAGGATATTGCTAACTTCTGATCTTTCTTCCTAAGAAGTTCCTACATGAAGTCAGCCTCATTATAATAAAGAAACAAGTCGGCAAGTAGAGGGGCACAGTTTGTTCCCATTGTATTACCGACAGTCTGTTGAAAATCACGTACACTTTTTGGAATTTTGGGTCCTCAATGCTCTTCAACTTAAAGTTTGTACTTTAACCTTTGAGTCTAATGTAGATGAAACGCGCGTCTGGCATATTAAATTATAATCCTGGTACCTTTGATAACTACTTTTCAAAGTCTGCATACAAGACTATAATAAATTTGTAGTTCGTTAAACGTTTAATGTAATGGATCACAAGCGATAATGATATCCATAAACAAAAAATGGATTGTGGTTATTTTAATTATTATTATTTAATTTCAAAATGTTGCAAGAACTAGCAATGTGGTTTGAATGTTGACATATATTATATCAGGAAACATATATCCTAGTCTTTAGTTTTCTATGTTGTGTTTTGTGTACTATTATTTGTCTATTCTTACTTTTCATTTTTTTAGCCATAACTTTGTCAGTTTATTTTCAATCTATGGGTTTGACTGTCCCTCGAGTACCTTCCGACCCACTCTTGGGAAATTATCTACTGTCCTTATTGCGTACACGAGAAAAAACACACAAATGACGCGAATGGCGTGATTTTTTTAATTGTTAAATAAGGTTATTGAAAAAGAAGTTTTACTGTTTTGAATTCAGTACATAAGCTACATGACAGACTGTGATGAACAGTGCATTTGAGATGTTTGTTTCAAACAATAATTAGGCTGATTGGCAAAACGTGTATACATTCTGTAAAAATGTTAAATGGATAATAAATTAATATAAAGAAGTAAGAAGTAAACAGTCTTTATTTCAAAACAATAAACAATTATGCAAAATAAAGCGATTACCATTTGTTTTATTTTGATTGGATAGGGGAAAAAATGTATCCACATAGTCAAAAATCACTGTTGCAGAACATGCGAATCTGTAAGTAATCACAGAAAGGCTATGAAAATTTATCAAAATGAACAAAATTGATGACATATATACATTATACACTGACCACAGTAGTTATCATAATTTCAAGGACAATCATCCTACAGCGTACCCTTTTTTGTCTATACATGCTTTAACCGTAGTCTTTAATTAATCAAATATAATTGTTTAACGGGAAAGATTGTGCCTGATGTTCATATGATGAAATCATAATCTTTCAGTCAATTTAATTGAGGTCTGGAGCTAGCATGTCAGTTAACTGCTAGTAGTCTGTTGTTATTTATGTATTATTGTCATTTTGTTTATTTTATTTGGTTACATCTTCTGACATCAGACTCGAACTTCTCTTGAACTGAATTTTAATGTGCGTATTGTTATGAGTTTACTTTTCTACATTGGCTAGAGGTATAGGGGGAGGGTTGAGATCTCACAAACATGTTTAACCCCGCCGCATTTTTGCGCCTGTCCCAAGTCAGGAGCCTCTGGTTTTTGTTAGTCTTGTATTATTTTAATTTTAGTTTCTTGTGTACAATTTGGAAATTAGTATGGCGTTCATTATCACTGAACTAGTATATATTTGTTTAGGGGCCAGCTGAAGGACGCCTCCGGGTACGGGAATTTCTCGCTACATTGAAGACTTGTTGGTGACCTTCTGCTGTTGTTTTATTCTATGGTCGGGTTGTTGTCTCTTTGGCATATTCCCCATTTCCATTGTCAATTTTATCTATCATTCAATAATAAATATCTCAACCAAACGAAACGGTTTTTTCAATATCATTTTCGCTATGAATGAAGCTGACTTTCAATTGACTCCTCGTTTATGATTTGAATGTTGGTCGAACATTTTTCTTTCTTGTTCTCGTTGTCGTCTAAGACGGACACCCATTCTCGTGCCTACAGATATAAAACAAAATACAAAACGTGAATAGTGGATTATTAAAAACAAATAATCTATAAAAATGTATTTCTATGATGATATATTTCTAGACACACATTTGCTCTGAGCATATACCTATCTCTAATAATTATTCAATTGCTATTGATTAATTTTGAAAATGACTTGAAATTAGTTTGATTCATTTGAGCAGATGAACAAAACAAAAAAACAAAAACCATAAAAACAAAAACAAAAAAACAAAAAAAATAAAATAAAATAACATTAGGATCAATCGTATGGTAGTTTTTGATTAAAAGTACACAATATGCACAACGACCTTATGAAAATAAATTCTAATAATTCTTATCAAAGCAGCCTTTATCAAATTGTAATAGATCAAGGCTGTCAAACAATAATAGTCTGTCACATTGAATACGAGAATAACAAAACTCAGTACGTTATATTTTTAATTTACAAATTTACAAATCGCATCTACTATTTCAAATGTTATTTTATTGTTTCACATCTAATGAAAAAAATGCAGTATTATTTTTTTCGGTGACGAAACACGAGTATCGCGTTCAAGGTTTTAATCCGGGTATTTATGATTAGTTTATTCCCTTTACATGATATACTACAATTTGGAATAGTACAATAGCATTTCAAATTGTTGATTCGACTTACGGGTGAAACGAAATTCTAAAATATATTAATAATAATAATTTTGCTATGTTTGATTTTGATCGCACACTGGAAATTATCATAAGACCGTTTTCACAGGTATTAAAGTAATTCGATCATTTATCGCATGCAACAAAGTGAATAGTAGCCATATAGATATTTTCATGATTATATATCCCGTCATTCTGGTGATTTTCCTGGTAATAGACGAATTAAATTGAATATCAGAACATTTGAATTGCAACTCCTAAATATTATTGACAAACTCAAACTCAACAAACTCAAGCTGCAATCATCTTACTTAATCAAAGTTAACATACATAGACAAACACTTTCAATCAAAATCTAATAGTTACCATTGCAAAGGAGATGCGAACGATATCAAAGGAAAACTTAATGACAATTTGACCATAGCGCGGCCAAAAAGACAAATAACACTACACCAAAAACAACATAGAAAACTTACGAAGGAGTAGCACGAGCCTAAATACAATCGGGGCTATCTCATGTGCTTCAACTGGGTAAGCAGATCATTCTCTACATGTGACAATCGTCGCAATGCGCAAAGGTATTTTAGTAACAACAACATTTTACGTACAGTAGTAACGTATGAAGAAATCTATGTTAAGTTAAAATTGACAACTAGAATCTTTCTAATCTTGCAGAAGTATGCCAAACATATCATAAAGCATGCGCAAGATCTATTTAAATAACAAAGATATCTAACTTACATTAGTAACATATGATGAAGCATGCGCAAGATCTATTTCAATAACATATCATAAAGCATGCGCAAGATCTATTTAAATAACATATCATAAAGCATGCGCAAGATCTATTTAAATAACATATCATAAAGCATGCGCAAGATCTATTTAAATAACATATCATAAAGCATGCGCAAGATCTATTTAAATAACAAAGATATCTAACTTACGTTAGTAACATATGATGAAAACCATGTTAAGTTAAAATTATCAGCTGGAATCTTCCTGACCATGTAGATGCATGCCAAACATATCATGAAGCATGCACACACCAACATTGTTATAAGCACAGGTAAATGTACATCAGATTCTATTCTTGATTCAACCACGTGATCTTTTTGAACACTTGTGAAGTTAAGTTCTAGCATTGAAGCGTCATTAGTATCTGAAAATAGACATAACAGAAGCGTCTTGAGCTATGGATTTGATATCAATGTATACTCCTTTTTTTCAAAAAATAACAAATGTAATACAACATTTACAAAATCTGACATAAATTAGTACAAATTTATAAAACACTTAATTATCACTAGACTGTGCCGCAAAAAGCCCACTAGTTCTTATTCTTGAATTGGCGCCAATCCGTATCTGACGAAATCCTTTATTTTGAATAATATTTTTCGCTTTTATTTCAAGTGTAACGTGCAGGTGTACGTCATTTGTATAGTTTTATTCAGGTTTGATGCAATTTAATTAAGTCTTGCAAGTCTTTACTTATGGTACTTATTGGTTACAGGTATAATCATGTATATATATATATATATATATATATATCTAACAACTGAGTATTTATTTTGTTTTTGCTTTGCCAATTTTCGAATCCGGACAGGCTCGCTAACTGCAACGAAGAAATAAAGCAAAAGGAATTGAACTCCCATGTTTTCTGCTTCTATAATGGTAATGCTATACTTCTTAAGACACTCTTTAATGAACATTCTGAATTAGACAACAAGAAGACGGTTTCTCTCGTTTATGCTCATCAAATTCAATGGAACTCTTCTTAAGAAAAATAGTGACAACAACAACAAAATCGATACGAAGAGCTTACACTATGTGCTGACTTTTTATAACTAAAAATCACATAAATTATCAATTTTAGAAAACTGTCAATATTCTAAAGGTTTACCTCAATCGTTAAACATACAATTCCAATTGAATTAAAAAAACATATGAAAAGCTTTAAGGATTTAGAAAAAATATATTTTTGAGAGAAAAAAAAACATTCAGAAATTATAAAATGAAAATGATCAGTAATAAAATATTTCCTTAAACATCGTGTTTTAAAAATCAATGCATAAATGATAACACAAGGGAAACCTAAAAAAATATTTACTTTACCTAAAGCAGCCATATTACAGTGAGATGTTAATCGTTCTGATGTGCCAGACACATAGGATGATGTATTTAAGGCATTGAGACTAAATATAAACCCTGATTATCAGAATATGCAAGATGTAAGTCATATTTAAAGGTGTTATCCTTCAGTTATGACCTTTGTCTACCACATTTTAACACGATTTAGATATATAACCTTAATCTAAAAATATTAACAAGAAAACAAATAACAGCAGCTGTAGTTAAAGATATTTTATATATGTTTTTAATTACGAGTTGTGTTCATCTCTATCGTTCGTCAACAATAACTGTTGATTTTAATAATTCATTTTCTACTAAATATATTTATTTTATGATAGTTGAGGTGCTCTTTTTTTGCATACGAAAGAAATGCAATATTATGTGATTAGTTGATGACAACTGTATCAAGTATATGAAGTATGTACAAAAATCTTTCTTGATGAAGTATCAAACAGTACATTATTCAGATGTCACGGATAGCAAAGTTTAGTCGAAAAAAACAATTTGATACAAAATACATTGAAAGTTTCAAATCTATTCACAGTCTCGTTGATGTGTTCTTTATCAGATTCCCGTCTGTGGCCATTTCTGTTGGATGAAATATGTTCCCGTTCCACTAAACTGTGTCTTTAGAAGTAATTAAACTCATATCTGGATTAGTTTTCTTTGATTAAACCAATAGTATTGTGATGTTACTTAGGATAGTCACAAAGCACTGATTAGTCATAAAAAACTGAGCAACGCAAAGTCTATATTCCTAATGATTATGGTACCCGTATTCAAAGGAATATGTTGCCTTAAATGTTATTTCACTTCGCTTTTATTTTATACCTAGGTGCAGTTGTTTGCCATTCGGTATAGAAAGACGAAATTTGAACCTATATTTTAAAAGCTGGTGGAGATTTATTTCCCCGGGGGTATCACCAGCCCAGTAGTCAGCACTTTTGTGCTGACATGAATTATCATTGATATGGTTGTATTTATAAATTGACTGTTTACAAAATTTAGAATTTTTGAAATTCTAAGGCGCTTCTACCTCAGACATAGATTACCCTAGCTGTATATGACAAAACTGTTTGGAATTTTGATCTTACTGCTCTTCAACTTCGTACTTTATTTGGCCCTTTTAACTTTTTGAATTCGAGCGTCACGGATGAGTCTTTTGTAGACGAAACGCGCGTCTGGCGTATGTATAAAATTTAGTCCTGGTATCTAAGATGAGTTTATTTAAAAGATGCAAAAGATACCAGCGGGAAAGTCAAACTCGTATATCGAAAATAAACTGACAACGTCATGGCTAAAAGTGAAAAAGACAAACAGACAAATAAAAGTACACATGACACAATATAGAAAACTGAAGACTAAATAACATTAACCCCACAAAAAACTAGGGGTGATCTCAAGTGCTCCGGTAGGGCAATCAGCTCCTGCTCCACATGTGGCATCCGTCGTGTTGCGCTCATGGTATTAGAAACCCGGTTTTTTCAACTTTTTACTTGCAGATTACCTGCACAGTCGTGTGTGTATAACACAACTAAACAAATCCTTTTATTTTTTTGCAGCTTGAAATAAACAAACAATGATTATCCAGATTCGTTTTACTAATTGTTGATTGGAAAACCTACAAATCTGTTTCTAGATGGTGACCGCTCTGGGGATTATAAAATTCAGTAATACTTTTCTTGTAAAATACCAAATTATCAAATGTAATTGTCAATCTTAAATGACGTCGAAAAACGCAACCTTTTAGAAAAATTACATACAAAGAGCTAAAATAACGAACTGAATATTTCAAAGGTCCTTCTGGATCACAAAGCCTACTTTTTTTTAGCACTTCCAAATAAATTATAAAAAAAACATTCATGTTGGGCCTTGGGAATTTGGTAAAAAAACGACATTTTTAAAATACAAAAACTTCACAAAAATTATTGAATCAAAGGAACAAAAGTAACATATTTCCCGATATTTTTGCACGAATAACTAGAAACTTGTTTATCATACTAAAAAAAAACATATTACAGGGAGCTGATTCTTGGTATAAATGCCAGGCTCATATGATGATGTTTTTAAGGCATTAAACACACGATAACACATGCATTATCAGATTATGCAAGATGTTAGTAATCTTTCTAAGTTTTATCTTCCATTTATGACCTTTGTCTATCACATTTTAATAAGAATTAGGTCTATAACCTTAATGTAAAAACATGAGCATGAATATAAATAACAACAACAGTAACAAACAACACATACAGGTAATATGTTTTATTTATGAGTCTAGATGTTTGGGCATTTCTATTGTCAGTCAACAACTTTTGTTCAATAATACATTACTAGCAAATGTAGTACATATACTTATTTTTTAGGGGGTTGGCCTGACTGTCTCTTATTTTTGGGCATACCTTGGAAAATTGTCACACAATTATATGATTGATTTCTGGTTAAAATTTGTGTAACGTATGTACACAAATCATTCTGGCCAATATTCAAATCAAACATTCAGTTGTCATGGAATTCAAATTTTCGCCGACAGAAAAATTGAAAACATAACACCATATTATATAAAAGTCAAACTATACGCCCAATCTCATTTATATGTCCTTTATGTACTTCTAGTCTGTGGTTGTTTGTGTTACCTTAAACATGTCCCAGTTCCTCAAATATTGGTCATGAAACGTGATTAACTTGACATCTGAAGGAGTCATTAGGGTTTTGTTTAGATCCACGTCCATATTATATATTAGACTTTCTGTAATTTGACATGAGTTGGGTTATGCACATATACATTCGTTGTGACATGATTATAGGGATCTGCCTCATCCTAACTAGGGACCTTTATGTTACAATAAAACATACACGTATACGACGCAGGACAGATTCCTAAATTCAGTTTGAAAGAACACGACTTATCAGCTAGGTTATAATCACATAGATTCAACAGAAAACTTTTTAGTCCCTCCATATTCTAAATGTTCCTGACCCAAATCATAAGCCTGTTATAAAGATGTAGTCCTTGTTGTTGAAGTACAAATTAGCACAGTCAAGTACATATATAGAGCGTTTCAAAATTTTACCTGTTTTTAGCGTACATGTTACAGTAAAGTTGTGAAATTTGAAATTACTCATAAGTACAAAAATCAAGGAATTACATGTAATTACTAATCGCTTAGTGTAAACAAGTAATTTCTGAAATTATCATGTTATGACCAGTAACGACCATTTTTCAGATGAATTATTAAACCTCTTTTCTTACTGTTTTAAAACTAAATGTTGTAATATCTATTTTAACAGGATGAAACTGATTTAAAATGTTATCAAGTCTAAAATATACTTTTATGTTAAACTGTTCATATTCATATTTGTTGAAAATGGCCGACGAAAATGGAAAAGTATTTACAGAACAGTCGTAAAGAAAAAAAAGTAAAACCACTAAAATACTGAACTCCAAGAAAAATTCAAGACTGACTTGGTAAAGACATTTTCAAATGTAGAAAATGGTGGATTGCACTTAGTTTTATAGCGCTACACCCCTCACGTGTATGACAGTCGCATCAAATTCCATTATATTTATTACAATGTGTTAACAAAACAGACGCAATAGGTAAAATAGTCAAAATATGGGTACAGCAATTATCACTGTGTTACACAAGGAAAATGAGACAAGGAATGATAATAATTTTCTTTTCCCTGACATTCCTGTTGTATTTAAAGTAATACAATATACACAAGATTTAAACAGTCCTTGTTGAAGGTTGTAGTAAAAAGGGGTCAATCGGTACATGTGTATCCCTTGTCGTGTTTTACTAGGGACTCTCCATTTTTTAATTTACCTAGGAGTATTTTTGTAATTTGACTTTTTCTGTACTTACAATAAGTCTTGACATGGTTCCTTTTCTAGATCTTTTTTGGGTTGTAATGTCAAACTTGGAACAGAACAGGTTTTAACTAGTATGTTGTATCAACATCCTCATCTATCACTCAATCTGATTAATGATGTAAATAAATTCATTCGTATACAACTCAAAAAATGTGCCATGAAATCACAAAACAAAGTCAGATATAAAGAAGGCATCTGCGTCTTTTCGTTCACAAATCGGCGCCTGGCGCTCCGAAAAGATACGTAACTTCGGCTTTGTATGCGACATTAACAATGTATCAATAGCTTCTATAAACATGTTTTTAATCATAAACATGTTTTAATCATACACATGTATCTGTATATGATACCGAAATGGTAGGGTTACTGAAATATAACCTGTATAATACAATTGTGTTTGGGTTTAGAGTGATTAAGTTTGGAGGTCTTAAAAAATCCTTATCTGTTCTTGATGATATATTTGATGTAAATAGATAATCTCATAATCCTATCAATCGCGCTTGGCGAGGTTTGGTGACAGGATGGGCAGATACAGAAGGCAATGTACCCGAATACAAATGTGACTCCTAGTCCAGAATGCAAACGAAAGAGTAGAAAGGTCAAACAGTGACGTCCATGACATGTTAGTGAGTTGAATTAGAGACAACAGAACTACAAAATAGGCAACCAGAGTTTGTGCAGTTTAACATGTTTTTAGTGGTTGCACCCATACCTGTAATGCTTATATCTTCTGGATTATAAAAAAAATTGGTATAGCTGTCGTCAATTTTGAAATGTTTATCTGTAACATAAATTAAAATGCTTTAATAAATTAATACAACGTAATTAACTCACTGTTTTTGTCTTTGTTTTTTTTTTACCTTAGCTTAAAAATTCGTCAGTAGCCAGTATATTGATGAATTGAAGAACGTGTGTTGCATTCGCTTTGTATTAAAAGGGAGCTGCTTTATGATTTTTTAGGGGATGACAAATATCCTGCCATTTTTTTCAAATTTCTTCCTAGTGATTGTCGGTGTTCTCCTTTAACATGTTAAACTGCACAAACTCGGGTTATTTTACATAGTGATATATATATACTGTTTTATTGGGAATAAAAATTAAGTTGGTACCTAACACTACTCGGAGATAACTCTGTAAAGTCAGCTAAACGTTTTAATTACGTTGTGTTTTAAAGGAATATTAAGCTTCTCAATGATCAAAATTGGGTTTTGTCAAACTGCTATATAACCAATGTAATTTTTCTGACAAAACGGTTGGTTCAAAGTTTTTGAAATTTTTATATTTTTGTTAAAGGGTCAGAGTAAATACTTTACAAAATTTTATGGAAATTAAACGAGCCAAATTAATTTTAGTTAAAGTGTTGGGTACCACCTTAAGAGTGCAAATTGACAACAGTTATAATACTTATACATAATCAATATATATAAAACTATGTAAATATGGCAAGGTTATGTATTAAAAATAAAAAGAGAAAAATAATGTTTAGCCAAGGCCACGCATCGAATCAATATTTGCATGACCAAACATGTTAAATAAATTTACAAAAATGTAAGATTGCAAATTCAAATAACGCAATATTTGTATCTTCTGGCCAGTACCGATGTATTGGCTCCTGTATGTGCTAAATGAATTAAAAAAAAAAAAAAAAAAAAAAAAAACGATAAACTAAAATTGTGTATGCCAGTATGCCATTTATAAAAGATTCATAAGTGAAGCTGAAATGGAAAGGCTAAAATGTACATAGTTGGAGAGCATTGCAGACCCATAAAATAAGAAAGGTTTTGTCAAATAAAGCTAAGAGTTTCTATCCTCGTGAAAGAACATCCCATTGATTTTATTTAAGCCATGGCGCTGTCAGCTGTTTTTTTTTATCTATGAGTTTGAATGTCCCTCTGGTATCTTTCGCCACTCACTAAAACAATTCAAAGTAATACATATTAACTTCAGTTAAAATTCAAATACTCAAATCAAACAATCAAACCAGTTAAACAATAAACTTAATATTGTTAATGCAAATTTCAATACCAGATTGTCCGTAGGTTGTTGTACAGGCTAATGAGCTAGTTTAACGCTATGATAAAAAAAGGAAAAATAAAGTAAGTTTATAATGTTTTCTTTAATTATAATTCATGCTTATTTAATACTATTTTGGAGGACATAAGAACTAATTAAAATTGAATTAACATATTAACAGTTCTATATTAACGACAGTTACAGTTATAATTCTTTTAATCCGAGGAATATAAAATAAGTGTTTAATAGAGTAATCAGATAATCAGCGTACCAAGTACCAACTTACTGGCTCCTGTGTTCAGAATAAATTAAGAAAAAAAAATGAAAACAATAAATTATATAGATTTTTTTCGTAAATCCTGGTAATTTATGAATCCTCCGAAACATATATTGCTGCTTTCAAGTGTTACAAAGAGAAAACAGATACTCCACGGTCAGTTTTGCAGCTGCTTTATCATTAATACTTTAAATGCGGGAGATAAAACAAATAGAGCTATTAGTGCGACAACAAATATAAAATTGAGAAAAAAGGTTAAGACTGCAAACATCGATTACAAGTATCAGGATTACGAATCTGTATGCCAGCTATGCATTTCATTTATAAAAGATTCATAAGTGGCGCTCGAATTAAAAATTGAAAATTAAAACAAATATAAAACAAAACTGAAAAGAAGTGAAGACACAATATTAAGAAAGGATTAAAATAAAGTAAAAATTGTATATTCCCGCAAAGATGATCATTTATAATTTGAAAAATCAAAGTTTTCAAACATTGACTTCAGTTATAATTGTAGTTCTCCAGCCGAAAAATGAACCAGTGAGATATGTTTTTTATTTAAATAATCAACATAATTTTGTTCATACATATTTCTTTAACGAAACATTCGTATGTTCATGTCGGTACCGATGTACTGGCCATTAAGCTAGTTTAAAGCTAAGAAAAACAGTTAATTTCATTTTCAAATTTTTAGTTATAAAGCTTGTTAATTTATATTACCTCGAATACTACCATTTTTGCGGACATACGTATTAAATTTAGTACACAGGTTAAAAGTTTTGAAATGACAACAGTTTCACTAATAATTCGTATAATCCGTGAGATGAAACAATAGAGGTATAGGTGCCAAAATGTATGATATTGAAAATTGATAACTATACGTTAATAAGAAGAACTTAAAAAAAAACCAAATAGAGTAACAGTTTAGTCAAGGCCAGGCATGGAACCAATCTTTGCATGTACAAAACATGTTCCTGTCTTTAAACAATATACAAAACGTTTGAATAGTAAAATTTGAATAACCGTATATCCGTATGTGTGGCCAGTACGCATGTACTTGCTCTTGTGATAAATGAAATAAGAGAGAAAAAATTGAAAAAATAAATTAAAATTGTTTTGATAAATCCTGTTAATTTATGCAACCTCAAAAACAAATATTGCTGTGGACTTAAATTGAGTAAACAGTTAAACTGTTCCTTATTGTCGACAATATTATTATTGATACTTTGATTAAGGAAGATATAAAAAAAATTAGAGGTGTTGGTGCGAAAACTTAAATCAACGTTTATCCCGTTGCAAATGTTTGCACCTGTCCTAAGTCAGGAATCTAATGTACAGTCGTCTGTTTATGTTGTTCATACGTTTTTCTCGTTTCTCGTTTTTTTAATATAGATTAGACCGTTGGTTTTCCCGCTTGAATGGTTTTACATTATTATTTTTTTGTTCGGAGTGAGGCAAGGCTCCGTGTTGAAGACCGTACCTTGACCTATAATGGTTTACTTTTATAAATTGTGATTTGGATGGAGAGTTGTCACATTGCCACTCATACCACATCTTCTTATATCTAGTTGAATATAATATTGAGACCCTTATTCAGAAAGATCAGATATGACGTCATAGAAATGACGATATATTAAACCGCATACTTTTTTTAAAATCTAATTTGTTTAAGAACAGCTTCGCCCCAAAAAGTTTTTGAACACAAAGCAACTGCTCCGTTAAAAATCTGTTTAAAAAAAAAATATGGTCATATTTGAATATTAATGACAAGATTATGTTACGGCCAGAAATTACCTTTAAATTGTAGCCAACAAAAGACACAAATCAATAATAAAATTTAACAATATTTATTATACAAAAGTTTACAAGAAGTATTACACAAATATTACTGTCAACTTAACTGTCAAAATATGAGTCCAATCTTTTATCTTTATCTGTATCCGGAAATCTTTCGGAATCCAATCTGAATATTACGTTCACTTCTAAGGTCACAATCCAGTATGATGTTGTTTGCAAAATAAAAATGTCAATCCAAATGCTATGAACATTAATGTCTATCGATGTCTAAGTCCAAATCCAAGAGTGAGTTTAACTTTAGTGTCTGTATATATATATATTTGTCATGGAAGATTCTAGAACAGTCTATAATGGAACATCCTAGAAAGTTACAACAGAAGTTTCTAGTAAAATGTAGAAGTTTATATAATGCATCTTTTATTAGGATCATTCTGGAAAGTTCCAATCATTCTGTAATTGTTCCAGAGATTTCTACACTGCACAATTCTAAAATTATTCTGTAAACAACTATCAGGCCACACAATACAAATCAGGCCAACATAAATAAATACAATAATTCAATATCATAACACCTCCCCCCTTAAAAGAAGTTTTTTTGTAACAAAAACTTATCATGAATAATATGAACAAAAATACATAGTATATACAAAGTGTTTTAATAAGCTCTAGATAAAGCATCTGCTATTACATTATCTTTACCCTTAATGTGTTTTACAATTACATCATATTCCTGTAACAATAAACTCCATCTAGTCAACCTCTGATTCTTGTTTCTCATTTTATGTATGAAGGTGAGAGGATTATGATCAGTACAATCAAGAATAGGATATACAGTGGGATTCAAATATACATCAAAATGTTGAAGTGCTGACAACATTGCAAAACACTCTTTTTCAATAGTTGAATAATTTTTCTGATGTTTATCTAATTTCTTAGAAAAATATGATATAGGTTTCTCAACATTATCATCTGTCTCTTGATATAAAACAGCTCCAATTCCTACATCGCTTGCATCAACGGCAAGTTTAAATTGTTTTTTCAAAGTCTGGAGTAATCAGAACTGGACTATTAATTAAAAGTGATTTGCTATTTTCAAAAGCGTTTTGACAATTTTCACTCCAGATAAATTTAGAATCTTTTCGTAAAAGATGAGTCAATGGTTGAACCACAGTAGCAAAATTTGAACAAAATTTTCTGTAAAATCCAATCATGCCTAAATATCTCATAAGTTGTTTTCTATTTGTAGGAGGAGGAAATTTGGAAATGGCTTCCACTTTAGCCATAATAGGTTTCACTTGACCTTGGCCAACTGTATGCCCTAAATAATCAACAGTGGCCTGACAAAATTCACTTTTACCAAGGTTAATAGTCAAATTTGATTGTGACAATCTATCAAAAGTATTATACAAATGTGTTAAATGCTGTTCCCAGCTATCACTACATACAATTAGATCATCAATATAAGCATAACAACAGTTTAAATCTTTTATAACATTATTGATCATTCTTTGAAATGTAGCTGGTGCACTTTTCATGCCAAACGGCATTACAGTATATTGAAATAAGCCATCTGGTGTAACAAAAGCTGATATTTCACGAGCTCTCTGTGTCAATGGAACTTACCAATAACCTTTCAACAAATCAAATTTGCTCACAAATTTTGCTTGACCAATGTTGTCAATACAATCGTCTATCCTTGGAATCGGATAGGAATCAGATTTTGAGACTGAATTTACTTTTCTGAAATCAGTCACGAAACGAAAGGTTTTATCTGGTTTTGGCACAAGGAGACAAGGAGAGCTCCATTCACTGTTACTCGGCTCAATAATATCATTGTCAAGCATATATTCAATTTCTTTTCTCATAACTTCAAGTTCGAGTGGATTGAGCCGGTAAGGATGTTGCTTAATGGGAGAAGCATGTCCTACATCAACATCATGACAAACAGCAGTGGTTTTGTTTGGCACATCTGGGAAAAGATTTTTGAAAGAAAATACCAAAGCTTTTATTTCTTCTCTACGATCAAAAGACAGATGTGCAAGTTTTGAGTCTAAATTTGACAAAATTTCTGAATTTTTCAATCTAACCGTCTCTTCCATAGTTTTAGAACTAAAAGGTGGTTCAATTACCTCTGGTTTGTCATGATTGTTCTCAAATTTAACCATGCCTAAAGTGGCAACTGGTTTACTCATACATTCATTAGTACGCTCAAAATATGGCTTTAACATATTAATATGACACACTCTGTTTTGTTTACACCGACCTGGAGTTTTTACAATATAATTCAAATCATTGATTTTACTCTCTATTGTATAAGGACCACAATATTTAGCCTGTAAAGGATGTCCAGGGACTGGCAAAAATACAAGTACCCTATCACCAGGCTCAAAAACTCTGTCCCTGGCATCTTTATCATACCATATTTTCATCTTGTTCTGTACATTTTTTAAGTTTTTCTGAGCAATTTGACAAGCAGTATACAATTTTTCTTTAAATCTAGATACATCTATAATACAAAAATTACGAGGTCCAATTTGTCAGCCGTCATCGGGTAAAAACGACAAATCAAAGAATTCAACTCTATATATATAACTAATATAGGGCAATGGTGTAGATTAAAAATTACACCACTCCAGACCCTTTTGTTTTCCACATAATTAATATTGCTAATAATTAACAAGTTCCGTGTCGAATCCGATACCGATACCAATAGTATATTCACCTGTTAGCTATTACCTTATCTGTACGTTCCGCATTTGACAGGCGCACCACCAAACGGTGTATTTAGGATTTTGCTATGTACACGGGTCATAATCAAAGGGCTGACACTACTAAATTCAATCATTGTCAAATTGTTCCCTATTGTAGTTTTATTCAGCAATCAGCAAGACTTTCTAAGATAACTAATATAGGACTATGCTGTTGATTAAAAAATACTCCATTCCTGGATAGCCAGGAACTTTTGTTTTCCAAATAATTAATATTACCAAAAATTGATAAGTTCCAGGTCGACGGATTCAAACAGAAAGATTTGCATTGAAAACAGAGAAAACTTTGTATCTTATAATCGACATGACTTTATCAGATGACAATACTAATTACTAAAATAAGGCTTAGGCATAGTTATATACTTTAATTCAGTCACGGACCCGCGATATCACGGGTGTGTACTTGTAGTCTAAAAGATTCAAGTCAGTATGTTCAGTAAGCCACTTTTCCTTAATCAATTTTAACGGTCCCCTTACAGTATGGCCAAATACCAACTCAAAGGGACTAAATCCAAGGGATTCTTGAACAGCCTCTCGGACTGCAAAAAGTAGAAAGTGAACTCCATCATCCCAGTCTCAAAAAGAAGACAAAAAGTTCTAATCATGTTCTTCAATGTTTGATGAAAACGTTCTAAGGCACCTTGAGATTCTGGATGGTACGCACTTGATCTATACTGAGCAATCCCTAACTTGTACACGACTTGCTGAAATAGACCTGACATGAAATTTGATCCCTGGTCGGACTGTATAGACTTAGGAAGTCCTACTAGCGTGAAAAATTTGATAAGAGCTTTGACAATAGTAGGTGTCTTGATATTTCTTAGCGGAATAGCCTCAGGAAAGCGTGTGGATGTACACATGATTGTCAATAAATACGCATTTCCAGTTTTGGTCTTTGGTAAAGGTCCAACGCAGTCAATTAAAACTCTGCTGAAAGGTTCGTCAAAGGCTGGAATAGGCAGAAGTGGTGCTGGTGGTATTTTCTGGTTAGGCTTACCAACAACCTGGCATATATGACAGGATTTACAGTATTCTGCAACATCATTTCTAAGTCTTGGCCAGTAGAAATGCTGCAAGATCTTAAGGCAAGTCTTTCTTATACCTAAGTGTCCAGCCAAGGGGGTGTCATGGGCAAGACCAATAATTTCTTGCCTATAAACTTTAGACACCACCACTTGGTATACCACTCTCCATTCCTCCTCTGGGGTAGCATCAGGAGGCCTCCACTTCCTTATTAAAACGCCGTCTTGACGGTAATAGCATTCGACTACTTTGTCTGCTTCCTCCTGTGGTTGAGCCCTCTGGCTGAGCTGAAGAACCTCAGGTCTTTATGTTGTTCTTCGAATAAATTCTTTCGGTCTAATGAATGGCTGTTTACGTCTGGCCATGGCATAATAACATTCTTGTTAACACTAGGTGGTCCTACTATGGCCTTTTCTGAGCTACCAGGACCTTCAATGTCGGCTAGAAAAGTGTCAGAGAGGTCCATATAATCAAACTGGTTTTCTTGCAAATCCTCATCTTGTTGTTTTCTAGCCATCGCCCTAGTAACAACACAAGCTGGATACAATTCAGCATCATCTTCAGGTGATTTAACATCCACCACTGGTTCACTGGTAACAATTGGTTCAGCAACCACTTTGTTCCTAGCTAGATCAGGGAGATTAGGACGAACACCTACAATAACTGGTCCAGTTATCAAATCTGACTTCAGATAAATACGATGGAGAGGAACATCTATACAACCTAACTCTACACCTTGTAACAAAACGGAGGTACCAACAGAAGTCTTCTCGGACAAAGGCAAAACACCTTCTAACAATAAAGACTGAGAAGCTCCAGTGTCCCGCAAAATCTTAATAGGCTGAAGAGTGGTATCATCAACAATAGAAATAAACCCATCAGACATAAAGGGTTTATATTCTTCCATGTAATCACAAAAACTGGACTTAAAAGCCTGACTCGCAGGACATTCCAACGTACTGGTAATATAAGGTGTCGTACAAGCACTGGACTTCGGCTTATTATCTCGTTCATTCTTCTTCTGGAGTCTAAAACAATCAGCCATCAGGTGACCATTCTTCTTACAATAAGCACAAATCAGTGACTTCTTCTCAAAAGTATCAAATTTTGGACTAGACATATTAAAACTGGACTGACTCTTATTCTGTGCAACAGGCTTACTATCAGTACGCTCAGTGCTGTGATTTTTGTAATTTCCACTTGAAGTATTAACATTTTGACCCTTGAAACTTCTTTTATGTGAAAGGGTATAATTATCTGAAATAACAGCTGCATCATGTATTGTCCCAACAGTTTTGTCGTCTAAATGTGTTTTTATGTCTAAATTAACACATTGTTTGAACTCTTCTAATAACATCAATTGTCTTAGGTTATCAAAATTGTTATCTGTTTTCTTTGAAGTAAGCCATTTATCAAATAGATCTTCTTTTTCCCGAGCAAATTCCACATAGGTTTGCGAATCAAACTTTTTATAAGATCTAAATTTCTGTCTATATGCTTCTGGTACTAGCTCATAAGCTTTCAAAACTTCCTGTTTCACCGTGTCATAATCGGAACTTTTTTCTGATGGAAGTGCGGAGTATATTTCAGCGGCCTTTCCTTCAAAAACACTTTGTAGCATTGTAGTCCAATATGGCTTTGGCCAATTCAAATTATGAGCAATTTTCTCAAACTGTGGAAAATATTTATCGACTGTCTTTTCACAAAATCTGGGAACTAAACGTATATTTTTTGCTGCATCAAAATAATCTGATTTCGACTGGACTTTAGAGTTGCTTTCTTCTTTGACCATTTCAATTTTCAGTTTTTCCATCTCTAGCCTTTCTCTCATTTCAAGTTCTTTTAATTTAAATACATCTTCTTTTTCTTTTTTATCCATTTCCAACCTTTCTTTCATTTCCAGTTCTGCTTGTTTTAATTTAAGTTCATCTTCTTTTCTTTTCTCCATCTCTTTCATTTCCAGTTCTTTTAATTTAAATTCATCTTCTTTTCTTATCTCCAGTTCTTTTAATTTGAGTTCATGTTCTAATTCCAGCTGTTTTAATTTAAAGGCGTCAATATTTTCGACCTTAAGTTCAAGAGCCTCTTCACATAAAATTTCTGCGTCAACTAATTTGTCTATAACCAAATTTTTTATAATTTGTTTTCTCATAGATACTTTAAAATCTAATTTCAGATGTTTAGCAAGCAACACTAATTTCCTCTTTCTTTAAATTATCAAACCCCTCCAGGTCTGGCGTTTTCAAAAATTTACAGGCATCAAGTGCCATTATGTAGAATTTTGTTGGCTAGTTATAATAAAAATATTGAATAAATTTTGAATAAGATATTTTCGTTATCCCGGACGAGCCCCCAATTTCTGTTACGGTCAGAAATTACCTTTAAATTGTAGCCAACAAAAGACACAAATCAATAATTAAATTTAACAATATTTATTATACAAAAGTTTACAAGAAGTATTACACAAATATTACTGTCAACTTAACTGTCAAAATATGAGTCCAATCTTTTATCTTTATCTGTATCCGGAAATCTTTCGGAATCCAATCTGAATATTACGTTCACTTCTAAGGTCACAATCCAGTATGATGTTGTTTGCAAAATAAAAATGTCAATCCAAATGCTATGAATATTAATGTCTATCGATGTCTAAGTCCAAATCCAAGAGTGAGTTTAACTTTAGTGTCTGTATATATATATATTTGTCATGGAAGATTCTAGAACAGTCTATAATGGAACATCCTAGAAAGTTACAACAGAAGTTTCTAGTAAAATGTAGAAGTTTATATAATGCATCTTTTATTAGGATCATTCTGGAAAGTTCCAATCATTCTGTAATTGTTCCAAAGATTTCTACACTGCACAAGTCTAAAATTATTCTGTAAACAACTATCAGGCCACACAATACAAATCAGGCCAACATAAATAAATACAATAATTACAATATCATAACAATTACAAAACTAAACTCTTTGTAAGTGTTTTCTGCTGTTCACTGATTTTAGAAATAAGATTGCCTGTTTTAGATCTGAAAGCTATAATTTAGAAATGTGTAGACTGTAGTCAATTAAAATAAGGTAAAAAAAAAAAAAACATCTCAAAAATATAATGGTTCATGACAAATAAAGGCGAGAGATACCAGAGAGACATTCAAACTTAGGTCAACAATTAACTGACAATGACATGGCTTAAACAGAATGCAAGACAAATAGACAAACAATAATACATAAAACACGGCTTAGAAAAGAGGAGACTGAGCAACACGAGCCAAAAGTAGAGACTTGACAACTAGAACCACGCCAAACAATTATGGTGATCTTATGTGCAGCGGAAGGGTAAACATACCCTTCTCCAAAAATTAAGGAATACAGAATTGAAGACCATCAATTGCAGACACTTTGGAGACATACGGGTACAAATCATCGATCTGTAACTAGATATTTTTTGTTTTGTTTCAAAATTGTGATAGATGTATCAACAATTTAATACAGGATTTATTGTGAATCAAATAAGTAAATTCAGTGAATCGAGATAAGAAACTATGATAAAGATGATAACTATGAACATGTTAATATCACAACATATAAGAGATGGACGGAAGATACCAGAGGGACAGTCAACAAAATAGATCGAAAACAAACTGACAATACCATGGCAAAACAAGAAAAAAGACAAACAAACAAACAAATAAAAGTACACAAAACACTGCATAAAAAGGCCTAAGACTGAGCAACACGAACTTTACGAAAAGAAAAGGTTTATCTCAGGTCCCTGGAAAAAGTAAAATCACAAAAACACTGTACTCCAAGGAAAATTTAAAAAGGAAAGTGGAGGAAATATAACATTTTTCAATAACTCATTCAATGTTAAATAAAAAAAATCTCTCTCATGCGACAGATTTTACGTGTTACTGAATTTGAATTTAAGGCAGTCATTTTTATTATAGCATCATCTTAAAAATCTGAAAAATACATTATGTCAGTATTTAAGTCAATAACTATCGTTAAATGTATCAACTGCGCGTTATATGGTTGTGAGACGACCCAGGATAGTTCTCTGAAGCTTTTGTGATAATTCAGTATGTCGTTAATTTAAATTTATAAAAAATTAAAATCACAATCACAATTACTCCGAGGAAAATTCAAAATGGAAAGTCCCTAACCAAACGGCAAAATCAAATGATAAAGCACATCAAAGGAATGGACAACAACTGTTATACTCCTGATTTAGTACAGGCATTTTCAAATGTAGAAAATGGTGGATTGAATCTTGTTCTATAGCGCTGAACCTCTGACGTGTACGATAGTCGCACCAGTTTCCATTATTTTAACAACGTGAACAAAATGAACAATCTGATTCATGTGCCTATAGACATAACAAATACTTGATGACTGCAGGTATATTGTCAGTGCTGCATTTAACGAAAGTCTAATCATTGCTTGAAAGATTTAAAATGACTGGATAATGTATAATTAGTTTAAATTGACAAGATTGTTTCAGATACAAATTGGTGTATTGATGGTTGCAAATATATTTGGACGAAGACATGTGTTCAATGTTTTAGCTTTCAAATGGGAAAATGTGTACAACCTTTTATCTTTGGGCATGTGTTCAGATTGTAGTATCTTTAACTAAATGCATTTTACAGGATAAATAATGTGTCATATGCTACATTTTTAACATGTACAGTTTTTTTTTTGTGAAGATATTTTTTGAGGGAGAGGTTAATACGACAGAATTTATAAAATGTCTTGATTTTCCATTTTTCTTAACTTATTTAAAGTGATACTCCCTAGACAAAGCGAAATAACTCAGTTATTTTTGTAATTTTTTGTTTGGACTTTTATGGTTGTTTATAAGTTAGTTAATAAAAAAAATACTGAACAACTTTATTTTATGCAAAACAAAAGAATTCGAATAAGATGGTGCTTTTATAATTTACAATTATATTAAAGGGACATTTTGAATAGTCTGTCATGTATATGCGTTCGTGAATCAGAAAGCTATACAAGTCATCACAAAAGACGATACACAAGTTTGAACTTTAATTTATCATACACTTATAATAATAGGAAAAAACTATTAAATTATCCCATAAAAACATTCATTTACAAAGCAAAACATATGATCTGTAAAATCTCACAAAATCTGAAAAATAGAAAATACAGGGTACTGAACACATGGGGTCAATATCGAATTTTGAATTTATTGGTAAAATGGGTTTTGATACGAAAGTTTTAGACTGTAAAAATAATAAACTAATTTAGCAATTATTAACCTTGGTACAGCATGTCCAGTGCATCCAATTTCATGATTTCGGGAAAAACATTGCCTTGTGTCGTTTCTTTTGTTGACTAGTATAATTTTTTAAATTGTTTTGCTATTTGGTCCCTTTTCACCTTTTCAAAGTAAGAATAATTTTGTTGAACTGCTAATTGTTTCGACATTGTTAACACAGGCACTTGTCTCAGAAAAAAAATTCCTATATACCTTAATATAACACAAGGTACTTAACTAAATTTTTTGAAAAATGACACCCAGTCCCGAATTCCCGTTATTTTTCGATTTCTCGGTTGTCAAACCTACTTAAACTTAATATGCCGTAAATCTAAAATTGATTTATCTACATAATGGTATATGACACGACTATCATTGATGTCGGGATCATTAGTAGCAGGTCTCAGAAGTCGGTCAACGGGATTTTTTTTGCATTCGTCTCAAACTTTGGCAACACCCAGTCCGCATGTAATTTTATACTGGTTTCTCATTGGTCAATCGTCTGGCTAACAATAAATGTGGGAAATTTTGGTCAATTTAAAAACTCTACATTAGTGTCGTTGTGTACACGTGTGTTTCATAACAAAATGAATGTCAAACAGCTTCTGGCATTGAATGAGGTAACAAATGGTCATAACCTTTTGCTTCTGGGGCAAAATGGAACGGGGAAGAGCCATTTGGTCTGTACTATAGAACAAGAACTAAAATAAGGGGGAAAACGGTCGCAGTCACAGGAACAACGGGAGTGGCTTCCTTGAATATAGGTGGGATTACTGTCCATTCCTGCTCCGGTATAGCAGATGGTCATTTTTCAAATGACAAACTATTACAAAAATTGACTATTGATGAATATTTTCGAAAATGCAAGGGGTTCTGCAAGTTTAGGATTTTAAAAATGTCAATTTACCATTCAAATAAGGATTGACATATGTTTTTGTTTTGTTTTCCCTACTCAAAATGATATCAAAATGTTATTAGAAATATACATACCATGAACAAATAGCATTATTAGCTAAGGCAGCAACCATTTGATTTTCTGGGGGGGGGGGGAGGGGGGCTATGGTTTTTTTTTCTGGTCAATTTTTTTTTCGCCTGTGGCGAAAAACAATCTATTTTTTTCGCGACAAGTCGAAAACAATTTTTTTCTTTCAATTTTAGCATTACATATAGTGGCAGCTGAGGCTGAAACAAACAATTTTTTTTTCTCAGAATCAAAAACAAATTATTTTTTTCTCCAAAAACTGGAAACAAACTTTTTTTTCCAAAAAAAAAACCATAGCCCCCCCCCCTAAAATCAAATGGTTGCTGCCTAAATACATCTTTTCTTGATACTTCAAAATTTCTCGCTTTTCAAACCTTTTGGAGTTATCTCAATATCTTATGTAAAGTCCAGAGAGAGTCTGAATGATGTCAATAAAATGGGAAAATCTGAGTTCTAAAATTAGAAACTCCTGACACATTCGACAGACCTCAAAAACACTTATTTGGGTTTGTTTCACATAATCTGTGAAAAATTTACAATAAAAATAATAATTTATAGTCAGAGGGAAGCTGACAGTTTTTATTTTAATAACTTTTATAATAATTCAATCACTGCGGGCTGGGTGTTGCCAAAGTTTGAGACGAATGCAAAAAAAATCCCGTTGACCGACTTCTGAGACCTGCTACTAATGATCCCGACAACAATGATAGTCGTGTCATATACCATTGTGTAGATAAATCAATTTAGATTTACGACATATTAAGTTTAAGTAGGTTTGACAACCGAGAAATCGAAAAATAACGGGAATTCGGGACTGGGTGTCATTTTTCAAAAAATTTAGTTAAGTACCTTGTGTTATATTAAGGTATATAGGAAATTTTTTTTCTGAGACAAGTGCCTGTGATTGTTAACAAAACTATATTTAATTAGAATATAACAAAGTGCTCTCGACTAATGAAATTGTAGAGTTGGTGTCTTTTAATTTTGAAGAATGAATGTAAATCATTTTCTTAGTAAGGAATTATCCAATGGTGCAAACCTACTTACAATTCCAAACGAAGAGTTACAACTGCCCTGAAGCACATTTATCAGATTGAAATGATTTTTCACGGTGATTAGATTTGACTAAAAGCATTGTGAAGCAAATAAAAAATAATTAATAAGCTAAAGTTTACTACTGCAGTAAAATCTGTGCCCATAATGTTATGTTAATGAATAACTTCAATTAATTTACATAAAATAAAGCATTTTATTAGGAAATTTCCCAGACATAATACAATAGTTTTAAAAATGCCGGACTGAAGTATTGGCTGAGGAATAACATTTGTTACAACTGAAATTTATTTATTGATCGAAACTGTAATTGAAAAAGGATAATTCCTCTTTAAAACATTATACGATTTACATTCATACTCACATTCAAGAAACATATAAATTGTACTGCTGTGTCACTTGAAATCTGGTCATGCACCAATTATAAACATTTAATCTACACCAACAATGAATCAAATTCTTAAAAATACAACCAATCAAATGATCATTTGCGCCTTGAGCACTTTATAATATTCTTAGTTTGTAAGATAATGATAATCCCTTAATTAATGATCATCGCTATCGCTCAAAAAGAAAGGGTTGATCATTATCTTACATATACGAGGATTGAGATAAAGTGACTCAATCAGGCCTTCAACTCAAAATGTTTATAATTAATCAAAACTAAGAACCTTTAAAAGACTGGCCATTTTGAAATTCAGATTAAAGTCATTGTAACCAATCAGAAATCATATGTTTAGGACTAGATGAACATATAAGAGGAAGTGGTATGTGCGCAAATGAGACAACTCTCCATTCAAGTCACAATTTGTAAAAAAAACCCAACATTATAGGTCAAAGTGCGGACTTCAATATGACCATTTATATCGACTAACATAAGTATACGATTTAACAAGTGATCTGTTAAATTTAATGAATAACCTACTTCGGTACTGAAATGATTTAACAAACTTCTCTTATATTGTCCGTTTTTTTTAAATTATTAAGAAACTAAGGTTTCAACTTCCTCAGGCAAAGTTAATTTTAGAAGAATTTGGCTATCTATGTCAGGTATTTTGACATATAGCTCTTCAACAGTTTCTATACATTCTCGGATTTAAAATGTTTGGCTATGAGCGTTCCTGATGAAGGTAAATCGAGAAAAGCGCTCCGAACGCATGAAATTATCAAACGTGTTGTTTTCAATTTTGTTCAACTTTGCTGGAGAATACCAGATGTGATTGTACACAAATTTAAAAAACTTCACACGTCGATGACAAATCCAAACTAAGTACATTCTATACATGACTATACTTAACAAAAACTCCATATACAGTCATCGTTTGTTTCAATGAATTATGTACAATTTTGTTGACTTTAAATCTGATTATGATTACTCAATTATTCGAAATTTATTATCAAGCTAGCAAAACCAAGCACTTGTATGACAGTTGTTTATAGTTCATTTACGTTTACAAAATCGGGTGAGCAACCTAAGCACATATTAAGGTAATCTGAAAATTATTGGGATTCAGCATCCAAAATTATGTAAAAAGTAAAATCACAAAAAAAAACTGAACTCCGAGCAAAATTTAAAACGGCAAGTCCTTAACAAAAAGACACAATCAGAATCTCAAACACATCAAACAAAATGGATAACAACTGTGATATTCCTGACTTGATACAGACATGTTCCTATGTAGACAAACATTAGTTTTAAAGATCTAATCCTCTCACTAGTATTGACAACGATGTGCAAAAAAAAAAATCAAACATACGTAACAATTATAAGACCCAACTAACTGAAAAATGTTTAGTCGTCTTTTAAAATCAAAGATGAAATAACAGACGATTGTAATTATTTTATATAAAGTAAAGTTTACAGATATAAACAACATGTTTTTTAATTTATCGTAACTGAACGATTAAACAAGCATTTCATAAATGCAAATTGGCGTGCAGAAATCAAGAATGCATTGGCATATAGTTCTTTGTTTCTGTGTCATTGGTCTCTTGTGAAGAGTTGTATCATTGGCAATCATTTCACCTCTTCGTATTTATCTAATGAAATAAACTTAATATTTTGCGCGCTTGGAATTATCATGAGAAAGAAATAATAACATATTGAAATTAATTTGTTATAAAAAGTGCATTGATTTTAAGATTATGCTATTTACATGTAGGAAAACAAAATTGATTGCTTGGTTAACATTTCAAATATAATATTGTAGGAAATCTTGTATTATAATCAATAATTAATAGTCTACTTAGTTACAGAGGACACTAAATATATATTCTACAATGATTTATAACAAAAGATACATTCAGTAGTTGCTACTCTCTACCCTTATTTAGCTACAATATAATACAAAGAAGAAATAGACAATACATGTACAATGAAATAAATAAGCTCCGTCTAACGATAAGGTTTTATTGGTTTTTTTTCTTTCACTAGAGCCGACTTTCAACATGTTCTTCTGTTATTCTGTGAAATTTTGTAGATTTTTTAGCTTTCTTTGTCTGGTAATCATCGAGAACAGAAACACATTCTGGTGACTACAAAAAAAAAGTAATAAATAATAAATGTGAGGCCTTTATGAACGATCTTTTTTAATCATTCATATCAGTTTGGAGGATAAAACATTATTTTGAAAAGGTGTTAACAATATAAGCATTACTGCCCACTTTTACATATGTCATGGATTTGCAGGACCAAAACTAATTGTCTTTTTAAATGTTTTCACAGTTATATCGATGTAAAAGTTTATCTTACTTACCGGTCAGACAAATATGTTAAGTCGTAAAGTACATAGAACAAATTTATTGAAAACTATACACGTGCTAAATTAAATAGGTATGCATATGGGAGGGTGTTAATTATGTTTGTGTTCGTTTTGAAACTATGTCTTGCAATATCGCTACTTCTTGTACATGTTATTTACTGAAACAGTCCCTTATCTTATCAAATGCATTAAATAAATTGGTATAATATCTTTTTCGTGTTTTATCCCTTTGTGTCAGTGATATTACATTTAATTCATTTTAGATCATTATATTGATAAATTATAAGATAACTAAAATCAGAATTGCGTATCTTATTTTTGTTTCCGATGGTTTAGGTCAAAATGTCAAACAGTCTATATAAAGTTTAAGGTCACACTTTTATGACGTTAGTAGTGTGACATGAATTATGATCTGAAACAGATGAGTGAGAGTACACTGTTATCGAACATTGAATTAAACAGAGTATCTTTTATCTGTTTACGCTTGTCACGTTGTTATTTGCTAGCTTTGTATAGTTTCTAGTAGTTTGGTATTTATTAAAGACAGTAAGTTTCTTCAATTTTGGATAGTTGCTTTATTCTGTTTTATAACTCCGTTGGCTAAAAACAATCAAATATCTGTTACTTAATTACAAAAATTTCCCTATAATAGTTATCAAAGGTACCAGGATTACAATTAAGTACGCCATACGCCCGTTTCGTCTACATAAAACTCATCAGTAACGCTCATATAAAAATATTCACAAAGCCAAACAAGTACAAAGTTGAAGAGCATTGCGGATCTAAAATTCCAAAAAGTTGTGCCAAATACGGCTAAGGTAATCTATGTCTGGGAAAAGAAAATCCTTTTTTTTTCTCGCAAAATTCAAAGTTTTGTAAACAGGAAATTTATAAAAATGACCACATTTATTTATTGCTATTCATGTCAACACCGAAGTTTTGGCTCCTGGGCTGGTGATACCCTCCGGAACGAAACGTCATATAACAATATTATAGATTTCTATTTTTTTAACTTGACAATCTAAATAACAATTCAGATGGTAAACTTTAACAGAATGAACGAAACAACATGCCATTGGTTGAATGTCCATTGCTTATGACATTTAGGTGAACGATTTTTAAAATATCAACCAGCATGCATTACATTTTTAGATTTATCTGACCTCTGTTATACATTTACCTGAAACTGATACATTAAATATATTATGCTACAGCTGTCATAAGATTATGCCAAAATGTCTAATGAAAATGATGACTAAACATTGAAAATGACTAGATATTAACGAGACACTTATGAGGACGGGAATAACGTGAGCGACACACTCATATAAAGTATATGTTAGATATGAAGCAGCCCTGAAATGATATTACCAAAATGAACTGGTTGGTACCTATCTGAATGTTTACAACCGCTGCATTTGTTTGCATTTCAGAAACCTGATGTTCAGTGGTTCATTTATGTTTCTCGTTTCTCGTTTTATGTATACAAATATATCAGACTGTTGGGTTTTCCGTGTGAATAGTGTCACATAGTCATTTTTGGGCCCTTTATAGCTTGCTGATCGGTATGAACCAGGTCTCGGTTAAAAATTATGATTAGATGGAGTGTTGTCTCATACATCTTTATACAGAAAAAGTTAAAATATGCAAACAAAAACATAATATATTACTTACATTTGTTACATAGGAAGATATCCATGTTAAGGCATTACTGTCTTCTGGTAGTAGTTTTTTAACCATACAGAAACATACAAAAAGTATCATAAATAATGAGCAAAACGTTATAACACTTATCAATAGCAAGTGTAAATCAGATACCATGTATGAAGCATTCACATAGATGTCTTCAATTTCAGATGCATTGCGTTTCAGAAATGAAGTGTGAGTAGATCCTGGAAAAAAGAATTTATAGGAATATAATTTAATTTTGGATGTAACGCGTCTTCTGATTGGCTGACGTTATTTTCAGCCCATAGACATACTTTAGTCATGTGACCGTGACGTCATCAACGTTTTTTCGTGGTTTTCTATGGTAAAAATGAAATTTAGAATTAAATTATAAGAAATGACTGTAATATTGTTTCTGTCTATTCGAAATAACATAAAAAATGAGATGCACACTGTAAAATAACCCGCTACGCGCGTTATTCAGTGTACACCAAATTGTTTATGTTATTTCTTCAATACTTTCACAACATAATCGGGAGCAATATTTTACCTTTCTTTTATTAAATAAAAACTGAAATTTTATCTCGAAAAATGGTGTTATGAGTTATAAACGACGCATACACCAACAGTACATTATAATAATTCCATTGGACAAAGTCCTTTGATATGTGATTTACATGCCTTGGATGGTGTAACCTTCTAAAAAAACGTGTATGGTGTTATGGTGTATGGCATATGGTGTAATGGTGTAGGGTGTATGGACGGTGTACGGGATTTTAAAGTCAGCTAAAATGCTGAACCACGCAGTTTTGATAAGCACAATGAGCATATTTGCGTTAACTTGTTCTTTTGAACGTTCATGTGAGACAAATCCAAATTAAATTTTAATTGTGTTTAACCGGTTTAGTTTTTGTTCGAGACTTTTCAAAAAAAACATGTGAACACACAGATTATCTTATTAAAGTATTATTCACAGTCGGCCTAGTGTTTGGTACAATTTATCAAATTATAAAATTTAATAAATCATCAATAATAAATTAAGCATGATCCAAGTAAACAATACAATTACAAAATGCATATTAAGATCAAACAGTAAATGCACTGACACATTCATTTAAAGGAACACATTAATATATTAGTAGGTTATATTTTCAATGTCATTGTCAACCGCAGCGAGGAGAGAATATATGGAAGACTTAGAATCAGTTAATTGTTCAGTCTGTGTGGAGCTAATCAGTTTAAAATAAGCGTGACAGTGTGGAATGTGTTTACCAGTGCAAAATTATTAAATGGATTTTTAAAAATATATAATGCATTATGTGTATATGCATTCAATTAAACAAAACGAAACATATTCAAATACCTAAAATTAAGAACTTATTGCGATGTTTTTATTATTACGAAAATCCAGCAGGGTGGTAATCGGGCCAATTTAAACTCGTAGTATGAAATTTTGTATATGAATTTAGCACGATTTTCTCAATATCGCAAAGAATTAAAATCAAATTTTAGTCTAAAAGAAATAAATCGCAATTATAAAAAATGCACGCAATAATTTCTGAGTTTACAGTACTCTACGTAAAACACCATTTAAAAAAAACTTTAAAATGTTATACCATACCTGTAGCAGCCATTGTCTGTAAATATATTATTGTTCTGAACATATCAGAACTGACGTGTATTTATTAAAGCCTTCAATCCACGTGTTAACACCTGATTGAACTAATATTCATTTAAGATCTTCGAAGTGGTCTCGTGTTCCAAAAAAAAAAAAAAACAACGTGAAAACAATACAAAAATAAAACAATAACTGAATAAAACAATTAAAACACAACATGCCATATCAAAAATATTAAAACAATAGGTAGTGATGGACATTAGCCCCTTTATAGCGTAAATTTAAAACATTGGATTTATTGACCAATATCCAAATAAATTATAGCTAATTCAGTGACTAGATAGGAAAAAAGCTATTTAGTTGAAATTTTTACGTTTCTGCGTTTCATTATGACGTCACAAGTTGTACTCATATTGATATTCACGAAAAAAAAATCAATGAAAATGGGTAAATTTCCATAGATTATTGGACAAGAAACATAGATCGTATACGTCGACAACAGAGATACTTTAAAACAATGTTTGTGAAGACATTTCACATGTCTAATTTGAATATTAAGTTTGTCAACTCCTGCTTTCTATGTTTCCTGGTCTTTTATCTGGTTGAAATCCAAATGAGTTTGTCCAATTTCACCAAAATCCCTTATCTTGACCTTTTTGGGATGTAAAAATCAGCGTGTTAGAATTAAACTTTGACAAAAACAGTTCTGTTTAACATTCTCACATGTCTATAAGGCAACTTAAAAAAAAATAATTGTCTTGAAACTATGAATTTTATTATTGAGGCCAAATATTGCCCTTATCGAACTTACTACTTTAGCCTTGCAACAGCGGGCAACATCCGGACTCCTAAAATAATGTATGCAATATTTTTTTTATGTTGCAGTGATAGTTAGTCTATGAAACAGTTAACACCATTTTATTATTCCCTTTTAAAAGACTGTATTGTATGTTAACCCTTCATGTTTTTATTTGTCTGTGTTGTTGGGTTGTTGTCGTATCATTGTAGACCTTTATATACTTTTATTTAAATCAAATTTTAGAGAAATACCATCTACGCACAGAGTAATTGATTGAAATTTCTCAACAACAACAACAAAGGTCAAAGAATTCTTCATGACTGACTTTAACTCTTTTTGGTGCTTTTTGTAAGGAGATTTGTAGATGAAAAAAAAAACACAATAATTATTAAAGAAAAATCCAAATAGTAAGAAATATTCTAAAACAATGAAACGGCTTAGATAAGTTTAATCCTTTTTATATAAATTGTTGTCAACAAGTTTTAATCATTTTTTACTTCTATGACAGCTAAACAAGGAAAACAACATTGAAAAATCAAATTGTGTCACCTAGACGATACTAATGTTTTTGTTCGCTTTAATATATGTTCACTTAATGACGATTTTTTGTCTTTTCTAGTCCCCATCTTCCAGTTAATCTTGATATAGTACAATGAAACCACTGATGTGATCTATGTTATTTAAGAATTAAATGCTTCATTTTGTAACTTATGTGGGGTGTAAAAGCGTTGACCGAAGTACATTTTGTATGAATTCTAAAATTATAAAAATGTGCACACGGTCAACGCTAATATAACCTTATGAAAAAAAATAAGCATTTAATACTTATAATTACATTTTTAGCTAAGATTCATGAAAACACAATTTTTATTTAATTTACCTGTGCACTTTATTGTTGGACCTCGTGTCATCATACATGATAAATTTTATTGTGTAATGAAGTTGGTTAAGGAATAACGCGAGATTGCAGTGTAGCCAATTAGAATAACTTATTATAAAGAAATATAAATCTAATATAACTATTTTATGATAAATGAAATCAAATGCACAGAGAAAGAAATGTAACATTAACGCTTAAAAAGTAAATATAAATACAAAAAAAAAAAACATATACATAAAATTAGAAAACTTTTTAAACAATTATTAACTATAAACTAATGATTATACGTTACTATATGAAACTGATTTATTTTAATTGGTTGCTCCTCAACTGTCATGCCTATTCAAGACGACATGCAAAGCTGAACGACCTGTAGCAAATGATAACAATTAAAGAGTGACAATTTATGAAAATAGAGAGTTTGCTAAACGAAAAACGTACATGTATAGTATGCACTACTGGGAAGAGTTCAACTAAGATCAAAAGACAAGTTCAGGTATTATGTCCCTTTGTTTTTTCTCAACGGTAGACGAATACCAAAACACAACGACATGAATTTACAATCAATAACGACCACTATAACTAAATAAGATACATACATTGATTTATATGTAAATAACTTCATAAGGTAACCGACATTTTTCGGTTTCGGAGAGGTTTTGTTTTTTTCGGGGCTATCACATACAGTCTAATTATTGATTAGAAATATCAAATCAATTATAAGCACTTCAATTCACTGAAATTGTAGATTATGGTAAATCCCTGGCTGTTTTTTCTCGATCCTATTTCGGCCCCGGATTCTTAGACGGCCTGTCTAATTATAAGTGACGCCCGACTATATTTTAGTAAATGGAACCTCACCTGAAATAACTACACCGAGTGAATAAGTTCGAAGTTCTATAATTTAACAAAAGATATTCTTAAAAAACTGAGATCGTCCCAGGTATCGTATATAATTATATTGCCTTGAATAATAACGAAAAATGCACGGGTTGTAAAATTATTTAAAACTCATGATAATACCGGGATTATAATAATTTCTGCGACTGGTTTATACAAAAAAAAAATCCATGTCACTTAACCTTTAAGTCAATAGTTCAGAGAATAGATCAAACCCGTAGTAAATCTGAAAGTCGTCAGTTATTGTTCTTTATGCAAATCTTTAGGCTTTTTAGATAACATTTGTTTGGTTTCTGTAATAGATAATGCAAATTTTAAGGTTGTTCTTGTGGTATTACAAACACAGTGGTGTCAGGATTGATTTAACGAAGGACAGACCGTAAGGTGAACTTTCGTAGGACAATCATTACACCCTAAAGTATATTATACAACACGAAATACCTTGAAATATGCTTTATCTGACTCATATACCATTAAAGGAATGACTATGATATTTTTTTTGTCTTTTCGAAATAACATAAAAAATGTGGTGCACTATGATTAACCCGCGCAGCTTGAACAAATATTACAGGCGTTCTTTATAATATAATTCTAAATTGTATTTTAGATCTGAGTACATTATTTTGTAAATCATGAAAAACGGTGATGACGTCACGATCACATGCCAAAGTTATGGCTATGAGCTGATACACAACACACTGTCAGCCAATCAGAAGAGACGTTACCTTAAATATTTTTCAACAATATTATGTTCAGCAAACTATTTTACCGACCATACTAAAGTGAAATACTCTAAAATGGTCTTTAATGGTTTTAACACGCCCTGTGGCTCATTCTAGCGTGAAATAAAACTACCTTATTAACCTAGATTCAAGCTTGAGCAATCATTTAAAAGCCAACTTAAAATAGTAATTTAAATGTAACTGCATGAAGCAAGACACAAATGAATTGATACGGTGTATGGAAAAACAAGTTTATTTGTGAAACATAATTTCCAAACTAGTTAATAAAAGAGGGATCTATGTTGCTTTGGTTTTTTCTTCGTGACAATTTCATCGCGGATTTTGTTTTTTTAACAGAGCTGTTCAGACTTTTTGTTTGTCTTTTCTTTTGAATTGCACTACAGTTTTTAAACAGAGGACTTTTTCAAAATCAGACGGTATATCCAAACCTTACCCTATCGTAAAATATGGAGCTGATATTCTATAGAAATTGAAAATATTTGGTCATTTGATCATATGATAGAGAATAAAACCGTTATCAATTCAGAAATAAATCAAATAGAGCACTTAATCTTGATACATATTCAAATAACACGAAAAACCAATATCCATAGTTTAATGTATGATTTTTAGTACAGTGTGACTCAAGAAGATTTTCAAATCAGGCAATTGAAGATGTTTAATCTGGCTGGTTATAAAAGTGGTGTGAAGATTTTGCAATTTCGGATTATTCTTCATTATTGTCCCTTTATAATAGCGATAAAATGATATATTTCACTTAAAATGTGCGTCCATGACGAGTTTCTGTAATTCAGTATATAAAACAAAATAAGATTAAAAAACGGCGGATATGATTGTTTATGTCTTTATTCACATAACATGATAACTATCAAACGAATTTAAAGTTTAAGTACTGAATTTTGATCAAGGAATATGGTGACCTTACGCATTTCAATTGTTTATGCCTTGAAGCAAATTTCATTGAAAAGTAGTATCGTCCGGTTTGTTTCGTCAAAAAAAGGACCTGTCGTTCTAAAAGAGACTCATTGACATAAGCATATAAAACATGCGCATTAAAAAAAATATAAAGAAGTGTCAAATTCATAAATTGTCACAGACATTTTATTAACACATAAATAAAGCTAAATAAAAACTCATCACAAATACCTGTATACAA
Source organism: Mytilus galloprovincialis (assembly GCF_965363235.1). NCBI lineage: Eukaryota > Metazoa > Mollusca > Bivalvia > Mytilida > Mytilidae > Mytilus > Mytilus galloprovincialis. The sequence continues at coordinate 28,266,190 of NC_134851.1, read as the reverse complement.
TATTGTACACCAATCTGGCGTTTGGTGTACACGAAAAAAAGAAGTGCTGCTGAATCCATTATATTTAAATGCTTACATAAAATACAACGCAAGTCGTCATTGGTTGTCCTTTATATCAATCGCAAGGCTTGTTTTATTTAGATAACATTTGTGTGTTCTTGTACACAACTAAATACCTTTCCATGTCATGCATTAATGACTTGTTTAATAAAATTGAGAATGGAAATGGGGAATGTGTCAAAGAGACAACAACCCGACCATAGAAAAAAACAACAGCAGAAGGTCACCAATAGGTCTTCAATGTAACGAGAAATTCCCGCACCCGGAGGCGTCCTTCAGCTGGCCCCTAAACAAATATATACTAGTTCAGTGATAATGAACGCCTTTTGTACGTTTTCTCTAACAATTCCAGTTATTTATAGTTTACGGCGCTATAAGTTTAATTAATTTGATCGTAAAACAAAATAAGCATGTTCAGATACTGTATATATAATTATTTTCGTGGGTACACATTTTCGGGGATTCCAGAAACCTTGAATTTTTGTGGATCTGTGATTTCATGGTTCCGCCAAAGTCTTGATGCAACTTTAAAGAAATATCTATTTTGCGGAGCATTAAAATTCGTGGTTTACCTGTACCCACGAAACCCACGAAAAGTGATTTCCAACAAATAATGAACCCACAATAACTTAGTTATGATAAATCGGGGTCACATCATTAAGACCTAACACATTCAATCAACAACATTGATCAACTTGAAATCCTTTAAGGATATTTGTACAACTGATAATACTTATTTTCAACAAATTTTGAGTAGGTTCAGTAAGACCCCTTTTTGGCCCCAAAATATAGCAGTTTTACAAAATTGTTAAAATGTAAACCTTTAGTTATTTATTGAACAGTAGAATGCTTCTGCTACATAAATATGGGCTGTTGTTTGACAATACAATGCACATATATCCGGTACTAGCACCATTAAGTCATGATAAATTACTGAAATCCTCTTAATTCTAGCATTTTAGTTAAATTTTAGACGGTTTTCGTGTAAAACGAAAGTGGCCGCATTCGTGTTCATCCTTAATATTGAAATGTAAGTTGTATTTTATGATAATACATAACATATATAAAGGTTGAGGATGAACACGGATGCGGCCACTTTCATTTTTACCAAAAACCATCTGAAAAGTGACATTTTTCGGCATATTAGGTAGATTTTTCATATTTGAGCTTGAATCGGGTCGTTTTTAATGACTAAATATGTTAAAATCTTTCACATAAACTAATTAATTCAAATAAAATAGACACTTAAGTGTTTAAAAAGTGGTCAAAATCTTTCGTCAGATGAACCTGAAATTTGAGGCCAAAATCGGTCCTTACCGGACCTACTCCTTTAAGTAGAGAAAAACAACCGACGCTAGTATCGAAATGCACTCTCGTTAAAAACGGGTCTGTTTAACACGAGGCCGAAACTGTTTTTTCTTTATAAATTTATTAATATGATAATTTTAAATCATAGTTGGCAAGCTAGATAAAAGTCTAAATAATAAAGACAACAGTAGTATATCGTTGTTCGAAAGTCATAAATTGACTGAGAGAAAACTAGTCCGGGTTACAAACTAAAAATGAGGGAAACACATCAACTATAAGAGGAAAACAACATAACACTATAATGCAACACAAAACCAAATGACAATGTAACACACGAAGAAACGACCTATAAGATGACAATATCATTTTTTCTGACTTGTGAACTATTGTGGTACTGAACGTCAGTTATCCTAATAAGCCATCACATTTCTGCCGGTTGAATTTTGAAAAAAAAAGTTATTCTTTGATCAGTGACATAACATTAGAACAGTCCCGAAGAAAGCCTGTGTCAACTCTTTTGGTGGCATAGACGAGAGGGACTTATAGTTTGTCTGATCTTGGATTTTTATAATAATATAATAACAGATACAACTGATTCGTAAGACTAGTTTTAAGAGTTCCAAAGATGTTTAATGTTTATTGCAAGTTTTCAAAATATTTTTTATTATTTAGAACGCACATGTGTTGCTTGATACTGTATAATTGCTGTCTCGTTGTAGTTTTCCTTTAAATTTTTAGTTATTGATATGATTAAATATCTACTTAATCACTTATGCATCACGTAAATCTGAGTACGTTCTTCGCTCGTGTAAAATGTGTCTTCGATCATCACTAGACATGCTAGATAAAATAACATAAACTAGATTATGGAAAATGGATATAACGTTTTCTTAGTATAACAAATCACGAAATGAATGTAATAACAAAGATTGGAAATACATTGTTTTTGTAATGGGGTGTTTCTTGTATAGTCTTTAAGGTGCTACCCAACACTTACACTAAAATTGATTTGGCTCGTTAAATTTTGTCCAATTATTTACTTTGACCCTTTAACTAAAATATAAAAATTAAAAAAAGTTTTGAACCTACCGTTTTCTCAGAAAAATTACACTGGTTATATAGCAGTTTGACAAACACCAATTTTGATCATTGAGAAGCTATATATTCCTTTTACAACACAACATAATTAAAACATTTAGCTGACTTACAGAGTTATCTCCCTGTAGTGTTAGGTACCACCTTAAAAGAGTATGTTCAGGATGGGCTAACGATGACCCTTCGATTTTTATGTTTACAATTTAGGCCAAAATGTGTCTTATGTCACATAAAGATAACTATGGTATGAATTTTAATACAAAATCACTTTGGCATCTCACATTACAAATGACGAATCATTGAACCTGTATCATAATGTGTGTTAAAGCGTCGGTATTGGTCCAATTATTTTTTTAAATGTTTATAGGTCTTTTGGACTATTACTTCAGCCACCAATCCTGATTCATTGAATAGCCTAAGGATTCAGTGATAACATGTGTTGGCAGCAGATTTGAGATCTAAGAACCATTTCTTTCAGATTATAGCCATTTTGATATAATATGAAAAAATTGAGATTAAAGCCCATATTTAGCAAAAAATTAACCTTGAGTAATCAAGTCATTAACATAACACTTGTTTGATTCGATTGATTTTTGGTGTTTTAACACCACTATTAAGCACCTCATTTAGGCTAATGCGTTGACGCCAGTTTTTATTAGTGGAGGAAGCCGGAGTGCCCGGACAAAACCAACGACTTTCGATATGAAAAATTAACAATCCTAGTCAATTAAGATTGGAGTCGAGTGCACCCGCACGATCGGATTTCGAACTCACAGCATCAGTGTTGACAGGCTAGTGATTTCAGTAGTACAGTAAGGCACCTTAACAACTGTTTATAATTCTGTTTTAATCAGTTGAAAGTGCTGACATCTTTTTCAAGTAAAAAAAACTTTGACTATTACGATTTATTTGGTTGTTTTATGTTATTTCAACCGTTTCTTATTTGAAAATTCAACATTCACCGCGTAATATAAACGGAAATACAGATCAGTGATGTTAAAGAGGTCTATGAATTGTGTCTTTATTTATTTATAAGGTTTTTTTTGCGAAGTTGAAACCTTAAAGTCATATAAAACCTCAAATTAAAAAGGATGCATATTTTTTTTATAACTAAATTGATAGTTTTTATTAAAAAACTTATGTACATGTACTTTTCTCTGAAGACAATTCTTTAATTTGCCCCCATTTAAAAGAAGTTTACTTTTTTAATTGTTTGCTTCCAGGATGCAATTCGGCGAAATATTTTTCGTATGCAAGTTACCTTAGCGTGAACTAATATCTGATTGTACGTGAAATACCCTTGCTCAATATCCACGTTTATTTGTTGATTGTCTACTATAACATGTATAAGATTACAATCGGTAAACTATGGCTTCAAAACACGGCAATTAATTAAAAGCCATATTTTCTCGTCATAAAAAGAAAGAAAAAAATGCGGTTATACGATATTTGCGTAAAAAATGATAAAATCGTGCACAGAAGACTAAGTTTATAATACATGTGATATTTACATGCATTGATTCAAGAATTAGATAAACATTTTTTTCACCAGTCACTCGTTTCATATGACTTTAATTATTTTTTAGTATTCTTACTTGTTGTAGCATTACTATCATTACTATCAATGTTATGAGTTTCTTATTATCAAAATATAGTTTTTTCATATCATTATTTAATAAATTTTACAAGGTTATAATTGAATATCGGATGATATCACAAATATAACCGTTTGATAACAATAAAATAAATTTGTAGTTAGGTATTGTGACTGAATCCGACCTTGTGATAACAACTTTCTTTATGTTGTCTTAATCGTTGTTATGATTCAAAAGATAAGACGTGATCTAACAGTGTTTACTTGAATTGCAGAATTAAAAACAGACCAAATGACACAGAAATTATCAGCTATAGGTTCCCGTACAGCATTCAACAACGAGTAAAGCTCATATCGAATAGTCACATGAGTCAGTTATTCCAATATTCCTAAGTTGTTGTGCCGTGAATGGTAAAACAATCCTTTCTTTTTTTCTTTATTGATGACTGAAAGAGTAAGCATTTATATTACAAAAGACACCACTCGAAAACTTCACGAAAGCATACTGCTACCTCTTAGAGAGTGTAGAACGCCATGACCTTGTGAATAATTTGCCATGATTGAATCAAACAAACAGGAAATAGGAAAATCGAAATTGCAGAATAACTCTACCAAATTAACAAATTTGTAGTTTCATGTTTTCATATTGTACCCCATTTAGGAAAAACATAAGATGTACATCTTCTTGTCCCAAGTTTACATTTAATAAGCTTTAAAAGTATTTTGTTTTGTTTTAATTCATATGGAAAAAGGGCGAATAGTGATTTATTTTCATCATATTAGCACCACATCTGATTAAAATAGTGACCCCGACTAATGCTCTTGAAAATTGGATGTACTGCATGTCATTCAGTGTATTATCGTTTCAATTAATATTCATACCAATTTATTTTTACCCTTTGTGTAGTGTAAAATTGTTTTTGTAAATGAATATGTGTTAATCTGTTAAAATGGTTTAGACATCAGATGATATTGTCTGAAGCTATATATAGTTTTGAGGTTTCATTGAAGTGTAAATTAAGTTATAATGCTAATTCTTCCGTTGGTCGTAAACTTTAATTTTCAAATTGTCAATCTGTATTAAAATTATCTGAATAAGTGTTAATTATTAAAATTTAATGATCTAATAATTAAATTGATTTATTGCATTAAAATTACGTTAAGTTGTTTATTGTGTTTTAAATGTACGTCAGTCCATTATTTACGTTTTGCCATTTAAATAATTACAACCATATATTTAAACATACGAAAGACTATGCTTTGAAGCGCCTCGTGGACTTTGGTCATATAAAAACACGTGCTCCCGCTAAATTTTCATTCCACGAGTATTTATCAACAAGATTGCACAACCCACCCTCCCTCCCTTTAATAAACAAAATTGCTGCTTTTTTTAGTTTATTTTTCAGATTACATGGTGAACAGGTCCAAATGTGTTGAATGTTCCTATTAGATTGTCATGTATCATCAAAAGTGTCAGACGTTTCAATATTCATCGGAAGATCCAATGAAACCTAAATATTCAAGGAATTTGCAGGAATAATAAAAAAAAAGTGTCTATCGTCATGGCATTCCGTTCAATATAGAAAGTGCGTTGGATGTCATCATCAAGTTGAACATGATTCAACTGGCAGTGATTTATTCAAATATCGTTCATTAAGCTGTTATGGATCTGCCCAGCAGCTAGAAATTATTATGCATTTACTGTTGGTTTCCCTTCGGTGACCAATTGTCATCAAGTTTTAACTTGTTGGCCAGTTTGTTGATGTTGGTTGTTTGTTGGTTGATATTGTTGAATATTGTTGAATAAATGCCATGACAAATAATCAGCCAAATTTCAAATTTCAATTGTTTGTTTGTTGTTTATATTTTTCTTGCGAAAGAATGAAACAAAACAATTCTGCAGTTGTATATTCATTGCGCACATTGAATATGCAAAAAATTTGTGTTCGACTTGATACGATTATATTTATTTAAAGTTCACAGCTGTGCCATTGGATATGAAAAAGTGATAATAAGACAAAACATAACGAGGTGGGTAAACATAACAAATTAAACTGTAAACAGACAAATAAGGTTCGGTACCATCCTTGTGTGCCATTTCTCACAACACCACCAACAGCGTTCGCCTCCCTCCTGGTCTGTTTGTACTCTTCTGCACGGGTTTCTACTGATTAAGCTTTTTAAGACATGCTTGACTTAGTGTATTGCAATAAAGTAAAGAAATCTTTTTTTTAAATTGTTTTGAAGAAATGAAAAAATAATAAAGTAATAGTGTCATCCGTCTGTAACACAAAGGCAGAAGATTCATAACGTATGTTTGCCTTTGAGCGTTCCTGATGAAGGTGCATCCAGAAAAGCGCTTCGGACGCAAGAAATTATTAGACTTGTTGTTTTTAAATTTTCAAACTCGTCAAAAGCATGTTGTTAATTCTATCGAGCATGCCAATATATTTAAATTAATCTTGTATTAATTGCTGCTTGTAATAATTCAATGGCAGCGAGATGAATTAAAATTACTGTTAAAAGAGGGGGCAAACTATTCCAGAAGGATTTCAAACTCATAGATAAAAAAAAGACCTACGACAACACCGTGGCTACATATGAAAAATACAAACGTGCATGCAAAAAAACAATAGTGCACAAAACACAACATACAAAAAAAACCATGATAAAGACTTAGCAAAATTAACTCAACCGACAAATTAGATGATCACTGTTGCGTCTGAAAATTATGTAGATCCTGCTCAACATATTGCTACATGTCTTGTTAAATGTTATGACATTTCAATTTTCTAATTTGATAAAAAAAAAAGTCACATCATTAAGATAAGAATCACACTGCCGCAATGTCTTAACTTTGCCTTACAGAAAGGTTATTCGGTAATTTAGTTATGATGTTCGATAGTAGATATACAATACCAATAAACTAACGTATAGCGTGTTATTTTCGCGGGGTGCAAATTTTCGCTTATTTTCGCGGATAGAACAAAATCGGCAAAATAATTCCGCCAAATAAAAGGTGTTTATACAAAGGTATTAATAAAAGTTTTTAATCCGTCAAAAATAATAACCCCCAAAATATTTCGTATACCTTGATCAATGAAAATCGCGAAATTTGACACCCGCGAAAATAACCCGCTATACGGTAATACACAATTAAACAAGGTATCACCTCGATACATATCTAGAACTCTAAAGTGGATGATACTTTAAAGTGCCATGGTTACACTTACGTCCAATGGTGTATCACGTTAACGTGCGATGAACCAATAGGGTAAGGTTCGAGGGCTTGAAATGTTAAATACATTTTACAAGAGCTAGTATGCTTAGATTGACATATATGTATGCGACAGGCTTGCAAATTGACTAACGTGATTGTTTCTAAATTTGGAAGACCGACAACGTTATTATTGCTAAAAAGATATTATAGGTGTCACAAAATACTGTAAATTCCTTTAACTATTTTGACACATAAAATATTTGGATAATTGATGAAGCTTGTAATTAGTAACACTAATCTATAAAAGCGTTATCATAAAGCGACAAAAGTCAAAAGTTCTCTCTTTTTTTGTAGAGATTACATTGACATGTTTCATTTTCCTTCAATGTACAAACTAACATTTGAATTGACGTTTACAATGTACGTTTAGAAACAAGAAATTTAATTTACAGACTTTACTTAGACCGTATTTTTTCGAGGACTGCAATTAGTAAACTGTAACGTAAACAATGATTTAAATGTATTATGTTGCTTCCAAGGGATTCATGATGCGTATGCGTAAACTATTATGTATCTTAATAGTTACATGGTCGTCTGTAGGATACAAAACCCCTTATTAAAACACATTAGCTCGACAAAACACGGTACTGCTAAAACACGTTTTGCTATCAAAGGTAAACCCGAGACTACGTTATAATACATATGAGTAAAGATAAACGAATTTACGTTTTGAATAGATATCATCATGATCATTGTTATTCATGTTATGTATATAACGATGGATATATTAAAGAAAGGTAAATTCAACGGAAATATCTCAAGATTTATAAAAGTCAGACGAGTATCCGAGTACTACACTTGAACTATAGTACTCGAGTATTCGTTGCCATCCCTATTCTAATAATCTTCCCCGTTTAATGGGTAGAGCTCATAATTTTAATAACAATAATCCAAAATGCATTACATTGTAAACTTATCACTTAATCCTTAATAAAGTTTTTGTTAACCCTTATAAATAATTATGAAAAACAGAGTTGAACGATTGACTTCGACAAACAAACAAAAAGTATATTTCGGTTAACTTATATAATTATACATAAGCACAGTCTACCAACTTTGTTGATAATGCATTTATGATTACGAAATGGGCGGAATTCTATAACTAGCACGCATGTAAGATTTTAGCCAACAGAATATATGATGATATTCCAATTGATTCTCAATTAGTGTTTCATTTAGGTAATAGTATTCTAAATTATAATTGAATGCTAATTGATAATATAGTGTTTAATATCTATTCAAGTGTCCGCTTTTGAAATATACTTTCGGAGATATCTTTAAGATCTTATAAACATTACATTCAATCTGACTAATCTTTACCATGTCGATGTCACAAACGAAAGTTGATTTTTCTATTGTGGTATTGTGTGTAGTGTTTTCACTGGGTATTGCTTAGTTGAATGTTGTCAGACATAACTGTGTTACTACAAACGACAGGAGAGTTGTTTCTAACAGTACAGTACTCATAGACCAAATAACATTGTCTGCATTTGGATGTGCGTTATTGTTCTTAATACACGAAACTTGTTGCTATGGTAGTTATGACAAGAAAACAAAACACTGCCACATGGATGAATCTTGTTGCCCGCCACTTGAGTATGCAAAAGATGCACTGGTGTTAATGAAAACTCCAGGTAAATTGGTTGTTTTTACTTGGTAGGGAAATAATTCTCATCACTTATTTTAATGCGGGTTGATAAAAATTCCAGTATAAATATGTTAAAAATCCTGGTGTTTTCTTTGAAAATAATAAAAAAACAAAAATTACATTCACTAAATCTGATTATTCGAAACACTTTAAAGGTATCATCAGCTCAGTAGTCAGTACTTTTGTACTGACATGATTCAACAAACTAAACTAAATTTGCCCGTTTATAAATTTTCAAGAAACTTAGGTTTCAACTCCCTCAAGCAAAGTTGACTTTAAATGAATTTAGGTATTTTCTACATGTATCTCTTCAACGGCCTCAAAACTTTTACATCTTCGGATTTCAAATGTTTGGTTTTGAGCGTTACCGATGAAGGTAAATTCAGAAAAAAAACGCAAGCAATTGTAACACATGTTGTTTTCAATTTTGTAAGTAATAGATAAATGCAAAAATCGATTGGTATGTCAATTTGTAAATGTACATAGTACTTTGATTACCAGTTAAGTCGGCAATATTTAGCCACATATGTATCCGATACGAAACCATCCTTGCTTTAATTTTATTTTTTATATTGTCTTTCAAGTTTTTGTAATTTCATTAAAAACACGCAAATAATTGTTTTAGTTAGGTAATGGCATCTGCATATCTCTTTCTAACAGCTTATTATTTAATAATCAAATTTCAGTTCCACTTCCATGCCCAAACGGTTGGTTAAAACACGAAAACTCATGTTACTTCTTCAGTGATGAACGTGTTAATTGGATGGATGCTTAGGTTAGTAAGGCGTTATTTACTGTGGATTCAATATTATTTGTTGGATACCACCTTTCTAGGGTTTTGCGGAAAAAGGTGAAACACGAATTCAAAATAACACATTTTCAATCGGTATTGTATAAAGATTGGCCTAACCACGAAAACAAAATATTAGTTTTTCTTAATTATATTTTAGTGTTAACAAAGACTACATAAAGGATTACGTGATAAGTGTACAATGTAATGCATTTGGGACTAATTAAAATAATTAAAATATTGAGCTCGACCCATTGAACGAAGAACATTATTTAGAACTAAGAATGGCAACGAGTACTCGAGTCCCGCTTTAATGACAATGTTAACTATAACATTGTAATGAAGACATCACATTACAGGACCTCAGTACAAATAAATGGGAGAAAGTATATGACAGAGAAACACACGAATAACACATGTTATAGTTAGCAAATAGAGCCAGGTTTAAATTTTTAAAATCCAGACACGCGTCTCGTCCAAAACAAGACAAACAAGTGACGCCCAGATGAAAAAGTTTGAAAGCCAAATCAAGTACAAAGTTTGAGAGCAGCGAGGACCACAACTTCAAAAAAGTTGTAACCAATACTGCCAGGGCAATCCGCTCTGGCCAAGAACATCCTTATTATTTTTGAACAGTTCATACTTTTGCTAACAGTAAATTTGATTAAATGACAATATAAAAGATATACGTAATAAAACCGAAGTGGTGACTAAATACAGAATAAGAATGGATACATTACACCTAAATACCAGCACATAAAAATACACAGCCGAATTAATCAAGCCAATTCAACGCACAAAATCAAAATTGACCTCTTGTATTGCTCTTATTCCTGCTAGCATCACGTTCATCTACAATTAAAATGAAAAAAAAAGCCAAATGAAGTAAAGCTTTCAAAGTTTGACAGATCACGCCTCAATTCAAGGACCATAATCAACCCAAACCTCATCCTGTGTATAAAGAGCAGATATATAACTTCCGTCGGAAACTAGGGGTTGACAATAGTTTGTTAAATTCTCAGTATTCGGCAAGTTCTGTTTTCGACAGACGTAAATATATTTCGGTATCATTTAAATAAATAACAACAAAGGATAGGATACCAATTCATGAATAAACAAAACAAAAAAGAGAGGGACACGACCATAAAAAAACACATAAGGGTGGAGGGATATTCATGTGGTATCGTTTGGGTAAACAATAACTGTCTCTTGAAAATTCCGATGGACAAAATTAGAGCTTAAAATTATAGCACGTTGTTATCTCTTCATTTGTTAAATTACATATTTGAAATAAAATCGACTGCGCTGTGCTCGATATGGTTCAATGTGAACCTATATTTCTATTTTTTTTTCTTATTCACCATGTTCACCTAGTTATAAATAAAACTCGAGAAAAAACAATAAAATAATAGGAGTTTCTTTAACTGTTTTGGTTCTTATAAACCATTGGCTCGATCTGCAAAATCGACTATGAGCGTTCCGAATTCATGTAAATCCGTATACGCGCTTCGAACACACGCAATTTATTACGTGTTGTTTTCATTTTTTTCAATGACGCTGTTGAATATACATTGAGATATCACAAACAGAATTTGAAATGTGTTTTATCTTTTACTACACTTTAAACGAGGGTAAAGGTTTGATAAAAAAAAAGTAAAGACTATTTGATACATCTGTTGTTTGAATAGTCTAGGGCTTAAGAATGCGCGCTACTCTGTTTCAAAGTAACCAACTTTTTAAAAGTCTGTTATAGATTGATAGTATATATATCAAGGAGCTTGAAGACAAAAAACATGAGATATAAGGCATTGAAATTTTGTCGGCATATAAAATTCTCTCTAGATTTTTCATACAGTTCTCATAATCATTGTCAATATAATGGAATTTGATGCGACTGTCATACAAATGAGAGGTTTAGTTAGCTATGAAACGAAGTTCAATCCACAATTTTCTACATTAGAAAATGCCTTTAACAAGTCAGGAAGATGACAGTTGTTATCCATTTGTTTGATGTGTTTGAGCTTTTGATTTAGCCGTTTGATTTAGGACTTCGCGTTTTGAATTTTCCTCAGAGTTCAGTATTTTTGTGATTTTACATTTTGTCTGGTTCGACGGGTTCAAACAGAAAGATTTGAAAGCAGATAAAATTGTGTATCTTATAGTCGGCATGACTTTATCAGATGACAGTACTAATACTAAAATAAGGCTTGCACATAGTTATATACTTTAATTCAGTCACGGACCCGCGATATCACGGGTGTGTTCTAGTATATACTAGTGTTATGGAAAGCTATTCATTTTAGAACTGAGTAGCGAACTTCTTTAAATGTTCGTGTCTTATATAATTTTTAAATATTGAATGAATACACAAATCCCTCTGTCACGTCATTTTGAAGAATAAAAAAAATCAACACTTTGAAAATTTTTTGACAGAAATTACGGGCAAGGCTGCAGAAAATGAAAAAAATAGCTATTCTAGAAAAAGATGCAGTATACAGTCATTTGAATTCGTCAACTCGACTACGAAGACGTCGGGTCAAAAATATGGATGCTGAAAAGGACGGGTATGTTCTGTTCTCATTTTCAGTTTTTTGTTTAAAAACATTACTTTCATATTCTTTTTTGTTAAATCTAATCGTAAAAATCATTTCAAATTATGTTCAGAATTATATAAGGGATATTTAAAATAAAAAATCTATACATTTCAACATGTCTCTTCAGACTTCGGGTTTTAGCAATCTGATAAACAATGAGGGAACATATAATTGAAATTCAGATCTCTTTTCGTTAATGCTACCAATTATGAATAGGAAATTAAAATTGAGAATGGAAATAGGGAATGTGTCAAAGAGACAACAACCCGGTCATAGAACTATATAAAGCCTTTTTTTATTTCAGTTAAACGGTTGTAGAACTTTAGAAATAGTATTTCAAATTCCTATTTTCATACTTTCAGGTTTGAATTATTTATGAAAAAGATACTCAGCTTGCAAAAACAAACTCACGTTTTGTCGTCTGACGTAGATATAATGCAGAAGGATTTGGAGGAGACGTTGAAGACTGTTAAACAGATAATGACAACAAAACAGAATGTATTGATAGTAGAGGTGCCTAGGGGTCTATACAGTTAAAACATGAACCAATGAAAGTACATTGTAGATATAAGAGCCCTGTCAAAATATAATAAACATGTTATTGACATTAAATAAAATAATTAGTTTTAAATTAGAAAATCTAGCTGAAGTCGCACCAAGACAAATTTGAAACGCTTCATTCCATTAATATTGGGCTCGGTATTGTTCTAATATGATTGTCATTTCCAGTTATTTTCTTCATATGACAGTCACTGTCAAAGAGCAATATTAAATATTCAATAGTAATCTAAGGTACCAGGATTATAATTTTATACGCCAGACGCGCGTTTCGTCTACATAAGACTCGTCAGTGACGATTAGATCAAAACTCGACGGTTAATCAAAGTCTTTTGGATTTTGCAGATGTAAATATATTTCGTTATATTTATTAATTGATTTTTTTAAATTATGTCTTTCATTAACCATGATAACAGTTCGTTCAAACGTGCTATTGATGTATTTAAGTCGAATTAATAGGTACCTTTCTGTCATTGCAATGGTACACATGTTGTAGGTAGAAATGGAAAGCAATGTTAAATCTATCCAAACGACTAATCACAGCTTTAATGATAGTGGAGATGTTATTGTATTTCGAAATATTTATTGAGTTTAATAAGTAATGTTTCTCATTATTAGAGTTAACGTGTTAATTTCAGAAACATTATCATGCTTGTTCTCTTTTTGTATGTAATTTTTGTATCTTTTAACGATCCGATGCCTTATAGGAATGATTGTTGGCAGTATGTATGTCAATGAATTAATTTTGAAAAGTGGTGATTGTAAACAAAATTCCCTAATGAAATCAAACATACCTTTAATGTGTAAAAGATTATTCGACCTCGTATACGTACTTATATACCAACTGGTTTACCATGACCGTTTAACGAATCGAAGCAAGGCAGCATTTACTTTTATTTGACATTTGTAAGTAAAATTTCTAAAAAGTAAATTACAATTATAAACAAAAAATACTCATGTTTATCAATCGTCAAACAATATCCCACGTGGTGTTTTCTATCTTACCCTTTTTCTGTTTGTTTTTATTCAACACAGGTATGGCTTTTCATGAAATTAGAAGTCATTTAGATTAACTAATGCCCAATTGAACTGGGCGTATGCATAGTTTAAAAAGGGCTTTGAGTACGGAGATATTTGCATTTCATCATATATTTATCTTTACTTTGTAATAATTTCGTTTTAACTAAATAATGTATTATTTCAGAGTGTAGTTTTGTTTTTCAATAAAAACAATAGTAATAGAACTGTTCATATTCAAGATTAAATATATGAATTAATTGGAATGGTATTACATTTAATGACATATTCATTGTACAATATGCAATTATGCTTAAAATACATTGGGTTAAGCACTCACTAAGATAATGTGTATTTTATATTTTGGTTGTTCTGTCTATATGTATGTGAGCATTGTTGTTTCAGGGAATTTGTCTAGGAGGTTTGCATTCCATCAGTGTTAACAGAAAAAATCGTAAAAAAAGGTAAAATAATCATTTCTTCATATAAATATTCAAATCAAATGGCTTTATGATATGGTGAAGTAAAAAGCATGGCGATCAATTTTCATTATTGGGATCAGAAGAGTGGCATTCAGACATCCGTTACTCATTTATTGTTACATTGCACATTATTTTTTCGTTTTGTTCTTCCATTATTTTGTTGAATTTCAAATTAAACGATTTGGTACTAATGAGCCTACAAATCATTGGTTTTGTATATTTCCTGAATACGGTAGCAAACACAATCGGCATAATTATGAATCCCTAGACTACAATGTCATGTTCTCTTACTGACGGGCAGCAAATGATAGATTAATAAACGTCAACAATATATTAACCATGTTTACGTCTTTTCCCTTTTTGTAGACTTAAAACGAGTTATGAGTTCCAAAATGTAAAACACTACCAAGAGATACTTTAGTGACACTAATTGTGTATTATTTTAAGTTTACCGTGCAGTTGGATCCAAAAAAGAACCTCGTAAATCGAAATCAGATAACACTGTTTTTTTTGGGGGGGGGGAGAGGGGGGCTGGCATTCCTGTCAGTGTCTCGGACAGAAAGAATTGTCAACCAGCAAAAATATAAGTGTTGTGTGTGTGTGTGTAATATCAAAACTAGGTAAGGGTTCGACTTATAAAGGTTACAGGGTCAGGTGACGTAAAAAAATCGAGAAAATCGTAATTTCTTTGATTTTATGGAAGACATTACATAGTTTAGACTACCATACTCAGATTAAGTCTACTCCAAACTCAGCTATTATATAACTTGAAGGGGATATTCTATATGCACACTTTCATAAATTTGTTTTACATGCACACTTTCATAAATTTGTTTTACATGCACACGTATAAAAATTTAGGTTTTTATCCAACGTAATCATAGGTTTGAACGTAGTTTTCGATTTAGACTCGTTTATATATATATATATATATATATATATATATATATATATATATATATATATATATATACTAGAACACACCTGTGATATCGCGGGTCCGTGACTGAATTAAAGTATATAACTATGCGTAAGCCTTATTTTAGTATTGGTATTGTCATCTGATAAAGTCGTGCCGATTATAAGATACACAGTTTTCTCTGCTTTCAAATTTTTCTGTTTGAACCCGTCGACCTGGAACTTTTCAATTATTGGTAATATTAAGGTCCTGGAATTGAGTATTTTTTAATCAACAGCATTGTCCAATAAAGTTCAAATCTTTGATTCGCTGTTTTACGTCATGCCCGCTAACAAATTGAAAACTGTACCTATACGCCTTAGTCCAAATTTTTAGTATTCGTACTGTTATCTTAGAAAGTCTTACTAATTAAAAAACTACAATAGGGAACAATTTGACAATGATTGAATTTAGTTGTGTCGACTTTGTGATTATGACCCGTGTTTATAATAAAATCAAATACACCATTTGGTGGTGCACCTGTTAGATGAGGAACGTACAGATAAGGTAATAGGTAACAGGTGAATATACTATTGGTATCGGTACAGGATTCGACCCGGAACTTGTTAATTATTGGCAATATTAATTATGTGGAAAACGAAAGGGTCTGGAGTGGTGTAATTTTTAATCTACACAATTGTCCTATATTAGCTATATATGAAGTTGAATTCTTTGATATGTCGTTTTTACCTGATGCCGGCTGATAAATTGGACCTCGTAATTTTAGTATTATAGATATAGATAGATATATAAGATGAGTGTATGCACACTTTCAGCATTCCTGGGTATTCCAGATGATGAAATCGGAAGTAAAATCGTCAAAACTGACCGTGTTTGAACCTGATGAACACCTTTGGGTCTGATTACCGATCAACCATAACCAACTTCTAGCTTACCTTCAGTACACACTAACAACATAGCTAATTTGTATATAATTTGCATATATAGTAAATAAACGATTTAAAAAACAATTCAGCATGGTAAGATTTAAAAACAAAATAAATACTCATTTATTCTAGTAAACATCAACACAATAACAAACATACAAATAACTTTAAAATTCACACAGATTTAGTGCCCAATATTCATATTTCGTGGTGGTCCCATATAAAGTAAAATAAAACATGTTCGACGTTTTTGTTTAAACATTCATACATACACATGTACTGATTGTATGAAACCAAAACTGAATGACTTTCTTCTCGTATGTTAACCATTTTGAGATGCGGCATTCATCTAGATCTAGAGTTGATATGTACGTTCATTTTGGATACCAAAGACACATATTTAGGTAAAAAAAAAACCAAGAAGAAATGGATAAAATGTTACTCAAACGATGTGTTGGCAGTAGCTAACATGGCAGTTATGACCTGCTAGTAAACAGCAAATCTAAAGAGAGTTCATGAAACATATGTGTATCCTACTCAAACACTTTATACAAGTATATATAAAAAATGATAAACAATCAGTAATGAATAATTTTAAACATTTAAACAGTAAGAGCGAATAGCAAAACATTCTTTAAAATGTCAATACGTTTTCCAACATTGTGTTGATATCTCAGCAATCAAATATAGTTGGAACTATGCGACGGTGCTCTAACATTATTTTCTTATTTTTTCCGATATAGAAATATTGAAAAAATATATTAGCAGCATGAATTCAACTAATTATCAAACATCATAAACTTTCTAAATGAGAAAAAAAGTTTGAAATGTTGTTATAGTTGACACGATTATTTTTCTAAATTCTATTGCTTTATTCAGCACTTTTTGACTCTTATTTTATCTCATGTTTGATCCGCTGTAGTTATAGTATTGATTTGATTGACAATGTTGTTCCATTCAACCAAATGAGGCTTAAAATATTCATATAGGTGAATAAACATGATTCGTCTCAAACTGTGCATGTATTTCTGGTATTCAAAACGTTTAATGAAGCCAAGTAAAAGGTACTTCGATATGTACCTACGGTTGACTGTAAGCACTGCGAGGAAGTTCTATTATCAACAGTTTCCTTTTCATATTGTTAACAGCATCCAAAGTTTCTATCTGAATATGCTGCATTGAATCTACGTCATACGACAATAACTCAAGTTTCTCTTGTAGGTCGATATATGTTTCTTGTGCATAACTAGCTTCAAACCTTAAACAAACAATAGTCATAACAGTTACTATAATCAACATATTTTCAAAAGTTTGACTTTAAATTGAGAAAAGTGTTTTTTGTATTAGCTTATTTGGTGTCATCATTAAAAATATGATTTCAATCTGCTTTCGATATGAACTGCCTCTCAACCGTGTTTGACTTGTCGGCGATGCAAATTAACGTCAGAGCGCACCACTATAGAAAGCAAACAAAATGCAGACAAAGACGTCGTGCGGCTTATTTCCATGTCAAAGACACAAAGGATTCATTCTTAAGAAAATAAATTATAAATTACATACATGTTCGTTTAACTTCACGAAATGTAACATGTGTGATTGAAGACTAACCTCAGGTGTGGTAGTTGAACACATATATCCCATTTTTTGCTACGTACTTTGACTTTGTCCAATTTTTAATGTGACCATGTTCATTTTTTTTGTCCACAGATAAATGCAATGTAGTTAGTCATAATATATCGGCATATATAAGAAAACGTCATGCTCTGTCTTATCTATCAATTGATGTGTAGAAAATAAAATCACAAAAATACTGAACTCAAAGACAAATTCAAAACGGAACGTCCCTAATCAAATGGCAAAATCAAATGATAAAACACATGTGTCAACCTATTTGAGTAAATAAGCTGCCAGGATTACGAGTGCAGTTACGTAATAGCACACGATTACTACTTTATGATGAAAGTATAAATAAGTCGATAAAAATAGTAACCAAGCATTTCGAAATAGAATTCCGTAGCACCAAAACTAGTTGGGAAATTTTAATGTTTTCTATACAGATTGCGCTTTGACACTTCAAGACGCTCACAAATTATTAAAACGAATGTCAGAGAAATATGAAAATACTTTCGGTTCATCATAAAGTGAAAGAAGATGAAAAAAATTGGTCTCAAGTAAATGAAATAAAGCAATCAGGTAGTACCCGTCTTTTTCGGTCTCAATGTTCTTGGCACGAGATCGTTTTAACCGTAATGGTAGATTGAAATAGTTGTACACTGCCTTTTCTTCTAATTTGTTTGGTATATCGGTTCCTTCCAAACCTGAAAAATAACATTCTTCATTTCAACATTCAATAGCTTTTTTTGATACGTTATTTTTGTTTTTTCTGATAAATCTTACAAAATATAAATATTACTAAGTTAGTCAAAAGTTAATGTGTCAACAATAGGACAAACATAAACACAAATAATAAAAGGATAAAGAAGCAAAACAGCCATTAGAAAGAGCGTTACCTTTGTCTATATTTAAATCAACATTTCATGTTTAGAAAATGAAAACAGAACTTGGGAGTTTAGCTATACAGTTTTATACATCTTTGGTTCTACATATGGTATGTTTATATATTTCGTATTCTACGATGTCATGCGATACGCAGATTGTTAATGGCCTCTTAGAATTAAGACAATGTTTTTTTAAATCTTGAACAAAATGATTTTCTTCAAAGTATCAATAGGCTTTGTAACCTTTGTAGTTGTGAGTAATTATAGATCGGTACTGTATCATGTGTATGTGTTTTTTCTTTTTTGTTACTTTTCACATTTCACACAAAAAAAGTTTTCATTTTTTAACAGCATTGTCTCAGATACGGAGAAAGTGGTGGTTAGACAAACCTTAGGTTTAGCACGTCTTTTATGCTTTTCCTCCAAATTACTTATAATTCAGTGGTTGTTGTGGGTTGCTGTGTGACATATAGTTTATTTTTATCTACATGTAATGTTTAAGCACAAATCTGATCATCTGACCATGAGTTTTGATCTAATGTTTTATAGTTTTTCATGCAAATAACCTTTCGTTATGTGTTGTTTCTGACCATATGAAAATGAACTAGTTTAGCATGTATCTAAGTTATTTGGTCAACACATATAAAATCTCCGTTTAAGGGTCTAATAATTCTATTGATCTAACATTCTAGTAGCAGAGTATGTGATTAAATACCAGGGAATTAAGTATCCAATGTTAAATCATCAAAACTAGAAGAAAAATACTTAACGAAATGTATCTTACGAGTTACCTTATACTTGTAATTGAAAAAGGCAGATGGTCGGAAATATGTGTCCTTCCACATATAATAAATGTAGATATAAATTAAAGTTATATGATGTATTAAATCATTTAGAGTCAATACAGAGTTGGAAAAAACAATGCATTAATTAATTAACTGCAGGTCAGTGCACTTATATTAATGTGGCATTCTTCTGACGTTTTAGTTTCGTTGAAAGCTCGTTCTAGAATTATTACCAAAACATGTGATACATGTAAAAAAAAAAACATCAATAAATTTAGAAAAGATAAAAAAAAATAATAATACATAACAAAGAAATAGAAATACTATGATTTTTGTTTCAAATAATAATAAAAAATATTAAATTTATATAATTTACCATGTTTACAGCATAGTAAATTTGACACGAAAAAGCAACAAAATTTTATAAAACTTTCTTATGTAAACACCAACCTATCGTATTTTAACTGATGTTTTTAGATTGGTCCCGTTCATGTTTATTGAAAGTATGAAATTAGTTTAATTGTGAAACTGTGTTTTTTTCATGATAATAGCCCCAAAATCGATGAAAATTTCGAAAATTTGAAAATTATCGGTAAAAAATAAATGTACTTTCAAACGGAAAAAAAGAAGTGCATTACCATACAGCTGTATGTGTTTTCTTTACAAGTTATTGTCTAACAGTCATATCAACCCCAAAATCAGTTTACAGTTTAATTCTAGAAACTGTCGGCTTCTCAGAGGCATACATCATTAGGCGTATAATTCATAACATTTAGGGAATCAACAATGTTTTAAGAAATCAACTTTTCCATTATTTAAAACAACTTGTTATGTACACGTTTACTTACCTGAAGAATGGTATGATTGCATATGCACCAACATAAAGGCCAATTTTGAACAATCAATTTGTTAAGGTACATGCTATGTTCATTCTGTCGTAACTACAACTCCGTCTCCTTTCCAGAATATGACCTACCAAATATACTAATTACCTGGTTTGTTCTTACATGAGCAACATGACTGGTGCTACATGTGGAGCACGATCTGATTACCGTTCCGAAGTTCCTGATTTTACACCTAATTTTGATGGAATTCGTGTGGCTCAGTCTTTATTTTTCTATGTTTAGTTTTGTGTACGAATGGTTTTTTTTTCTTTTTTTTTCCAACCATGGTGTACTGTTTACTTGTGCATCTTTCTTATGGCAACATAAGGAATGCAAACAAAATAACTAAATACTAATTACATAGTTTTACGTACTGAACTTGTTATTTTTATTTCCTTTGTCTCTACACTTATTATATATAAACATAAAAATCCTTCTTATATGACTGATTATTATCAATGGTGGTACCAACGATGATCTATCATAATATTCTAGGATGAGAGAATATCTGTGGAATTTCCAAACCAGTTCGTTATTGTCTTGAACCTTTTCAAATGTATTCCTAAAAATAAATGATGGCATTATGTTACAAGGTAAACCTACAGGTATGTTGTGTATATTGTGCCTCTATGCATATTTGAAATAGATGTCATATCTTAGTTTTTTTTAGGCAATAACGGAAATATGATTGGTCGCTTCATACAAGTGATATTTTAGAAATCATACAATAATCCTTCATACCTTTCGATACAATCACTGCTGTGATAAGAACCAGTTTTGAACCTAAGATTCCATTGAAACTGGGGGAAGCTCTATTTAATAGCAAATAGATTAAAAGAATATTGCTTTAACAATTGTTTGTATCAGGTTTTTTTTAGGGGAGACTCCTCCTAATCTACTGTAAAAATTCAATCAGTGGTAGACCTTATACAAAATAAACTATAAACAAACATGTTTTTAAAATCAATATTAAATCAGGTATTAAATCCGCTCAAGATTTGGAGAGATCAATAGATGTCTTTACAATTAATTCAGCTGAAAGTTTTTAAATTCAACAGGCATTTTCAAAGATTTTCCATCAGATTAAAATCTATAACAAATCATTCACATCCAACCCCCGTCCTGAGTAACACACACTAAAAAACAACGCTACAACTAGAGGTTTTCTTATGCTCCGCTTGGATAACAAATGAAATAAGTGCCCTTTCAACAAACTATTGATATTTCAAATGTTATGTACACGTTCTTCTTCAGTTTGCACACTGTAATAAAAATATGCTCAAAATTAAAAAGATCAAACAGAAAAGCTACGTAAGTATGTAGGAAAAAAACAGGGACCTACATATAGGCCATACGTGAACTTAGATGCTCTGCATATTCAACTTACAGCAGCCATCACGTTATTTATACCAACTACAACTCTACACAGAGAAACTAGTGATCAGTAAGCTGGATTTTCTTATTAACAACATATTTGTAGAATTTAGAGGTAGACTTTTTCAACTAAATGTGTTCATTCCTGTAGAAACAATCTCACTGTTTTTCTTGTCTTATCCTCATATGAATCTGAGTTTCTTTAGACACTTGTCAACAACAAGAAGATAAAAGAAACAGGTCATTTGATTTCAAATTATAGATATAATGATGATGCTCTTTTCATTTATCTACACTTTTTTAGTTGGGATCCATTAATATAGTTCTCCACAAAAAAGCAGGATGTTTTGTTGCGTAGCAACTTTTAGTTCCATAAAATGTCTTGAAAATCAAGTGTGTAAAATTTAAAAATACTTAATATAAAAATGAGATGTTAACAATCAATATCCTTACTTCTACTTACGTAAACATCGCAATGAGAATATTGACAAGAATTATATGTGTTACCACCATGTAAATAGCCAACAATAAGGTGTTGATTTGGTTAACCTCTGGACATCTAGCAATAGTCCCATTCAGATAAAGTGATACATCATTCGTACACGGGGATGGTTCTTTTCCTGAAAAAATAACACACAAGTATAATCAGTGTCTAGCAATACATTCGTGTACTATAAGGGTATTTTGGTTCGATACGTTGTTTACAAATTTGACAGGTATCAACCTTTTATCGACTAGGAAACTTTGATCTGTTAATAAAAACAAGGACAAGAAAACGGAAAATTGTGCAAGCAGAAAAGGTTACTTATCTAGAATATTCAATGACTACCATCTATAATTGAATAACTCCATATTGAGAAAATATAGAACCACGTATTATTTCGTGTTCATACACAAAAACAACAGAACTTTGGTCCATAATTATACGTCAGTACCATCAGACGTCAATATTGAAAACAATGCTCTTTCGACTCTGAGACCGTAGAACATCTGGTTTTTGACATGTACCCGATCATCAGACCTCAACATCGTTGAAAAACGTGAGGTCAAACCTTTCTAAAAAACGGACCTAGAAATCGTCATCCATCTGTTCTAGATTTAAGCCAGTTTTTTCGGGCAATTGAGGACGCCCTGTCTTGCTATTGTAACAATAAGTATAAACCCATATTTGAAGCGGCATACTTTCTCATGTTTGAACTTATTTTGTTTATGTCTCTTTTGGTTATACCACTCATAATGTCTATACTTATTTATGCAACCCTGACTTTTAAATGATTTGATTTTAACAATCCTAATCAATATAATTGCAGGGATTGCTTATTGGGTGCACAACATTTTTCATCATTGAAAGCACTTTTTAATTTTAAGATGAGATAACAATAGTTACCAGGATTATAATTTAATACGCCAGACGCGCGTTTCGCCTACATAAGACTCATCAGTGACGCTCATATCAAAACAGTTAAAAAGCCAAACAAGTACAAAGTTGAAGAGCATTGAGGACCCAAAATTCCAAAAAGCTGTTCCAAATACGGCTAAGGTAATCTACTCCTGGGATTAGAAAATCCTTAGTTTTTCAAAAACATTCAAAGCTTTGTAAACAGGAAATTTAAAATAATTACCACATTATTGATATTCATGTCAACACTGGAGTACTGACTACTGAGCTGGTGATACCCTCGGGGACAAAACGTCCACCAGCAGTGGCATCGACACCAGTGGTGTTAAATAGTTAGTTTTGTCTTTTATGTAGCAAGGGTGTTGTTTTTGTAATCTTATCGTCAGTAATACACTAAGGCATTTGTGATACAATCAGAAACTAACATTGTATAAGCCTTGCTGTCGACCCAGTCCTAATTAATATATAAAATTTACAAATTGCATCCGTCTGATGCGCTATTCCGGTTTTACTTTCATCCGAATTGCTCAAACATAGAAAAGCTCTTCAACATAAAACCCAATTATATCAACGGTCAAATTACGCCTGGGTTTTATTTCATGTAATATCAGTACCGATCTTCAAAACATTGAACTTAATTATGTTCTGATGTAGTAATAACATTTTCAAAACTAAGTTACCTTCAAATTGGTCTAGAAACAACTCTCCGTATAGCTGCCAATATGGCATGTATATGATTTCTTTGAAAAGTTGAAATCCTGGAGTGGAATTAGGATACATGGTTGCTTGGTAAATTATACCAAAGCCAAATACAAACACAGCAAATATAAAGATGAAAAAAAATATGTCATACATCTGAAATAGATATAAATTTGGTACAAACGTTTTATAAAAAATACCAAGTTCTAACATGGGATTCGAGTATTATGTACAAAGACCAAATTCGCATACAATAAACTAAAATAGAAATTGAGAGTTAAACAGTGGTTTTCGATCACCTTAACGTTTCGTCATTATAGATTCTGATAAAAATGAGTGTCAAGTAGACAACGCACGTCTGGTACTATTTGAAACGACTGTCATCTTTTATAATACTTGGATCACTTGCAGTTTTACACTTGCAGATGCAGAAATATCGAAAATGGTTTTCAGGACAATAAACAAAAAGACAAGAGACGATTATTAGTATTTATTTTCGAAAATTCAAAAGATTTTTTCGTATTTCATCGATTCTTTGTTTGTTGTTTTGTATGATTAAATAAAATATTCGTGTAGTATATTGAAGCTTGAATTGCATTACTATATCGTTGTAAGCTTCCCGTTAACAAAGACTGAGTGTAAAGATTAGAAGTTACTTGTTTACAACTACCCATATGCGTTTGGCCTAGTTGTTATTAGGGGTTGTGTTACGTCTAATACATTAAACATTTTGTTTCATCACTAAGTCTGAATTTATTTATGAATATACAATGTAGGTTCTATCTTCGTTTGTGAGTGCAAATGCATTTCTTTATATGTTGACTATTTATTCAATATCTAAATATAACTAATATGACGTGCTTCTTTCGCTTTGGGAATAAATTCACGCTCTAAATCCAATAAAATTTGTTTGCACATGTGTTTGCTGACTACTGCAGAAAATATCATTTTATCAAATTAGCACGCACTTCCTATATTTCATTAACTTAAAACACTTCAAACTCTTAAATGATGCAGATGTTGTAAGTAACTCGTTTATTATGACTGTAATGTGTTGCAATTCGAAATTGACATATTTGACATAGATACGACATGCCGGCTGTTCAAAACTCCTCCCTCTGAAAAATCACATTGCCAGTCGTTTGCTTCACTATCGCTCGGGCAGAAATAATCACGAATATAATGCCTATCCATGTTTAAACTACAATAAAGTATAGCTCGCATCAATTATTTCTTAATTAATTAAGCAAGAACTGGTGTGTATCAAAACTGTAGTTTAAAAGGTATCGTTGTTACATATATTTCCAAAAGATGAGCTGCTATAACATTTTTTCAGTTATGTAGCATACTAGATATGTATCAATTTGTCAGAATATATTTGTGTTTTTTGAATAATAGACACAGTTTTTTTTCTTTATTTTACAATAAACCGGAATGAACGTCGACTCATTAATTTGAATTAATTTAAAGTCGGTACAATGTCTGGGTCAAACTTTAAAGACCTTACAAAGCAATGAAATGCAACTTCTTTAAGACCTGAGCAGATCTAGAGAGATAGAGAATGGTCAACCGATAAGTGTAATTCTAATATTTGTTTGGCATATTACTTTTGCCTATGCCATACTCTCTACATGTATTTAATCATCTGATATCTTAACTTACCATTCTTCCAATCATTATAACTTTTGGTCCAATGTGTTTTGATACAAGGAAAAACTGCATGCTGTTCACAATGAATAGCCCTAGTGTTATCGCATATATCATTCGTGCATGATAGAAGCTCTCCGCTGATAGGGTCAGTCTTAGAAATACAGATGTCAAAAACATGCTGTACATCAAAATTTCAAATAGGGTCCAAAAACTGAACCAGGTCATTAAATTTCTTGACACTTGCTTGATAACAAAAGCCTGTAAATAGATGTGTAATGAATTAGAAACAAATGTGACAAATACGCAAATAAATCATCAACCAAAACAAATCCGAAGAAAAAAATGTGTTGTTAGAGTGTTTATTACTGTTGTCTTTTTACGAGTTTCTAATAATGTGACAATAAATCATTACAATGTGTTTGGAATATGATTTATTGCATATTCTATTGACCGTAGTGGAAATTTTGGCAAGAGCACTCGGTCCGATATTTGGTTATTAGAATGGCACATATACTAATAGATAACATAACATCCTTACCTATACAACAAGATAACTTGACGATCAGTCATTTTGATTTTTTTTAGGACTGTTTCGACCGATTATATGATCAAATTCAACTTAAACATCATATTTGGTACCATAACTGTTTTTATAATTGCTGATAGTTAACTTTAATTAGTTCCGCTACTGAAAGGAATTTGGAAAGGCATTAACTTAACCTCAACATACTCAATATTAACATTTCAAGTTAACTACACGTAATTTAAGGATGTTCGCTGCTCAGTTTCAAAATAAATAACTTTTCATAAAACTAGTATGTATTGATAGGGTATAAATTGAGATCAAGACCGATTTGCATCGTTTGATAAAACATGTTAACATGTATTTAATCATGAGCATGAACATGGTGTACTAATGTGTGATGATACATACAGACGGAATTGTTATGGTAGGTACTATCTATCGTTTTCCTTCAGTTCTAATTAACATCGTTCTCTTTATAAGTTAGATTATGTCAAGAAAATATGTGTAACGGCAACTGTAGCATCCTTAATTTTTGCTGAATGGAATAAACGAAACATGTACACTAAAATGTACAAATTGACCTAATTAGCAACATACTTTCATATATAAAAAAAACCGGTATGTATAACATCTCTAGTAATTTGTCGTTAACCTGTGCCCGAAATATTCACAATTTTACTATACTATACGACAAAGTATACAAGAGAAAAGAACAGTTTCCGTATCTCTAATAAGAATTTTGCGAGTCGGTTCACTCGCAACCGTAACAAACCAAAGCATTTTTCTGGATGTAAGAAGATTTCTTTATTTATAAACACTTCAAACATTTTTTTCGCTTGTTATGTCAATACGGATTTTGTTAGGTATTCTTCCTATTCTATAGGCTACTTGTATCATGTTGTGTTCAGATTATTACCCTTTTACTTTGGGTAGATTTAAGCAATTTGCCAACAATTCAATTTTTTTCATAAACAAAATTAATGCACTTTTTTTAATATTCATAAGTTCAACACTACGATAATCGCATAGGAAAATCGATTTTTAAACAGGTGATGCTCTCATCTGTTATACTCGTCGTAATGATTTTAAATCATCAAAATTGATAATTGGAATAATCTAACAATACAAGTATTTTTACTATTTTAATGTACACTTTTGTTTATTGTAATACCTGTCTTAATTCTTCGGTCATTAACGATGCTGCCCATGCAAAAACAATGTACTCATAAATTGATGGATTTTTCTCAGACATTGGGTGTAAATCCGTCAGTATGAACAAGCAGAATATCACTAACATAACCATATACGTCAGCTATTAAAAATTACAGTTACTGTAGACAACTTGTGAAAAACATAATTCCGATCAGATGTGAGGATTTTTTAACATCTTAGTATACAGGTAATATAAGCATTACCGGCATCAGCGGACTCAAAATGTATTTCTATAATAACAGTAAATATGTTATGCGGTTAGCATATAGATTCACAGAATTCCGCTTTGCTATTTTGATAATACATTTTAAGGTGTTTTCAGATGTTAAATGTATCTGACTTTACAAAAAGTAAAATACCAAAAAATACCGAACTCACAAAAAAGTGATAATGGGAAGTTTCATGAATGTGACCTACCGAATTAGACTATTTACCGGATTTGTTATCACACAAGCAACACGACGGATGCCGCATGTGGAGCAGGATCTGCTTACCCTTCCGGAGCACCTGAGATCACCCCTAGTTTTCTGGTGGGGTTAGTGTTGTTTATTCTTTAGTTTTCTATGTTGTGTCGAGTGTGCTGTTGTTTGTTTGTCTTTTTCATTTTTAGCCATGGCGTTGTCAGTTTGTTTTAGATTTATGAGTTTGACTTTCCCTTTGGTGTCTTTCGTCCCTCTTTTATAGAAAATCGAATTTGGTCGAATTCATTTGATGTTTTTTTTTTGTACATGTATTGACAATTCAAAACTTTTGAAACCGATGTACGATTGTGTTCTAGGGTGACCAAATGCGATTTGTATGGCTAAAACATGGCGAACAACGTTAGGTTATAATGTGGTTAATCATATGATTACTGTTAGATCAGTGCGTTAATTTGTTTTAGTATTTTTGTTGATGTTTAATCTAGTTTGGATACCACTTTTAACAGATTGTTAATATATATTATATATCATATATCATATATGTTGCTGTTTAATCTGTTTCACATGTTTAACCACTGAGAAAAAACTGACAAGTCATTAGTCTGATTCTAAGAGTTTTGTTCGCTGCTGTTTTCCATAATTCTTTTTGTTTATTCTTGTATTATAAATCAGACCTATAGTTTTCTTATTTCTAATTGGGGAACACTTTGACGATCTTGGTTCTTTAATACAATATTTGTGGTGTGGTGCTTTATATTACGTTGATCGATGATTGATTGATTGATTGTTGGTTGCTTCATGTCCAGTGGCAAACATTTCATGCATATTCAGGACTACCATTGATCGATGTAATCAGCATGTAGTTGTTTTGGTTTGAGGTTTCATTACAACTATATCTCCTCAGTCTATCGTCATTCCAAAAATGGTTTGTTATTAACAGAAAATGTGCGACTGGCGTTACAAAATGATAACCTCATTTTTTCATTTTTAGCCATGGCGTTGTCAGTTTGATTTAGATTTATGAGTTTGACTGTCCCTTTGGTATCTTTCGTCCCTCTTTTAATGTTTATTTAAAATTTGGTACATAGTTGATGAATTGACAAATGTTATCTGTTGTATGTTGTGTCGTTTAGTTATTGGCTTAAATATTTATTTTCAAATCACTTTTTTTCCAAAGTTTTGAACCTTTTCGACTTTAGTTTTTATCTTTTTTTACCTATTGAGTTTTTAATTCCATCTACAAAGTAAAATGCTCTAATTAAACTTACCAAATGAAAAAGACATTTTATCATGGGTGATTTATAAAAGTTATATATTTGTATCATCCAGTGGTACAATTTTGCTGTTAATTTTCCTCCATTTGACTCCTCTGGTTTAACCTTATTTTCTTTTTTCGTCGTTGTTACGTACATTATTAAGATTGGGATGAAAGCAGCAGTAATTGCCTATGAAGATATAAACAACTATTAATAGCGACGACACACAAACCAAAACAAACTATAATTGTTTAAATAATCAATCAACAGAAACTTTTTAAAATACTTTAATTGACATGATTAAAAGGCTTATGCTAAATGCATTTCACTCGATACGTCTGTCGTGCGACTTTTTTCCAAATGGAGTTTACCTTCAAATTAGATGTGTTACTGGAAATACCACCCATCCAAATTTTATTCAGCATCTTTTGACCTGCAGCATGTCCCATAAACTTCATAAGAGTAAACTTATTAGCTATTCCCAAAATTGTAATAGAGTTATATCTCTTCATTTCTGTCACCAACAGTTTCCGAGTCTCATCTTTATCAATGCAATATAATTCCGTCGTCACATTATATGCAAGGTCTTCATAGTACCTGAAAAGGGTAATTACGAAACTTGTTAGAACATCATTGCAATTGATCTATTATGACATATTGTTTTTGTTATGTTCATGATAACTGCATGAATTGCAATGCTAATCGGAAATTGTGTTTTTCGAATATTTTGTATGCTTTAGAAGTTATATCATAATTTAAAACTCAAGTATAAAATTTACCCTGTATGTGGACTTCAGAATGCCATAGTAAAACCAATCTAGTATACCTTTTAAACGTACTATCTGGTGTCTAGTGGTCTCAACTACTATTTTTAAATGTTTCAAATGATATCAATAGTGTCTAGACAGTTTATGATGGTGTTCTGATATCCCAGGTGTTAGATTGTAATAGTGTTTTGTTATAATATTTGACTTTTAATTCGTAGTATTTTTGGCTATGGTATTTATTTTTCATATGCATATAAGTTTTATTTTACTCAAAGCGCTGTTAAAGAGATTTTTTTTTCTGTAGGACACAAGACTTTTCATGAAGGAGAGATAAATAATCTTTGACTTTGTTTTGTAATTAGCAAGAAAGGGAAGGACGAACTACGTACAATTTTAACTTTGTGTCTTGTAAGAGTTTATTTCCTTAAAGTGGCTGTTGGTACTGTTATCTTAACTTGTATAAATTTATTGCAATTTTTCATGTTTGACCTTACTGTTTTAATTGTTTTTAATTCAAAGTATTGCTGGTCGATGTTAATTAATGTGAACAGTGTCTGTCAAATAATATTCGGCAGTGCACATTGGTATAGAAAAACCTTTACTTTGTAGATAGATATATTGCCAACATCATCCCATTTTTACATCTGATATATTGATGTGTTCGTTGAGAACATGTTATTTATAAAGAGGACCTGAAATGATATAAAATTCTTTTTTTTCATGTTTAACTTGTCACTTAACTTTTCCCTTTTTTTCAAATAAAACCATGAATAAAACATATAAAAATAACCCATTTAATTTACTGTCACTACAAACTCCTCAGAGTCTGAATTGACCAGTTTTTGCGCTCGACCAGTAAAATCGAACACACATTTTACTCGACTAGTCTCGACATTGTCTCGAATGTACTTAACTGTACTTAAGTGTACTCGACTAGGTCTCGACTTTACTTAATTAGTCTGATTCAGTAATTGATGATCTTTGTGTAGTCTGAAATGGTCTTGACCAAGGCTCGACCTGTCTCGACCTATCTTGACTAGTCTCGACCTGTCTCGACTAGTCTTGACCTTCAAATTTAGTTTTGACTTGTGTAAATCAGCCCATCTAACTAAATTAAATATTGATCTTACAAAATTCAAGCTTATTATGTAGTTTGATTTATTGCTGTGAAATGAAAGAATTTAATTTTACAATACATAAAAATAAAAATTATTATATAAAAATTCAGATCGGCATCTTTAATTTTTTTAATACCTTTTTCAAATCAACTTGGATTTTCATCAAACTATGCAGCTATCTTACATATATATCAAGCTTTCTGAATCCCATTTCATTTAGTTTTTTGTTGTATTGATGTAAAATTTAAGAATTAAAGTAATCATGGTAAAAAAAGCTAGGATTTGCAATTCGGACAAAATAGAGATAGTACACTTTAATTTTTTTAATAACTTTTTCAAATCAACTTGGATTTTCATCAAACTATGCAGCTATCTTACATATATGTCAAGCTTACTGAATCCCATTTCATTTAGTTTTTTGTTATATTGCTGTAAAATTTAAAAATAAAGTAATCTTGGTAAAAAATGCTGGGATTTGCAATTCGGACAAAATAGAGATAGTACACTTTAATTTGTTTAATAACTTTTTCAAATCAACTTGGATTTTCATCAAACTATGCAGCTATCTTACATATATATCAAGCTTACTAAATCCCATTTCATTTAGTTTTTTGTTGTATTGCTGTAAAATTTAAGAATTTAAGTAATCTTTGTAAAAAAAGCTATGATTTGCAATTCGGACAAAATAGAGATAGTATACTTTAATTTTTTTTATAACTTTTCCAAATCAACTTGGATTTTCATCAAACTATGCAGCTATCTTAGATATATGTCAAGCTTATTGAATCCCATTTCATTTAGTTTTTTGTTGTATTGCTGTAAAATTTAAGAATTAAAGTAATCTTGGTAAAAAAAGCTGGGATTTGCAATTCGGACAAAATAGAGATAGTACACTTTAATTTTTTAATAACTTTTTCAAATCAACTTGGATTTTCATCAAACTATGCAGCTATCTTACATATATGTCAAGCTTATTGAATCCCATTTCATTTAGTTTTTTGTTGTATTGCTGTCAAATTTAAGAATTAAAGTAATCTTGGTAAAAAAAAGCTAGGATTTGCAATTCGGACAAAATAGAGATAGTACACTTTAATTTTTTTAATAACTTTTCCAAATCAACTTGGATTTTCATCAAACTATGAAGCTATCTTAAATGTATACTAAGCTTACAAAATCCCAGGTCATTTTGTTTTTTGTTGTATTGCTGTCAAATTCAAGAATTAAATTAATCTAGGTCAAAAAAGCTAGAATTTGCAGTTAGAACAAAATAGAGATAGTACACTTTAATTTTTTTTATAACTTTTTAAATTCAACTTGGATTTTATTGAAACTATATAGCTACCTTGGTGATGTAAACATCTTACTGAATCCCAGGTTGTTATAAAGTTTGTTGTATTGCTGTCAAATTTAAGAATTAATTTAATCTAGGTAAAAAAAGCTAGGATTTGCAGTTTTGACAAAATAGAGATGGTACACTTTAACTTTTTCAAATCAACTTAGATTTTCATCAAACTCTACAAATATCTTTGCAATATATTGATTTTACTGAATCATAGGTTGTTATTTTGTTTGGTGTATTTCTGTCAAATTTAAGAATTTAATTAACCTAGGTCAAAAAGCTACGATATTAGAAATATATCTTTTCTCGTAATTTGGGAAAAAGTATATATAAAATAGTTATATAATTCCTTTAATGTTTTATTCCTTTTGACATACACTATATAAATATATCAAAAAGGGATGAAACATTAGAAATTATTAAAAAAGTTCTTCTGGTTTGTGGTGATTTATAAAGCAATACCTTCTGCTTGGGGCAAACTTATTAAAAAGATAAGTTCTAATTAACATTTATTCATAGTTGCAACATCCTGTTAAATCTAAATCGCAGGGCACTTAATTCACTAGATAAGTAATACACGAGTTTAAGAAAAGTAGGGCTTTCTTTTTACCTGTAAAACTCACGTGTACTGATGTTATTAAATAATGTATAGTGCCATGTCATTAAATTTGACAAAAAAATATTTTCAAACTTCATAGCAACCTGGGATTTAGTAAGATCACCAAGGTAGCTATATAGTTTTAATAAAATCCAAGTTGATTTGAAAAAGTTATTAAAAAAATTAAAGTGTACTATCTCTATTTTGTTCGAACTGCAAATTCTAGCTTTTTTGACCTAGATTAATTTAATTCTTAAATTTGACAGCAATACAACAAAAAACAAAATAACCTGGGATTCAGTAAGCTTAATATATATCTAAGATAGCTGCATAGTTTGATGAAAATCCAAGTTGATTTGGAAAAGTTATTAAAAAAATTAAAGTGTACTATCTCTATTTTGTCCGAATTGCAAATCCTAGCTTTTTATACCAAGATTACTTTAATTCTTAAATTTTACAGCAATGCAACAAAAAACTAAATGAAATGGGATTCAGTAAGCTTGACATATATGTAAGATAGCTGCATAGTTTGATGAAAATCCAAGTTGATTTGAAAAAGTTATTAAAAAATTAAAGTGTACTATCTCTATTTTGTCCGAATTGCAAATCCTAGCTTTTTATACCAAAATTACTTTAATTCTTAAATTTTACAGCAATACAACAAAAAACTAAATGAAATGGGATTCAGTAAGCTTGATATATTTCTATGATATCTGCATAGTTTGATGACAATCCAAGTTGATTTGAAAAAGTTATAAGAAAAATTAAAGATGCCTATCTGAATTTTTATATAATAATTTTTTTTTTACATATTGTAAAATTAAATTCTTTCATTTCACAGCAATAAATCAAACTACCTAATAAGCTTGAATTTTGTAAGATCAATATTTAATTTAGTTAGATGGGCTGATTTACACCAGTCAAAACTAAATTTGAAAGTCAAGACTAGTCGAGACAGTTCGAGACTGGTTGAGACTGAGTTGAGACTAGTCGAGATAGGTCGAGACTAGTCAAGACAGGTCGAGACAGGTCGAGCCTTGGTCAAGACCATTTCAAACTTCACAAAGATCATCAAGTACTGAATCAGACTAATTAAGTAAAGTCGAGACCTAGTCGAGTACACTTAAGTACAGTTAAGTACAGTCGAGACAATGTCGAGACTAGTCGAGTAAAATGTGTGCTCGATTTTACTGGTCGAGCACAAAAACTGGTCAATTCAGACTCTGAGGAGTTTGTAGTGTGTGGGTCGTATGTCTGATGAACTTAAAACTTTTAACATTATTACCTAGGACTAGAATAAAGTTCAAGATATGTTATACCGTCAACCAAAGCTCAATTATTATATGTACTTATTATTAAAACTTGCAATAATCTTATCAAAGAATTAATTAGTATCTATAGAAAAATGATTACTCAAACAACAGTATTTTGAAAGCGTACAAAACAAATGTAATGATCAACAAAGGGGTGATAATTAGAACTTACCGATGGCTTAAATCATTTTCTGAGGGTTCAAACAGTGTGCAACGAATTTGCTCCTATTCGTAAATATTATCTTGTCAACTTTTTATGAGACGTTGCGATTTCTCAACATTGTTATGTAACTTGCAGTCCTGCAGATGAAAATATATACTCTGACGGTATAGAGGTGGGGGAGATTAGCTTAAAGTGTAAGCCTTGGCAAAAATGCTCTTGTTCATAGCTTACCTCTTTTCGGGGAAATTTAAAGTGACAGTTAAACGAAATCATTCGAATCGTATTTGAATTAGTTTTGATTAATATCTAATTTCCCGGGAGGTGCTCATAATGAAAATAAATGGTGTTTTTGCTTAAACAAGCAACAACATTTTAACACTAGGCCATGAAGCCGATTTATTGAGAATCATTTTGATATTCGACACTCAATACTACTGATAGATACACAACTACTCGAGTAATTACCTAATTTAAATACTTATCAGCAAACTTAAGATGCTGAAAGGCTATTATTTAATTTATTTGGTTCACATTGCTATCAAATGGGTATATACAATAGGCCATGTGCTATGCTAAGATAGTCTTGGTCGGTGTTAGTTGTATTGGCATCTTTATAAACCAATGACTTGAAACAACAAAGGCATATTGCGTATAAATAGGACTGTAGGAAGACTCATACAGGATAATTAAAAAAGCTAGTTGGGTTAATGACCATTTTAATGCAAGTAATATCGAATGACCCTATAAAAAAATCCTCAGAAAATATATTAAGAACATTACCCGTATCAATCCAACAGCTGGTTTTAGAAAAATTGTGTTTATTTCCAATGCGAAAACCCTATAAGTGAATCAATATTAAATCAAAAATATGCCATCTTTAATTACCTGGCACCAGTATCGTAACTATACCCCTTCTTAATAAGTCGTTGTAAAGGATTTTATAATCTAATACGTTGTTACATACACTATCGAATTGAATAAGTTGAGATATATAAACATCATAAGATAGCACCACCATCTAAAAATGGAAAATTCACAATAGGGAATAGAAAATCATCTCTTTTATGATACATTTTGGTATAAAGCTTCCAGTTAGTGAAACAGATATCAAGATCCAGGAAAAGGCATTGTTGAAGCAGTAACAGAACATTATCAATTAAAAGAAAGCTCTCTATGTCCCTCTTTTGAACTCTGCGAAAATTAAAGTTTTACATACGGATTTATTGAAAACTCCTTTGAGTCAGTAAACTTCTATATAGACGGTTCATTCAAACTGAATTATTGATTTATTAATTTATCAGAACATTTCTATCATAAATGAGTACAAGTCACCCACATTTGCTGAAATTGGGAGATGCATACATGACTTAAAGAGACCTTATAATGAACATGATGAAGACAAAAAAAAATCCATTAGTGGTATATATGGGGGGATGCACATCTAAAAGACTGTTTAAAATCAACCTACTAATTGTCAATGACACATTTGATCCTCAAGTAAAGACACCTTCATTTTAGAGATTTTAGAACTGCATTAATTTCATGCTGAAAACAACGTGTGGTTCATTGTTTTACAAAAATAGATGTCTACGTGAAATACGACATATCAGCATCAAGTTCACGTTCGACCTCCTTTTCAACCACAACAAAAGCGAAAGGATTTTCAATGCGATTTACCTCTATTTTATTTTTGTCGAATCAATTTTTCAATATATCCGGTATCAAATAAAAATAAAAATCTCATCATTGGAATCTTTCAATTTTATTTCACATTGATATAAATTTGAACCACAAAAAAATAGTCAATTTACTATCCATATATGAAACGACAAAATTAAATTTCTTCTCATACGTCTGACGCTTTTGTTTTGATATGAGTTTACTCAGCAGTTGTTTTATTTTCTGATATGCTTAATGTTACCCGTAACGTAAGGAAATTGAAATGTTTATTTTCATTTATTTAGAGTAGTGGCGTTGAACTGGAATATTGTCTCTTTTTGAAAATCAAATTTCATAGCATCAATTTCATTTTACGACAAAACATCAAATATACCAATACCAATGTTCATCTACTGCAGATATATAGTGTGTAGGATTTTTGAATCTTCACTCGGTGTATTGTATATATGTCCTTTCTTGCTAAATTATAAAGCATCATTCAATACCTCTCTAATCTTTACAAAACTTAAAGAAGAATTAGAGTGGAGAATACTGAGTCAGTCAAATGAACTTGAATTTTCATTTGATTGAAATAAATTGTAGCCTTAACTTTACAACACATATCCTTTTTTTAAAAGGTTTTCAAAGATTGTTGTGAAAGTTTTAATATCATGATTATATATGATTCTTGTTTTTACAAAAAAGATTCAAGAATCTCTTGTTTTTACAAAACAAATGTGTCATATTTTTAAATTTAAAACTTTGTTTTCAAATCAGCTTGGATTTTCATCAAATTCTTCAGCTATCTAAATAATATATTTATTTTACTACATACAAGATTGTTTTGTATTTTGGTTAATCATGTTAATTGCTGTAAAATTTAAGGAATCAGGTGATAGGTTGAATAGGCTTAATTTAAGATAGATACCGACAATTTAAATATTTAAATTTGACAGCAATCAACCAAATTACCAAATAACTTGGTATTTTGTAAAATACATTGTAGAATAAACTGAGCATTCTATTTTTTTTTACCTATAATTTAAAACTCAAATTTGACAGCAATGAATCAAACTACCAAATAACCTGCTATTCTGTAAGATCAATGTATAATTGAAATAGCTGTATCGTTTTACAAAAATTCAAGTTCGGAAAAGTTATAGAAATAATTAAAGATGACTATCTGAAATTATTCAAAACTGAAAATGTTTGACTTTTCTTTTATTCATTAATTAATTTCTTTTATTTCAATGCAAAGCACCAAACTATCAAATAACCTGGTATTTTGTAAGATCAATATTAAATTAAGTTAGATGGTCTGATTAGCTTTACAGACTAGTCAAAATTAAATTTGAAGGTCAAGACTAGTCGAGCCTGAATTCGACATGGGTCGTGATAGGTTGAGACGGGTCGAGACAGCTAGAGACTGGTCTGGTCTTGGTCGAGACCTTTTCATTCTGCACCAAGATCATCAAGTCCTGAATCAAACTTATTAAGTAAAATCGAGACTTAAGTCGAGTTCAGTTAAGTACAGCTTAGTACTGTCGAGTTAATGGCAAAACTAGTCGAGTAAAAACTATGGTCCACGTTACTGGTCAAGCTCAAAACAAGGAAATTTTTGACTCTGAGCATTTTGTCGTGATTCCTTTAACCCTAATTTTCCGATATATATAAGGTGTTCTCACTAAATAATTCAAAATTTAGTGACTCCGTTGTTGAAACTAGAGATGAAGGTTACCACAGCTACAGTTAA
Organism: Mytilus galloprovincialis; assembly: GCF_965363235.1. Classification (NCBI taxonomy): domain Eukaryota; kingdom Metazoa; phylum Mollusca; class Bivalvia; order Mytilida; family Mytilidae; genus Mytilus; species Mytilus galloprovincialis. Next base: position 28,228,504 of record NC_134851.1, on the reverse strand, counting down.
GTCTGCCTCATATCTTACCTGAATCTAAAAAAATGACAAAAGGTGAATTCATCTTCAAAATTAGGAACTATCAATTTCTATGTAGCAAAAAGAAAAAGCACAAGAAACTCTTAACTACGTATTACAACGTTTTAAATTTTTAAATTTTAAATTGAAATGTGCAAATGAGTTGCTTTCTTTTCTATGCATACTCAACATCTAACTTTTCACAATAGCATGAGTACGTATATGTTATCACTGTTAAGTTAGTTTTGGCTTACCTCGAACTTTCCATCAAAGCTGCCTTCTGGTCCATAAACTCTGCAGAGTAGGAATTTTCAGCCAGCCTTTTAGCAAGGGAGCTTGCATATAATGCAGAACCTACATGTGTTAATTGATAAACCTTCAGTAATTTAATTTATGGCATAGCAATATAATATTTCCCACATAAAGTAACCAAAAGTTAGCGTGCAATAAATTATAATATTGCACTAGTGCATTAAATCTTCAAAAATTATGACGTCATCAACGACAAACTTAGTTTAAACCAATTGTTAACTTTCAAATATTATATTGCTATACGATAAAATGGTTATTGCATGAATATTGGAGAATATTGTCCCTCGTAGAACATATATTGCACTCGCAAGCTCTTGCAATATAAAATTCTACTCTGGACAATATTCCCCAGTATTCATGCAAATAACCCTATAGTGTCAGCTAAAACTTATATTGAAAACAAAGTCATACAATATTTTATCAAAATATAAGTACTAACTCAAAATATTTTTATTTAGTTACCTGAAGCTGTCGTTGTGTGAATAAAAAACAACATGTGTGTCATTTTGTTTAGGTGTGTGTTGTTAACAATGTCATTAATTGTGTTTTGTGTATGTCTATTGATGTTTTTCTAGATTGCTGATATAACATTTACATACTTGATGAGATTTGCTTGTTAAAATAAATGATAAGTATACTTTTCTTGAAATATAATCTAACTTGGAATAGCTTAACTTAGTATTATATCAGCTTACCATCTTAAAATTTTGAACATTTATGTTAGTAAACTTTTTTTTACAATTGATCCAAAAATATACTGTATTTCAACTTTTTTAAGCGATTGAAGGTAAAAAAAAAAAGTAGAAAAAAACGGCGAAACCGGGTCGTTAGTGACTAATTTTAGAAGTCTACTTATATTAATACTTTAATTATCACGAAGTAACTATTAGTGCAAATTATGCGTCTGGGTGAGTATCGCAATATTAAGAACTTGCAATCGCTAGCTGATACAAAGATGTGTATGCAGATTTATTATTTCAAATCGCAATACTTAAACTTATTTTGTCTTTAATTGAAAACTCGCAATCATAAATTCAAGCACTGTTTTTTGAATGTCAATATCGGAACTTCTTTTTTATTGAACAGTCCAAACAGTTTTTTATTTAATGTTTCACCTAATCATGAAATCGCTAATTGTGTATATTCACGAGCGTAACGCATCCATCCGTTTGATTTCTATCATTTCCATTATGATTTGACTATACTTTGATGTCTAACAGAATTTAAATATGTTATGTAGTAGCTGGATCCTTGTATATTTAAATTGATATTTTGTCATATGCACATACTCGATCGAATCCTGCCTACATGTATATTTTGTGTTATCATTTAGCACATATATAACAGAAAGCATAAACAAAATTTTGATGTTTATCTTCAAGATGTCTGAAGTACTGTCATAAATTTACTGTTTAACAAATGAAGTACAATAACATAACTTTCCACGAAAACAAATATTACGGAATGATTGCAATCCGAAAGACACATATGGGGATGTGTAAATGAAATAAAATGACACAGCCTAT